>NC_133387.1:40030569-40339808 GCF_047511655.1 Castor canadensis
GTCATATTTTTCTATAACCCCCTACTGGACCCTACCACATGTGAGTTGACCTGGACAAGCCATTCAGTGTAGAATCTTCTGGGGTCTTCTAATCAGTCTCAGTAGAGAATTTCTTTTCTGGTGATAAACCATGAAAGATATGAAGTCTAAAGGGACAAGTAGCCAAATTTTTTGCTTTTTAGAGTCTGCCAGTTCTAAGAGCAGACTGTGGAGTAGAAAGATAAATAATAGAAGCAACACCCTACTATGCTCATGTCCCTGTTCATTTCATGCACAAGACATTTCATAGTTGGTTGTCATAAAAAATAAATTCCTCATTTATGCTTCAACTATAATAATTCTGACTTGATTGTTTGAAATTAAAAAAAATTGATCTATAAAATTATTTCTGTCATTGGTCCTAAGGAAATCAGAAGGACGTTAGGAAATTAGGCAAAGTCACAGAGAACTTTTTCACACCATGACAAGGAATTTGAAATTAGTAATGGGGAGCAAATTTGGAGAACTTGACCAGGGCTGATATGATGTAATTTGCACTTGTAAAGATGAATCTCTTTGCTGTGTGGAAACAGAGTATAGATGAAAGTGAAGCAAGTGTGGAATCCTTGAGACTTCCCAGGAAGCTTTTACAATAGAGCTGTTGAGAGATCAGCAGCTTACACTAGTAGAGAGATAGGAGTGGAAACAGTGAGAAGTCGTTGGAATCTGGAGTTGTTTTGTCAGCAGAGTTATTAGGACATGCTGAAAGCATGAATTATTTCCTTTGGCTACCTTGGATATTATGGATTCAGAAGATAAGAATATCTTTTTGACATCCTTTTTAAAGTGACTACAACAATTTGTGTGTACCCTGCATAAGAAAGAAGCCTCATCACCCCACATCCTTAACCAATGCTGGATATTCTTGTTTTTTTAAAAATCTTTGCTACCTAGATATATAAGCAAAACATTATGTCTTGTTGTCTTAGTTACACTTGCAATAGTGAAAAAAATGTTTTTTACATGGATTATATCTTTTCCAATAAAGTTCTTATCTTTTGTCACTCATTTATTGTAATTCTAAGCATTTCTTATTCATTTATATAGTTACTTTTTAAAAGTTATCAACCT
Source organism: Castor canadensis (assembly GCF_047511655.1). Classification (NCBI taxonomy): domain Eukaryota; kingdom Metazoa; phylum Chordata; class Mammalia; order Rodentia; family Castoridae; genus Castor; species Castor canadensis. Next base: position 40,031,680 of record NC_133387.1, read on the forward strand.
TTTGTTATACTTGTAATTATTTTCTAATATGATGATCTGCCTTATAATTTGGGTTATACCATTTTATTTAATTTGTAAAATTTCAGTTATTAGTGAACTCCTATCTAGCCAAATTTTATTTGTTGATTTTTTTCTTGATTGACTGCTTTTAGAAAGTTCACATACCTTCATCCAAAAAAATGTAGTAAGTATTTGTGCTTTTGGTGGTGATGGTAGTAATTTCTGGCTTAGCTCTTTAAAAAAAAAATACACTGAACTAATTGATTCCTTCTGAATTCTCTTTTGTTTGTTCACTGAAATGAGGATCAAAACTCACTGTTTCCTAAAGGTTCCAAACCATGTATTAAATAATCAGAGAAAAAATTCAAAGAATAACAACAATTAAGCAGACATGCAAAATAATAAAATTACAGTGTTTACTAACCACTTAAAGTAGGGAGAGAAATAAGACTGCAATTTCACACTGTGAAGAAATATTTCTTAAGTGAGATGCCTCAAAACATCAGTGTATTAGACAGTTTCTATAATAAAAGTGTTACTTACATAAGTTTGGGGTCTACTTTAAATTATGTCCTCCCCTCATATGGAAGAATCACAAGACACATTACTATACCAAATACTTGAAAAACCTTGTGCAACTTGTTTGATTATGTCTAACAGTTTTTGTCAATTTATTTTGTGAAAATCCTCATCACATATAACACAGCAATGAACTGAATATCTGTGACCTCCCAAAATTCATATGACGAGAGCCAAACCTCCAAATTGAGAGTACTTGGAAGTGGGGCATTTGAGAAGTTATTAGGTCAAGAAGGTGGAGCTCTGATTAATGGAGCTAGTCCTTTTATTAAATGCCATGGAAGAGCTTGCTTCCCTACTCTCTGCTATGTGAAAAAACAATAAAAATACAGCCATTTGCAAAGCAAGAAGGGATCCCTCAGCAGAACCTGACCATGCTGACAGTCTGATCTTACGACCCAACCTTCAGAATTGTAAGAAAGAAATGTCTATTGTGTAAGGAACTCAGTCTATGATGTTTTGTTATAGAAGCCCAATGGAACATAATAGCTATTAGAGAATAACAAGAATGGTTTCAAGATGTCTTCCCATCTTCTGTGAATATTCAGCAAGGTTTATTGTTTAGATTCAATTTCTATTTGCATGTTATGCCAAATACATAATTTTACATATAAAACCCAACCCAGTCTTCTAAATATGGTAACTGTTTTTGAAGTCCTTGCAGTCTTTAACTCTATAAGATAAAAGGTTCAAAGTAAATGCATTATAATTCATATAATTTAATTCATAATAATAATGAATGCATCACTATAACTAGAATAATGCTTCACATACTCTGAAGAAAAAATTTCTTTTTTTGTTCTAACATCATTCAATTACCTTAAATTAAGGGAAATGGAATATAAGATGAAAAGGAGAAATGAGATAATACATTGAGTTTAATAATTCATGATGATTTTTTTCCAAATGCATTTGATAAGAATTCTCATTTGCTTATTTTTCCAAATGCCATCTTTATCTTTCTTAAATTTGTAGAGTCACCTACATTAGACATGAAAGTAATACATTGTGTCTTTAATGGGTGTGAGTATAAATATTTGTATTAGTTATAATGTCACCAAAAGACAAGAATCTGTCATTATAAAAAGCCATGGCTTGAAAAGCATGATTTTCTAAAAATAACCATGTACAATAGAATTTCCTACAACAAAAATTTATATACAATGTTTCATAAATGTATCATTCAGGAGTCTAAGACTCTGCCTATACTTTCTTGGTTAAATGAAGGCTAAGTAAATAAATAATTTTTAGGCAGCATTATTTAGGTTAAACAGACAATGGTACTAGCAGGAAGATGCTGTAAGCATTCAAGTTAAAGATTTTGAGTTTGGGCGTTATTCTCAGTGAGTCAATTCAAACGTACTTTCCTTGACTATATAATTATGATTTTTCCACTAGAGTCTCACTGTAATAATATTATCTGCTGTCACATGTCAGCAAATGTTAATGTCTCTTCCTCCAATATATATACAGAATCCAACTACTTTTCACAAGCCACAATAATCTCTCTCCGACCTGGACTTCTGCAATAACTTTCTAAATGATTTCTGTGTTTATACCCTTGCCACCCTTGGGTACATTCTCCACACTGCAGCCAGAGTATCTCTGGAAAATATAAATAAAATATGCTATTTTCCTGTTCAAATCCCTCACTTAAAATAAAACATGGAGCCCAAAAACAGCCTGCGAAGCCCAAACACAATCTATGCCGCATCACCAGCCTGAGCCACTTCCCAGACCTTGTCACCTACTATTCTTTCCCTACCTTCCCAGGTTACAGCCTCATTGACTCCTCTGTTCCTGTGACAAACCAAGAACACGTTCTCCTAAAGGCTTTGGCTTTACTTAGAATGATCTTCCCCTAGATATATGCAAATTTCTCTTCTTTCTACATCTCTCTTCGAACCAAGGTTCAACTCCCCGCTAGTCTGTGACTGCCTATCCTTTCTTTTGCCCTAGCTTCTTCTCCTATAATATGGAAACAGTAACACATACTTAGGTTTTTCCTCCTGGTATTCCCTGAGCTGAATAATCACTCTGCCAGATTTCTGCAGATCGTCTTCTTCTCAAAACCTTCTCTGATCACCCATGTAAAATAGCATATGCCACCCCACTTGTATTCCATCTTCCTCTACCCAACTTCTTATCTTCAGAGAACATTTCACCTCCTACTGTACTGCATATCTACTCATGTATTTAAAGTCTGTTGCCCCACTAAATCAAAAGTTTCTTTTTGATAGTCTTTCAGCTTTTTGTTTTTCATTGCTGTACCCCAGCATCTAGAATTGTGGAAAATAGCTGGTGAACACGCAGACCTTAATAAATTTACTTATTGAATAAATTAAAGAAATATTGGGCATGACTTTCACTTCAGGTGAATTGATTTTGAAAGTGAAAAAATAGATGAGTGCTGAAACACTACATGGATTTCAATATAGCCCAAGTTTGCCTTGATCACCCAATATGCATCTGGAGAATGGGAGCCTTTAATTCACCATAATTCATACCATTTAGGCTCACAAGGTAAATAGGAGATGTAACAAAATAAAAATCCAGATAATTCTGGTCCTCAGAGTAATCACAAAGTGGTTCAGAGAGATACATTTCTAATCACTTACAATGAGGAAATTATCTAATGACCTTCTGAAACTCTTCTCCCTCTGTATATGTGAGAGTTTGGGACATTTAAGTCCAAAATGAAAGATAGCCGATTTGATTATAAAAGCCAAGTGGTGTGTAAAGGTCTGCTAAGACCAGTTTAATTTCCTATCAGCAGATGTACCCATTGTTTTATATGAAAAAGCCCCAAAAACTTGCATGTCTGTAAGTAACAGATTCATTTTAATGAACTCTTTTCCTTATGTAAAATGGCCCTATGACATAGCTTTGCAACAAAGAGCTAAATGAAACTTAATTATTTCCAAGAAATTTAATTATTTGCAAGTTTTTGTGCTAAAGATATTATTTTATAGTAGAAATATATTCTTCTTTGAATTAGAAGATAAAAACCTAGGACCTTGCTTTCTCTGGAGATCCTTTTCTTGGTTAAAATAATATATATTCCCTAGCTTCTTTCTGTAGCAGCAAATCTATAAAGCTCAGTTTAAATAGGATAGAAAAGGCCAAATTATTAGATTGCAAAAATAGATAGCTTCAAATATAAAATTTCTGGGAAAATTCTAAAGTTCCTTTAATATGCAAAGTATACTTTGGAAATTAGATAACACTATTTACTAATGTTCATTAAATTTCTGCAACCTTATTTTTTCTATTCAATGTGACTATCCAAATATATTATATGTATAATATGTTGCAAGAGTTTGAAAAAGAGTTGCTTGAAATCAGTTATTTTATAGTAGTTATAGCATGCAAAGAAAACATAGGAAAGAAATATGCTCATCTAAAATGGAGCAGATGGCTACTGCTTATAACTCCATGTCATCAACATGCACATTGTTTCCTAACTACTTTGTGTATAAGGTTGGCTTTTACAATGTGAGCCCATTGTCAAACAGGTCACATTCATGCTGAAGATGATATGGAGAATAAATCAAGTTCAAATCAAATGAAACTTTATTCCATTCTTTCCCTCCAGGAATAACAGAATTCACTTAACCATCCATTTGTCCTAACAATATTGTCTGTTGTACACACAATGCACATGAGCCAAGTAGCATACCAATTTGATCTGCTCTCACAAACCTGCACAAACTATCAAAGAAGTGCAGAAGGCACTGTGCACCTGCTTTCAGCCATGGCTCCTTGGTTGGTTATGTGGCTTGCTCTGTTTCCTCATGTGGAAAGTACGGGCGGTAAACGACAGGATTTCTAAGGTCTCTTCCACCTTTAAATGAAGATATTCTCTCCCTTAAAATAACTACAGTTAACTCTTGTTATCCACAGGAGACTGGTTCAAGGACTCTCTATGGCATAGTGTTTGCATGTAACTATGCATGACCTCTTATATAATTTAAATCACTCCCAAACTACTTATAATATCTAATACTATGGAAATACTTGTTTCAACGTACTGTTTAAAGAATAATGACAAGGCAAAAAGTCTATATGGAATGGACTTCACATACCTATATGAAATAGAACAAAGAAACTTCTTGCAATTGCTTTAAATGGAGCGCGGAGTGGTATGAGGAGAAACAACGGGGGAGATGAAACTAATGTACGATATAAGTCTAATCAGAATTGTCGCTATGAATCCTCCCCTATATAATGAATATATTCTAATAAAAAAGTCTGTATGTGTTCAATACAAACATAATCTTTTCCGAATATTTTTTCATCTGTAGTTGGTTGAATCTGTGGATGCAGAACCCATGGAATACCAAGAGGTGATTTTTTTGAAAGGTCAGGAAGAGTCAATTTGTTTATTCAACAATGACTACAACTCTCACATTTTTCTAAAACCACAAAAGAGAATTTTACAGCTAATGAGATCTAGAGGTTTTACACTATTGTTTATCTCTTGCTTTTAGAGTTTTACTCATTTTTGTTTGAAAATTGATCAAATCATGACTCTGGTTAATAGCTTTTGTTTCTCTACTTACTTGTAGGTTGACTTGGAAATCTTTAGATTTCCACACAAACATCCATGTAAGTTTGGCTCATTGAACCACTGCTGCCCCAGGGGTGAGGGATTTTCAGACCCCTTATTCTTCTTTTATGCAGAAGACAATACTCTACCCCTTAAAAAAAAAAAAAAAAAGCTGTGCACATCTCTTCATACTGCTTCTTCTGCCTCCAGAGTCCTTTTACATATTTTCCCTTGGCAAAATTATGCCTATGAGGAAACTTCTTTGAAGATTTATGGCTATTTATTCGTATTTCTAACAAAGCCTTTACTACACTGCATTATATGTCCTCTATTAAAGATTATCTACTCACTATACTATTATATATCTTTGTGTCACCAGTGTCTTGTACCATGCCAGATACAAAGTAAATTTGCTTTGTGTGGGACTATAGGTAAGTTTTGGCAATGAACAATAACTGCTATGAAATAACTTCAGCCTTAATTTCTGTCTGATGCTACTGCAGTGATTTAAGTTACAAAACCACATCCAGCATACATAATATTCCTCCTAAAAGAACAAAATTGTGTAAGAGTGAGTGAGAAGATATTCCTTCAGTAGGTTTATGAGTCAGAGAGGATTAGTACATTCTTCACTATTCATTATTAAAAACAAAGCAAAGAGTAGGTACAAATAGAAACTCAACACTTTTTCTTGTCCTCAATGAATAAAACAACTCTACAGAGCATGCTTAGTAATGAGAAATCTAAAAAGTTTAGGAGGTCAGTTCCTTCCCACTAAAAAATCTGCTTCAAGACATTCACTCAAGTGAGAACAATTTGTGGCTTGAAAACAGTGACTTAAATATTTATTGATACAAACTATTAATTATTACACTAGTGAAATATGTGCCAGATTATCTGAAGGAAAAATCTCTGCAAAGTTTTTGACCTGAATAGCTCTACAAAATCAAAATGTATTCTCATCCAAGCTTCATTGTCTCTTCCTATGCAAAGACAGAATAATGTACACTATAAAAGGCAGTCTTTGCTAGCCTTTTCAATATTTGAATCAACTCAATCTATCAGAAATAAAATCTAGTAAATATTTTCTCAGAACAAAACTTCCTACAAATGTTACGAATATAAATGCAATGTCTATCCAACAAAAAGCACTTATTAAGCATAGATCATGTGCCAGTCCAAATTACTTGCCATGTAATAATTCAATTAATCATTACAATGTGTTCAGTTAGTAATTATCGTAACTTCCATTTTTAGTTGAAAACAAATCCATTTGTACTGAGGATTTACAGATTTTTCATTTCATTCAGCTAATTTGATTCAAAGCAGCAAATCCAGACAATCTGACTCTTAATAATTTCACCCCCTTCTTCAATTTTATTATCTTCCACACAAGAGCAATTTCTGTAAATAAATAACTTCTATAGGTATTTTTTCTGATAAAAAAGTGAGCTATGTTTATTGTAGAATTTTTATAAACAAAAATGAAGTTGTATATTGAAAGGAAGGAGTTCTACCCCAAAAAGTTTATAAACAACACAAATTATGACTGTATGGCAATAAAATTGACAGTGAAACTTTGAGAACCACAAAAAAAATTCAGAGCAGTCATAATAGGGTACACCTGTAATAACAATACCTGAGAGGATAAGGCAAGAGGATCCTGAGTTTGAGGCCAGCCTTGGCTATATAGTGATATCCTAGGAAAGAAGAGAGAGTGAGGGAGGAAGTGAGAGGGGGGAGAAGAGGGAAGGAGAAAGGAAAGAAGGAAGGGAGGGAGGGAGAGTGGGGGGAGGGAGGGAAGAAGGAAGGGAGGAGGGAAGAAAGGAAGGAAGGAGAAAGAAAGAAGTGCAGATAATATTATCAATTTGTGAGTTAGTTTCCATTCTGTAGATAACACTCTTTGTGATCAGAAAATTGCCCTGCCTCAATAGTGCTAATATTTTATGGGTAGACCTAGCTCCAACACCAAAAAAGTACAACATCAATGGTCAGAAACATCTCTACATAGTTACTGTCCTCTGCTATGATTCACAAGATAATAAGTGCATCACATAGTCGGAGGTATTTTTGTGCCAGCCAGGAATGTAATGCCTTTTCTAGTAGGTTTCTCAATTGCTTCATTTTGTTTAAAGAAAACATGGATGAAATTGGAATAGCCTCAGAAAAACTGAAAGTTTTCCTATATTTTTGGAGAATATGCATTTGTTTTTACATTACAAATCTAGGATTGAATGACTATAAATGTCACTGATTCTATGACTAAGAAAAAGATATTGTACATTCTAACTACATATTTTTTCAGATATTATCTTTTTATTATCTATAAAAATACATATACATTATGTATCAAAATTATGTGAGAATTTCTGAACTTTTTCAGATTTCTTCATATATTAATCTTACACAAAATAGAAGCTCTCCAAAGAATGCTAGAAGACAATGTCTCCATGAAATATGACAAAATTAAAAGAGGAAAATTTTAGAATCCTAAAATACTTCATATTCACCATGTAAATTATAGTATAATATCAACTGAGATTATAGTGGCAAATTTATGAAATTTGAAGATAAATCAACAATTTATCTTTTAAAGTATCATTGTAAAAATGACCCCAGATATATGCATGTATTATGCATGTTTTAACTTACCAAAACACATGCTTATGTATGCACCCATCTACATAGTAATGCTGAAGGCAATGACTGTCACCCTATTAACATCTAGCTTGTTATAGGTATGAGAGAAATATTATATGCATAAGCAGATTCTCCAAAAGTGACACTTTCATTATTCTTTATCACAAAGGTTAAAATAAGACAACAGAATTTGGCATGGGTGATATTTTTTAATAAACTAAAATAGGTTAGAATTAATTAGACACATCTAAATGACAGAAGATAAAAGCTTCTCTGTTTCCAGACTAAATTAGGATGAAATCTACATTTAAATCTATTTAGTTCATCCTACATTAGAAATGAAAGAGTGGACATAAAGCAATGAATCTTACTTCTAGGCCCTATTTTTTTTAAACTCAAAGTTCACATAGAAGGTTTGATCAGAATCACAGTAGACTGGAACTCATGTGTGATGGATTTCAGCAATTAGTCATGATTAGAACTATTATAATACTTATCAGAGGAATTTTTCACATACTAAGGAAATTATCCAGTGTGATTTTAGTTGATGCCTTTTTTGATTTATTTGCAGTAAATGCAATGAGCTTCATCAATTATATCATTGTGCCAAAATAATTGATTGAGAATATGTCTCATCTTCAGAGAGCCTACCACTTAGCTTTATCATTCTTACTACATCCACAAGGGTGAATTTAAATCAAGGTATATCTAAAATTAGTTATATAGAAATAGGCATTTTATAACTTCTTATCTTCATCTTTAGATGTGTTCTAAACTGGCACCAAAATATGCAGAATATTATTTCCTAGCCTTTCCTACTTATGTTTTCTGGAGTTCATGTAAAAGTTCTTAAACTTTAAGGATCATTACTCTGTTTAAAATGCAATGATAACTATGATATTTTCCACATATACACGTATATGTGTGTGTGTATTTATAGCTTGTATCATATCTCAGGTCATTTACGTATCCCAGGTAAAAACCTGTGTTCTGTAATAATACTTGATTTTTTTCAGAGAGGAAGACCTAAAATGTCAGTATGCTGAACTTCTCAAAAAAAAAAAAAAAATCCAAACAGCATCAGTGAAATTATTGAGGGAGACCTTAGAAGATGTAGAATATTACATGTGGCATTGAAAATGGAATTTATCTGTCAAATGAGAAACATTTCATTTTCATAGGTGAATGCAACACAAAGGGCCTCTGCTACATCTATCTCTTCAGTGAGGTGTCTTCTCAAGTTCCCCCATAATCTTCAATTCAGTGGCTCAGTGTTGGCAGTGCAAGTAAAATGCTTCTCCTCTCCATGTCTACTCATTCATTATACGTATATTTATTAGCCAGACACTGGTGGCTGCTCAAGAGGATTGGAAGGATAGTGGTTCAAGGTCAGCCCTGACAAACAGTTCACATGATTCCATCTCCAGAATAACCAGAGCAAAATGAACCGGAGGTGTGAATCAAGCAATAGAATACCTGCTTTGCAAATGCAAAGCACTTAATTCAAACCCTAGTCCTACCAATAAATCAGAAACAAACAAAACTGGATAATTACTGAGAATCTGCTATATGTTAGGATTCTTCTCAGAACACTTCACTTTGAGGACACAGACATAGGGCTGGGGATGTAGCTAAGTCACAGACCTTTACCTACCATAAAAGGTCCTGGGTTCAATTCCCAGTACAAAAAAAGAATATAAACATGAACAAGAGGTATAAGGTCCCTACATTCATTGAGTTTACATGCTAGAGAAAAGAAAGAGGGGCAACTAGTAAGAAAATAACCAAGATAATTTCAGATAATGATAGGTGTTGTGAAAACTATAAAAGGTGATCTGAGAAGTGATTGAAATGGAAGAAAAGGCTCTTTAGAATGTATTATTAATCTGAAGTCTCAAACAATGAAAAAGAAATAGCTATGGAAAGATTTGAGCATCGTTACTACTAAAGAGAACATTAAATAAAAGGCCAAAATATGAGAACATGCTTGACATGTTCAAAGAAAATAGATATGATGGACATGACTAGAGCCTACTAACATTAAGGCAAAGTCAGAGGGGGAGGCCTTGTAGTATCTTACATGTAATTGAAATTAATTTGAATTTTGTTCTAAATTTGACAAAAAGCTGTTAGAGATTTTGGGATGGGGGTGGGACTCAGTTTTTATCTTAGGGCTTTGTGCTTGCCCTTCTCTTCTTTTGAGAATTGTCTGTTCTGTTTATTTGCCCATTTATACAGTGGGTTGTTCATTCTTTGAAAGGTTAGATTTTTTTTTGAGATTTTTGTTTATTTGTTTGTTTTGTCTTTGCTACTGGGGTTTAAACTCAGGGCTTTCACCTTGAGCCACTCCACCATCCCTTTTTTGTGAAGGGTTTTTTGAGATAGGGTCTTGTGAACTATTTGCCCAGGGTTGGCTTTGAACCGCAATTCTCCTGAGTAGCTAGGATTGCAGGCATGAGCTACCGGTGCCCTGCAGAAAGATTAGTTTTTTGAGCTTCCTGTGTATTCTGGTTATTACCCCCTTGTTGGGTGTATAGCTAGCAAAGATTTTCTCCCATCTGTAAGCTGTCTCTTCAGTATAGTGACTGTTTCCTTTGCTGTGCAGAAGCTTCGTAGTTTCATGCAGTCCCATTTGTCAATACTTTCTCTTAATTTCTGAGCTATTTGAGTTCTATTCATAAAGGTATTACTTATTCCTTTGTGGTCCAGTATGCTCCCTAGTTTTCCTGTATTAATTTCACCGTTTCAGATTCTACATTAAGATCTTTAACCCACTTTGGATTGATGCTAGTGCGAGGTCAAAGACTGGGATCTAGTTTCAGTCTTCTGCAGATGGAAATCCAGTTTTCTCAGCACCATTTGTTGAAGAGGCTATCTTTTCTCCAATACATATTTTGGGCTTCTTTGTCAAAAATCAGATGGCTGTAATTCTACGGGTTTGTGTATCATCAATAATATAAACAACAATAAATTCTGGTGAGAATGTGGGGAAAGGGAACAATTCTACATTGTTGGTGGGAATGTAAATTACTGCAACCATTATGGAAATAAGATTACAGTCCTGGGCCACCATGCCCAGCTAGAAATTATATTATTTTTAAAAGCAAAATTAATATTGAAGGAAATGGGAAAGGACTAGATGCAAAGATCTAATAAATGTTTGGTAAATCAATATACAGATGACTACCAGAAGAATGAGCAAGTTGTGTCATTGGTTAGAGAGCAATTACAACCTAAGGATCATGATGTATGACTCTAATCTGTGACCCTTAACTGAACACTTAGTTTGAATATTGCTCTACCAAACACATGCCTATGGCCACAGGAGACAGCCAGCACATACAATGACTCACCACTTGGTTTCCAAATTTAGTGCACATCAACCTCGGAGATAGTCAAGCAGCAAACCTAGCTTTTGATACTAGAAATTCCATAAATCATTAACATCTGTCTGTTTTATCCACTTATTCTCCTAATTAAGGAAAAGTGCACTACAAACAAAATTGGAAACAAGAATAATTCCAGACATTAGGATAAGCTGTTTTTCAAATGTTGTGAAAATGTTTACAACAAAAATGTTTAACATATTAGCTTCATCCCATCTTGCAACATTATCTGTTCAAAAGAAGTTTCTTAAGAATTGTTATATTTTCTTTTCAATGGTTATCTTTTTTTAATGCTGTTTGAATATGAGCTGATTTTTACAGCATAGCAAAAAATATCTTATGGAGAGATAAATGATACTTAAAATAATGAAATACAGAATCAAGAAGATAATCTTATAATAAAATGTCTATTCTTCCCATTTTGCAAAGATTTTATTAAAAGATGGTTTTCTAGTAACTAGGAATCAAAAGTCCTCTGCTATTTAAATTTTGTGATGGGATAATCTCTCTGTTCTGTTTCTCACTTTCTTTTCTTAAAGGGAGGCAAAAGGCCACATCACAACTGTCCTCACAAGCTACTTAATATTCTCCTTTTCTTAAGCAAGCAGTTGGTTCCCTGACACCTACAGCCTTTAATCACTGTCAGTGATAGCTTAATGCCCTATGGTTTTATCTGCTATAAATATCTTCCCTACACATATCTTACTTTCCAAGACAAAGTAAGGCTTGTGTCAATATTAACTTCAACAATAGTCATTTAGCAGTTGTGATATTGTTCTCAAAGTTAAAATATAAAGAATATGTCAAAATATCAACTAATGTAAAAATGGAAGAAAAGTACGATGCCTTTTCTATTTCCTGATCTTTCTTTTACTGACTCACAGACAGTGATCTTGGCATTTTCAAGTAGCTGCATAATTGTAGTCAATAGAATCATAAGATCATTTGAGATTTTTTTTGTCACAAGATTAGAAGATACTTTGCCACTATGAAATAATAGTAAGTAAGATGAAAGGATAATAAAAATTCTTTGTGTTCAAAGTATATATTTTCCCCAGGTAGAAATATATATTCGTAAGTCATGTTTAAGTGAGATTGCTGTAACAAAATATTTGAGAAAACACCTTAAAATGGGGAAAGATTAATTTGGGTTCATGGTTTCAGAGGTTTCAGTCCATAGTCACTTGGCTCTGTTGCTTCTGGGCCTGTGGCTGAGGCAGAATGTCATGGCAGGTGGCCTGTGGTGGAGCATGATGGTTCATCTAATGACAGACAGGAGGCAGAGAGAGGGAACCTGTCCCTTCTTCCTCCTTCCTCTTGCTCTGTCTGGGCCCCCAGTGTATTGGATGGTGCTGCCCAAATTCAAGACGGGGTATCCCCTTTAGTTAATGATCTCTTTAAATTACTTCGCAGAAACACCTGGACATGTGAATCACCAGTTTCTGAGGCACTGCTCACTCCGATCACATTGACAATCAAGATTAACCATCAAAATTCAAATTCATAAGCTTAACTTTGTCTATTTCTTTACATTCTAAGTGATGACCTGCACTATCACATGTGGTCCCCACATCAAGAATGATGCACTATTATTCCCATTTTCTGCACAAGACAATGGCAGTGGGAAATTACACTTGTCCAATGCTAAGTAGTTTATACACGGCACAGATTCCAAGTCAAATCTGACTCAAAGGCCCATGTTCTTCATCACCAGGACGTACTGCCTCCTTCAGATCAGGCTCAAGAGTTTTTATACTCTTTTTCTTGGGTGCTTTTGAAACACATAAAAAAATCATGGCTCCTATGAATAATGATAATTTACATGTATATTATCATTTACAAAACTTTCTTACACATTTTTTCTTTTGAACATGATTGCATGAAATTCTAAATTTCAAATTTTTTTTTAAGTTCTTTGACTGTCACATATCCCAAACAATACTGAGATTAAATTGTGCAGTGAAAGTCCATGGTTCTCCCTGGAATTCTATGCAGCCCTCACAAATATGCACTCATTCAAATCCATCCAGTGAGCACACAGAAGCATCAAGATGGTCTTGAAAGACTAATCAGCAGCTTCCAATTCTGAGCAGAAAGTTGATTGTAGCCTCATTTTTCAACTTGGAAGATTTCAGATGTTTGACTATAAATGTATAATTGCCAGCCAGATACTTTGTTTCTATTCTATGAATTTTCCCATTTCAAGAACAGGGAGAAAAACTTTAAAACTCTCATTACTTTCCACAGAGAGGTCATGCAAGTTCAGCAGTTATTGCATCTATCCTACCTTCAGCAAATGTGTATGTAAACTCACTTTGCTTTGAAAACAGGGGCAACAATTCATTTTAACATGCATGTTCTTTGTACATAAGGAAAAGCAAATAATTTGAGGAAGTTGTTAGTTGAGGTGCCAATATAGTTGAAAAAACATCAACTAAATCTTTGCAGCTATATTTTCTTGATCGGCAAAATCAATTACATGCATGTAGAGCAATTATGAAGAACGAATTGGCATCTACTTATAATCTGACTGATTGTATTGTTAACCTATGTTTGAAAGAAACTAATCATATCAGTAAGTAAGTACTGATTGGATAAACAAAAATTTTAAAAGTTGATTTTATGTCATATTCAAGTTATTTGCTTGTAATTATAATGCTTTGGTTTTGTTTTTTGCTTTCTCGGCAGTACTGAGGTTTGATCTACAGGCCATGCTTGCTAGGCAGGTGCTATACCATTGAACCAGACCTCCAAATTTTTTTTTTTTTTTTTTTTTTTGCTTTAGGTTTAGGTTGTTTTCAGATAAGGTCTCCTTTTTTTTGCTTAAATAGGCTGGGTCTGTGATCTTCCTATCTTCCACATAGCTGGGATCACAGACATGCACCACCACACCAGCTTATTTGTTGAGATGAGCTCTCAGTAACTTTTTTACCCAGACTGATCTCCAACAACAATCCTCCTGATCTCTACCTCCAAAGTAGCTGGGATTATAGGTATAAGCCATAGATATTGACTTTAGTGGGAAATTTAGTGCTCATATAGTAGGTTTCAGAAAATCCTTTTGCTTGGTCAATTCTAAAATTAGAAATAAAAGAAACTATATTACCACCCTATTATCAAAGAATTCTTTTTTCTCCTACTTTACCAACTGAGAAAATCTCAACCTAGGTTTTAGAGCACACAGGTACATAAAATGGCTTTTGGCTACAAAAACTTTCTACCTACAAGTTTCTTTTCAATACATTGTTTTATTTTATTTATCATAGTCACCTAGTAAACACCATATAATAGCAAAATAAGATATGCTTAATAAAACAGTGAAATTGCAGATTCCAGGAAATTTTTAGACAGTGTTTTATTAACAGTAGAAATATAACAGTAATAGTAGAAAATGATTCTTGAAGCAAAGGCAATCACAGCTTGATTTTTTACTTTGAGTATAACATTAAATTCATGTTGCTAAAATCTGCAGTATGTCTGTCTTTCATCTGGTATTACTAAGTAAAGCAATATGGGGGTATTTTTTCCTATTTTTAACAAGTAACTTAATTGGTGAATTAAAGTGGCATGTGCAAGTCTTTTCCAAGAATTAAACTAGTTTTACCAAAATCTGAATGATAGTTGAAAAACAATCAATGGAACTGGAAGAAAATAGTGATAATTCCTTTTCCTTTGTCAATATTTTATGGTATTCATATGACTCCCTCTGGTGGCAAATGTAGCATGGAATGCTAATCTTTTTTAAGGAATATAGGTGGGCACATTTCTCTCAATATAAAGCCAATGACTTTTTCCTTTTGTGTGAAGTTGCCATCTCTCTCTCTTAATGTTACCCACAATCTGATGTGATCATGGAAGCTGTCAAAAATTATCAGTTGAATCAAATGAAGACACACTAAATCTCTGTGTCAAAAATCAGCCTGGAAAATGGTGTCAAATAATTTGTGCAACCTTTTAACAGTAAAATCAGAATAAAATCAATACCAAAACAATTAATTAAAGCAAATGACTCTCCAAAACCCAGTCTCAAATCCTCTAAAGAGATTCCATTCTTATCACCTGAAACTTGGTCAAAAAACAACGACAACAAAAAAAGACCTGTGTCAACATTCAGAAAGCATCCTGAGAGTCCCACGCAAGTAAAACAGTAATTTAAGATGAACTTGAACTTTACCTCTGCCCTCTAATGAATGGGTAACCTCATTCATGTTACCTAACTTCTGTGAGGTGTGATTTGCATACCCATGAAAAACCTATCTTGTGAATTTATTGTAAGGATTGAATAAAACAATGTATTTAAGACATATCACTGTGTTAACACTATGTCTGATATTTAGAGAAACATTTGCTATTATTAAAGCTATTCTTTTTAATTAACAAATTGAAACAAATGGAACTAGAAAATTGATACCTCCTTGATCCAGTGCCACACTGCTTCCACAGACTCAGAGTTCTGAACCCAACCCAGTACTAAGTTGAACCTCATGGACCCAGGCTTCACACCAGCACATATAAACATAGGCCTCAGGCCCACCCTTCAGATCAAGACCCAAAGCCCACCTAACATGAATGCAGTTAGTAAGACCACCCCAGTGGATCTTGGTGCCAATACAGCTACCAATGACCCAACTTCAGTAGCTATAAACCCCAGGCTCATCTTGGTGAACTCAGACGAGACCTTGTGGGCCCAGGCTCCAGATCAGTCTGTCTGGGGACTCTAACAGCCAGCCTTCCCACAGTACACATAAGATAGCCTGCCTAGAACCTATGAATCAAATGATGGGCTGAAGCTAGTCTGTAAAGATTAGAACAGGTGCATACTCAAATATAAAGATAGTAATGCAGAACCAAAAGGATCATGAAGAATCAGTGAAGCACAACACCGACAAAGGTCTAAATTAAAACACCAATAACAAAGTCCAAAGAAATATAAATCTACCAACTGTCTGACAAAGAATTCAAAATAATTATGATAAAGAAGTTCAGTAAGTTACAAGAGAACACAGGCCAAAAACTAAATGAAATCAGAGAAACAATGCCAAACAATAATTAACAGTTCAGCAAAAAGACAGAAGCTATAAAAAAAAAAAGAGCCAAACAGAAATTATGAAGCTAAGGACAAAACAATACAAATAACATGTTTCACAGAAAGTTTAAGCAACAAATGCAATCAGGCATAAGAAAAATTAAATCAGTGAACTCAAAGAGAGGTCATTTGAAATTGCCAAGTAAAAAGGAAGAGGAGAAAGGAAAAATAATGAAAAGAGAGTGAGGAAAGCCTGCAGGACTTATGAGACACCATCAAGCAAAACTATATGTACATTATGAGTATTCCAAAAGAAGCAGAGAATGAGAAAGGAGCTAAAGCTTACTTGAAAAATAATGACAGAAAAATTTTTTAAATTGGGAAATGGAAAGAAACATATAGATCCATGAAGCCCAAGTAAACCCAAATTGACTAAATATAAGCAAATCTTCAATAAAACACATCAAAATCAGATTCTCAAAAGTCAAAGACAAAGAGAATTTTGGCAATATGGGGTTTGACCTTAGGGCCTTGAGTTTGCCAGGCCGGAAATCTATCACTTGAACCAACTCAGAGCCACACCCAAGTCCCTACAAAGAGAATTCTGAAAGCAGCAAGAAAAATGACACTTATCACATATAAGGAAACTTTGATAGTTCTCAACAGAAAATTTGCAGAAGGCAATAGGATTATATATCCAAAGTGCTGAAAGAAAAAAAAAAAAGAAAGAATCCAGAATAATTTACTGTCAAAAAATAAATTCAGAAATAAAGAAAAGATAAGGTGTTTTCCAAAGAAAATTTGAGGGAGTTCATTATTACTGGAGCTGCCATTTAAGAAACACTAAAGGGAGTTCTTCAGATTAGAATGAAAGGACACTAACTAGCAACATGGAAACACATGAGAGTATAAAACTGTTTAGGTTAAAATATAATAAAATATTCTAATATTATAACGATGGTAAGCAAATCAATTTTAGCTGGTGGAGTGGCTCAAGTGGTAGAATACCTGCCCAGAAAGCTTGAGGCCCTGAGTTCAAATGCCAGTACTGACAAAAAAAAAAATTTAATTCTACTATATAGGATACAAGCCAAAATTATTAAAAAAAATTATAGCCACAATAATTTGTTAAGAGATACATGATACATAAATTGTCTAAGTTGTAACAGATATGAGAAATTAGCATTTAGAGTAAATGTATGAGATTGAAGTTGTCGTTGGCTTAAAACAAACTGTTATAACTATAAGATGTTTTATGTAAGCATCATGTTAACCTCATGTAAAAACTTCTAGAAAATAAACAAAAGATAAACACAAATAAATCAACATATGCTATAAAAGCATCATATAACAAAAGAAGACATCAAAATAGAAATAATGGAATTGCCTCCTTAATGCAGTAGGCACACCAGTCTCATAATTTGAGGAATAATGGAATAAAGGAACTACAAACTGTTAGAAAAGAATTAACAAAATGAAAGTAGTAAGCCCATATCTATCAATAATTATTTTACATATAAATAATTAAATTAGACAATCAGGAGACAAAGTGATAAACCGGTTTTAAAAAGAGTTCATCTATATGTTGCCTACAAGAAACTCACTTTAAGTTTAAAGACACACAGGTTAAAAGTAAAAAGATAGAAAAGCATATTCTGTGAAAATTATAACTAAAAGAGAGCCAGGGAGGCACTATTTATATCAGAAAAACAAGACTTTAATTCAAAACTTGTTACAAGAGACAAAGAATGTCATTAAATAATCACAAAAAAAGTCATTTCATTAATAGGATATAAATATTCCAAATATACATGCATCACAAACTAAAGAACCCAAATACATAAAGCAAATGTTAACAGAACAAAATGGATAAATAGGCAATACAATAATAGTAGGGGATTTCAATACCTGACTTTCATCCAGACAGATAATCAATAAGACTTAACCATCACTACAGGACAAACACATACAGAATATCCCATCCAACTGCAGCAGAATACATGTTCTTCTCAAGTACATATGGAACATTTTATATACTAGATCAAATCTTAGGTCATAGAACAAGTCTTAACAAATTAAAGAAGAGTGAAATCACATGATGCATCTTTTCAGATCACACTGGTATAAGACTAGAAATCAACTATAACAAAGAAATGTGAAAATTCACATGTATGCAGAAATTAACACCCTCTTAACAACCAATGAACCAAAAAAGAAACTAAAGAGAAACCAATAAATATATTTCCAAAAATGGAAACACAACATACAATAACTTGTGACATGCAGCAACAACAGTTCTAATAAGGAAGGTTGCACTTACAAATGCCTTCAATGGGAAAGAAAAAAAGATCTCAAAGAAGCAATTTAGCGTTAACTAACTAGACTAACTAAGCTAACTAACCTCAAATAACTAGAAAAAGAATAAACTATGCCCAAAATCAGCAGAAGGAAAAAAATAGTAAAGAACAGAGAAGAAATAAGTGAAATAGAGATTAAAAAAACAATAGAAAAGGTCGATGAAAATGAGTTGATTTTTTTAAAGATAAAAAGAAGTCCACAAACTTTTAACTAGAGAAAGAGAAAAATAAAGAGGACACTTAAATAAAATTATATGTGAGAGAGGAGATAGTATAATTGGTACCACAGAAATACAAAAGATTGTAAGAGTATATTATGAAAACTATATGTACAAACTGGATAACCTAGAAGAAATGGATATATTCCTAGAAACATACAACCTACAAAGACCAAATTGTGGAGAAATATAAAGTGTGAACATGCTAAAAAGAATTATGAAGAGATTATCTCCTAACAAAGAAAAGCCCCAGACCAAACAGTTTCATCTGAGAATTTTATCAAACATTTGAAGAAAAAATTAGTGACAAGCCTGTGCAAAATCTTCCAAAAAATTAAAGAAGGGAACACTTCTGAGCCCATTTTATGAGGCCAGCATTACCCTGATTCCAAGAACGAAAGTAAAGAAAATTCTAAGTCACTATCCTCAATAAATATGGATGCAAAAATCCTCAAGAAAACATTTCCAAACCAATTTCATTAAAAGGTTATACATCAAAATCAAGTTGTATTTATCTGTAGGATGCAAGCACAGGGCAATGTAAACAAATCAATAAATGTGATACAACATATTAACAGAATGAAAGATAAAAATCATATGATCAGCTGGCTAGGTGGCTCAAGTGGTAGAGCACCTGCCTAGCAAGCATGAGGCCTTGAGTTCAAACCTCAGTACCACAAAAAAAAAAAAAAAATTCCTATGATCATCTCAATAGATACATAAAATTCATTTGGTAAAATTTCACATCATTTCATGGTTTAAAATTCTCAAAAAAGTTATGAATATAGGAATGTGCCTCAATACACAAAAAAGGCCATATGGGGTAAGCTTATAGCAAACTTTCTGCTTTTCCTTAAAGATTAAAATGAGGCAAAGATACCTACTCTGAACACTTCTATATAATATAATGTTGTAAATCTTAGCTAAAGCAATTAGGAAAGAAAAATAAATAAGAGAAATCCAAATTGGAAAGGAAGAAGTTAAACTGTCCCTGTTTGAAGATGATATGATGTTTTATGTAAAAATTCCTAATGGCTCCACCAAAAGAAAACAAAACAACAACAACAAAAAAATACTAAGTAAAAATAACTCACACTAAGAAATGTTCTCACCTAACAAAATGTTTTCATCCTATAAAGTTTTAGAATGAAAAGTTAACATATAAAATTCAGTAGCATTTTTAGATATTAAAACTATCCAAAAAAAGAAATTTAAAAAATCATGATAGATACCAGAAAAAAGTAGGGATAAATGTAACCAAGAAGGTTAAAAATCTTCACACTGAAACCTATAAGACATTGATGAAAGAAATTGAAGAAGAGACAATGAAAATATATCACATGTTCAAGAATTAAAGTAATATTATTAAACTGTTCATATTATCCAAATCAGAGACTCAATGCAATTTCTGCCAAAATCCCAATAACATTTTTCACAAAAATAGAAAAAAAAATCTTAAAATTTTTAAGGACCCAAAAGAAGTTCCAAATAGTCAAATCAAACCTGAGCAAAATGAACAAAACTAGAGGCATCACATTATGAAGAAACAGGCACATGAATTAAATAAGGAATTTTCAAAGGAAATGATACAAATGGCCAATAAACACATGAAGAAGGGTTCAACTTTCCTGGCCATTAAAGAAATGGGAATCAAAACTACACTAATATTTCATCTCACTCCAGTTAGAATGGCTATCTTCAAGAACAAAACAACAAATGTTGGCAAGGATGTGGTGAAACAGGATTCCTTATAACACTGATGGTGGGAATGCAAATTAGTAAAACTATTATGGGAAGCAACATAGAGGTTCCTTTAAAATCTAAAAATAGAGCTGCCGTATGATCCAGTGATGCCACTTCTGGGCATATATTCTAAGGAATGCAAGTCAGGATACAATAGAGACACTTGCACACCAATATTTATTGCAGCACTATTCACAATAGCCAAACTATGGAAACAACCCAGATACCCTAGAAATGATGAATGGATTAAGAAGCTGTAGTATATATACATACAATGTAGTTTTATTCAGCCATAAGAAAGACTGAAACTACATGGTTTGAAGGTAAGTGGATGGAAATGGAGGACATAATATTAAGAGAAGTAAACCACATTTAGAAAAACAAAAGCTGCATGTTTCTCTCATATGTGGAAGATAGATCCATAGGTAAATGTATACACAAAAAACATGGTCATATACACATCTACAGGGAGATATGTTGACAATAGTGGAAGCTATGCTATGGAACTCAGGGAAGGAGGGAAAGGAAAACAGAATGATAGTCATCAATATCAAAATACTTCATATCTGTGCAGGTAGAGGACACAATGATATGTACTAAAAGCTGCTGAATAATAGGGATTAGAAGGAAAAGGCCCAGGGAGAGTAACAGAGGGGGTTGAACTGACCAAAGTAAAGCATATTCATAGCTGGGATATATTGAGAAATCCTTTTGAACACTGACTTCAGAACTAATAATGAAAGACAAAACCATGAAATAGGTAGTGGGGAGCAGGTACTTCTGGGAAGGTGGAGTGAATGGAGGAGATGAAGATGAAGCAATAGGGTTGACAGGCTTCATATATAAAGGAAATAGAATGATGAAACCTCTTGTAATTGCTTAAGTGTGAGAGGGAGGACATGGGGAGGGGAGATAGACGGGATGACCTAACCAATGTACAATGTAAGGCTATTCAGAATTGTCACAACAAATCTGCCCCCCAGTACAATGAATATATACTAATAAAAATGAAAAAATAAAGCAAAAAATATATATCATCAAAGCTATTGTGATCCAAATATCATTCACTGACATAAAAACAGACATGTAGATGAATGGAGCAGACTAAAGATCTAGAAATTAATCTACCCATTTATGGTCAATTAACTTTCAACAGAAGTACCAAGAGCACATAATAGGGAAAAGACAGTCTCTTCAACAATTGATGTTGAAAGAACTGGATTTCTACATGTAGAAGAATGAAATTAAACCCTTATCAGACATCATATACCAAAATCAACTCAAAGTAGATTAAAAGACTTAAAATATAAGAATTTGAATGTTGCTTCTGCATAGCAAAAGAAATGGTATCTTAAATTGAAGAGATCCGCTGGTAGAGTGGCTTAAGTGGTAGAGTGCCTGCCTAGCAAGCCTGAAGCCTTGAGTTCAAGTCCCAGTACCAAAAAAAAAAAATTGAAGAGGCTATCCTCTTCAATGGAAGAGAAAGAATGGGAGAAAATCTTTGGTAGCTATACCTCAGTCAGGGGACTGGTAACCAGAATATACAGAGAGCTCAAAAAACTAAACTCCCAAAAAAATCAATGACCCAATAAAGAAGTGGGCAACTGAACTCAACAGAACTTTTTTAAAGGAAGAAGTCCAAATGGCCAAAAAACACATGAAAAATGCTCACTATCCCTGGCCATAAAGGAAATGCAAATCAAAACCACACTAAGATTCCACCTCACTCCTCTTAGACTAGTTACCATTAAAACACCAACAGTGTTAGCGAGGATGTGGGGAAAAAGGAACCCTCATACACTGCTGGTGGGAATGTAAGCTAGTATAACCACTATGGAAAACAATATGGAGGCTTCTTTAAAAACTAAAAATAGATCTGCCATACAATCCAGCAATCCCACTCCTAGGGCTATACCTAAAGGAATGCGACTCAGGTTATTAGAAAGGTACCTGCACACCCATGTTCATTGCAGCACTATTCACAATGGCCAAGCTATGGAAACAGCCAAGATGCCCCACTACTAATGAATGAATTAAGAAAATGTGGTATTTATACACAATGAAATTTTATTCAGCCACAAAGAATGAAATTTTTTGCAGGAAAATGGATGGAACTGGAGAACATCATCTTAAGCGAAGATAGTCAGGCTCAGAATGCCAAAGATCCCATGTTTTCCTTCATATGTGGATTATAGACCTAAAATAAATGCAGCAATATTATGGGACACCAGTCATACTAAAAGGAGACTGTGCAGGGGAGGGATAGGGAAAGGGAAGAAAACCAAAAACTTGAATGAGGTTGATGTGCTCACTGTATAGAAATGAATATGGTAATCTTAAACTGGTTGAGGCCACTATGAGAAGGGGATTAGAAAGCAGTGAAGAGGTCTGGTAGAGATGAACCAATATGGGTTGTAATACACATATACATGGTAACAACATTAGGAATCTCTCTGTATAGCTATCTTTATCTCAAACTAGCAATATGCCTGTTTTTCTTATTATCTTTTGTTTTCTTTTGAAGAACAAGAAGGTGAACAGGGTCTGCCTGGAGGCAGGGGTGGGGGTTGTACTGGGAGGAGCAGGGAGGTAATGCAACTAATGTATACATATGTAAATAAATGCAAAAATGATACCCAATGAAACTGTTTCAGGAATTGGGGGAAGGGAGATGAAAGAGAGCAGCCAAGGGGCTGAATTCAAGTATTATATATTTGATACATCATAAGAACTTTCATAAATACTCAATGTACCCCCACCCAGCATAATAATAATAGTAATAATAATAATAAAAAGAACTTGAATCTATAAAGAAAAAAACATAAGGAAGAAACTATATGACATTCGTCTGGGTGATGATTTTTTCAATGTGACTCCAAAAGTATAAGCAGCAAAAGCAGAACTGGAGAAAATGGGATTGCATCAAACTAAAATCTCCTGCACAGCAAAAGAAACAATCACCACAGGAAAGTGATAACCTATGGATGGGAGAAAATATTTGTAAGTCATATGTCTGATAAGGAATTAATATACAAAATATATAAGGAACCTAAACAACTGAATAGCAAGAACACAAATTATCCAATTGAAAAATGACCAAATGACCTGAGTGTACATTTCTGAAAAGAAGACATAAATGCCCACTAGGTATATGATAAAATGCTCAACCTGGTTATCATGAGGAAAAAACAAATCAAACCCACAAAAAAGATATCATGTTAGAATGTCTATTAGCAGAAAGAGGAAAGATAACCAGCATGGAGGAAAACAAACCCTTTCTCACTGCTGTGTGAATGTAACCATTATAGGAAGCAATATGAATCTTCCACAAAAGAATTATGCAGCAATCTCACTCCTAGATATATATAGATATAGATATAGATATAGATATACAACTGGAATTAAAATGAAATTAGTGTCAAAGAGGTATTTTCACTTCCATATCCATTGCAGCATTGTGTACAATACTCAAGAAGTCAAAATAGAAAATTAACCTAAGTGGTGGATAGATGATAAAGAAATGTAAAGACAAATACATATATGTATATATTATGCATATGTTAATATATACAAATATACATAATTTATTAATATAATCATAATTAATCATAACAAATTTGTATATATTAATTGATATGTATGTATGTGCTTTTGTAATCTTGCCATTTGTGACACTTGAGTGAAGTTGAAAGACATTATTCTGAGTGAAATAAGCCAAGCAACAGAAAAAGACAAATACTGAATGATCTAACAAACTATTTTTTGGTGTGGATTTATTTTTTTTGAATCTCACAAAGTTGAACTCATAGAAGCAAAAATAGAGGGATGGGTGGCTGCCAGTGGCTGGAGGTAGGGGTGGGGGAATAAGGAAATAAAGAGATATTGTCCAAAATGTACAAAGTTTCAATGGACAAGGATGAGTACGTCATGGAGATCTACTGTTTGGCATGGAGCTATAGTTAGTAATATATTGTATACCTGAAAATTGCTAAGAGTCAATTCTAAATGTTCTCACCACAAAAAAACCCTTTAAGTATATGAAATTATGAATATGTTCATTTATTTGATTTAATCATTTTACAATGCATACATATATCAAAATATTGTATACTGCAGCTACATATGATTTTTTGTCAGATAAAAATAAATTCTATCAACATAAAAGAAAATATGGAAACTTCAGTTTTATTTTTATTTGGACCTTTCAGAACAACTGCTTTAGATGAGATGGAGGGTGAAGGGATCCTGCTTGATCTGACTATAGCCCTCTAGAGTTGTAACCACCATTAGTGCCCCTGAGTACCCCTGGTCTGAGTTTCCCAGATAGCTTTCCAGCATATTATAGATAAATAAAACCATTATAGTAGTACATGGAGCTTTAGGATTAGACCCTTGCCACCATTAGCACCAGGAATTGCATACACCTTCCTTGTTAGGTTGAGATAGACCAGATACATTCTGGTTTGGATGGAAGCCACTTTTGTCTTGACCATATGTAACCCCTCTTTCTCTGACCCAAATCATGAGACCCATCAATCAACTGACCATGTTTCTGTCAGTAAGTTCCCATTCCTGAATCTGTCTGCCTCTTTCTTTGGTCTCTCAGAACCTCACACTTACAATGGTCAGTCTTTTACACTAGGTTGTCCTGGAACAAGAGGTGTGGCTTAGGTCAAATGAAGTTCACAGAAGTGAAGAATGGCATTCTTGTGGTAACCTCTCAAGTGATAGTCAAGCAAAAAGTACAAACTGCAGATATGAAACTAATTTTCTGTATAAGTATGTGGTTTTGATATATTAATAAAACACATCTATATTTCTATAGTTCAAACCAGTATGACAGTCTTTGTTTTGTGCTAAGAGATAATGTGGGAAACAAGGTCTTTGTTGCTGGGGAAGGAAAGATTTTAGTAACCTTTACATGTAAAGTAAGAAAAGAAGGGTAGTAAACATAATTTATTTGTCCTGGTAGAAATTTCTTGCATTTGTTTAACAAAATAATTGCTCATATAACATGACAACTTGGCTATAATGAAGATATGTTAACAATTTTGACTGGTTAATTAAACAAGTTATTTGGCCTCATTCCTCTGATTGCTGTTTTGTTGTTGTGTTGATTTGTGATCGGATTATACATACACATAACCACAGATGTATATAAGGATTTTTTTTGCTACACAGCTCATTTATGAAGACAGACATGTTGCACTGTTACTACTTTATTTCCTCCCAAAGGGAGTGATGCTAATGTATATTGCTCAGGGACAAAAGCACTGTAGTGGACCATAGTGCTAGGGATGTGATCTGCCTTTTATGTGGGATTCTGTTTCTTGAGAATCTCTTTTTATTTTTCTGGATGTCTGCCAATGCAGCTGAAATAAGATGTCCCAGGGCTGGCCTGTGCCACCATCACCCCCTTGAGCTCTTATTAATACTCCTTCCCCTAGCACTGACACTTTTTTTTGCCACTATAGACATACAATCCAATATGTGAGTATGAATTTAGAGGAGAGGGCTACTTGACCTGCTTTGTCTCTGACTCAGACTAAAGCCAAAATATCAGTCAGTAATGACAGAATCCTTTGTCTGTCCATGTATCTGTGCAGGTCACTTATGGGCAGTTTTGGAAATATTCTATGGATTTCTATGCACATTTATAAGGAGAAAGAAAGGATAGACAGAAATAGAATTCTGTATTTTTCAACAAATATCTGCACATTATTTAATAGCACAAAATGACATCAAAGTAATAATAGTCAACCTCCTAGAATTAGTAATCCCTGGAACTACTTAAAATTCATAGCCGGTCCACTGGCTACAAAAATGTAAAAAAGAACATTACCAAGCATGCCTTACATCTTTCACATGCATTCAATGACAGATCGTTATACCAGATGTTTATTCACCAAATCATCTTGCCTTGTCTGTCTGCAAAACACTTCTCGAATGTATTATCTATTAAAATTATTGTCAAAAATTTCTTCCTCTCTGGGCCTCTATTTCACCCAGGATCCTTTCGATTATACCATTTTACAATTTCTCATACCTATTTATTCTCACTGACTCCTTGTGCATCAGTCAGGGTTCCAGAAGAAAGCAGATGATACACTTGACTATGTGATTTGAGGAGACTTTTATAATGAAGATATTATTAAAAGTATTATTGGGGAAGAAGAAAATCATAAGGGTAATCCAGTGCTTTGGGAGCTATTACATCTAAACCAGAAGGGGCAAAAGTAGTGAGTAACAAGAATGGGGAAAGAAAGGGATAAAAGAGAATGATGGAGGGGATGAATTCAACAATGATATATTGTGAAAACTTTTGTAAATGTTAAAATGTACCCTTAGTACAACAATAATATGGTAACTAAAAAAAAAAAAAAGAAAAAGATGGTAGGTTCAAATGGTAGTAAGTGTGAGGACCTGAGCTCAAATCCCAGTACCATAGGTAAAGGAAGGTGAATACAGGTGATGTACTTTTTCTGCTCATGTATGAACATGGAATATTGAAACTGGAACTGTCAAAGTCATTTTAAGAAGAAGGAAGAAAAAGAGGGAGTATAATGGAAGGGCTAACC
Organism: Castor canadensis; assembly: GCF_047511655.1. NCBI lineage: Eukaryota > Metazoa > Chordata > Mammalia > Rodentia > Castoridae > Castor > Castor canadensis. Next base: position 40,058,756 of record NC_133387.1, read on the forward strand.
CAAACCAGGGTATGTTGTATACATATGTGGAAATGTCACAATGAAACTCCTTGTATCACTATTATATAAATAAATTAAATTAATAGGTAAAAAGAAACAAAACAAAGAGGAGAGCCTTGTTATGGATATGGCTGCCAGAAACTAGCTGTAGGCTTTGCTGAAGGGATACAGCCAAATGCAGTGGTTATCAATCTCAACCTCACTCTTTTCCTTCTCCCTAAGGATCTGCCATTTGGCCAAATCTAGTTGAAAGCTGGAGGACATTGTGCATGTAACCCATAGAGCAGTCTTTCAAGGCCCAGTGTAGCAGTGAGACAGGGGAGAGTTGAAGATGCAACATACAATTCAAGCATACACTACCATATCATTTTATGACAAACGGTCATCATCTTCTGCCTGAATCATTACAATATCTGCCTTAGTGATCTCCTTACCTAGTCTTGCCTCCTTCCAGTCCATTTTTCATACCAGACAGAGTGATCTTTCTAAAATTGTAAATCTGATCATGTCACTTCTCTACCAAACACCATGTGGAAGGAATCATTTCAAACTCATTAACATGTTTTATAAAGCTTTGGACAATCCAGCCTTTGGGGACATCTCTGGTCTCCTTATTCACTGTTTCAATTTGGTCACACTGTATAATCCACACAAGCTGAAGCTGTTACAGGTCTGTTATTATGCCATACTTAACTTCTTATCTATGTGCATGGTGGTCCTTTTGCCTGTGTGCCTTTTACCATTCTGTCCAGCTCTAATTTGGGGAAGACTTTAATTTATAAAAACCAGGAAATGAGTATAAGGCTGACATAGTACAAAGATAAGCAAGATGCAAGAAGAGTTTGGTCCCAAAGCAAAGGGAGGGGCAGTTATCAGAACAAGTATATGAGGGTAACGCTAAGTCAAACAAACAGGTGGACTGGCCCTGAATTCCTCTGCCACCAGCCAACTAATCCTTATACTCCTCCATATTAGAAATATAATTGTTTCCACACCTGATATGGGGGCTAAGAGAGCTAGGAAAATATCAGAAGTTAGAAAATATTGGTAGAAGAAAGACAGAGCATCATAAAAAGAGTCATTCTATACTGACATGTGTTTTCCACAGAATTTTCTTTTTCATGCCTTATCCATCAGTTCAATGGTGGGCTCCTTGAAGAGAAATACAAAGGTTGTTCTACATATATACACAATCATAAATTATTAAACTTACTTTATTTTTTTTTCTGTTGTGCACACAGTCTTCCTACATGTGCTAGAAGCAATCATATTATTTGGACTGAAACATCTGAATCAAACTGAATCCTCATTTTGACCTTGGTTCAAAATGCTAACTATATAATTGAGTTTTAGAGTAAAATATAGTCAATTTTAGAATAAAATATAGGGAGGTTCAGGATGATTAAAATTTGATTGTTTTTGCAATCCTTTCTATGTTTTTTTTTATCGTGATATGATTAAATACACAATAACAGTCTGATATCACTCTCTGTGAAACCAATCAGACCACACACACAAAAAATCTTCCATGAAGCCTGAAATATCTTCTGTGTGTATGTATCCTTTAGAGGAATGTGAGTTTCAATGTTGAAATTATTAGAATTTATGCTCAAAAAAACTCTGCCATTGTAACCCATTGCCTTGGTGACCTGATTTCCTAATGGTCTCCCACCTTATCCATTCCAATCCCACCTCAAACAGGCCAGACCTACTAACATAAGAATTCAATGGTTTGGTTATTATAACTTCCTTTGGTAGTGCTTCACTGGTGTAGTTCTTATAATGTAATAGTGGGTAAGTACATGCACAGAGATGGCTTCTGGTACAAACACCTTAAGGCCCTTGCATTGCCCTTTCCCTCTATCCAATGGACTTTTCCTTCAGCTATATCCAGGATTAACACCTATTTGGCTTCATCTTCCATGACCAGAGAGCAAAACATTCTCTTATAGTGTTTATCACAATTTGTATTTATCTATTATTTACTTTTTTCTTCTGGACTAACTAAAATTTCTAAAAGGGCAGGACTTTTCTTTATTTCCCACTGTCCATCCAGCCCATAGCCACTGCATACCAATTATGTATCAGGCACCATTTTAGGGGACAGAGTTGTGAGCAGTTTGTAGTATACAGGAGTGGAAGACATAATAAACAATTTAACAAATAAAATAACATGTTTCAGATGGCAATCAATGCTTTGAAGAATACAGAACAAATGACTGTGATAAAGAGTGACTAATGATTAGAGGGAAAATTTAAATTAGCTTGTCAGGGAAGGTCCCTTTCATTGGATTGAATCAGGAATTACACAATGATGACATTCCATGAGTCATTCCACCAATGAGGAATTTGGTGGTTGCCGCTCCAAGAAGAAAGAAGACAGAAATTGCAAAGGATCTAAGGTGGAAGTATTTTATTATAAAGGGCTAAAGAAGTCCATGTGTCTAGGGGTTTGTGGATGACAAGAGAAAGATTAAATGAGAATGGCAGACATGCGAAAACTTTGTCTTGCTTCTTAGGTGTAGAATAGACTACAGAAGAGCAAGAGTGGAAGCATCATGGATACTTATTCTTATAGATGTAAAAGAGGAAGATGACTTGGAACAGGGTGGTTAAAACAAGAAAGAATTAGGAAAATAAAGATACATGCTACAAGTGGAGTTGTCTAGCCTTGCTAATAAACAGTGAGGGAAAAGTCTCAGAGCTGGCTCCTACACTTTGGGTTGGATTTATTTGGTGGATAGGTGGTATTTCCATTTCTTGATGTATACATTTAGTGCATTGCCCATAATATGTGCCTAATAGACATTGAACATTTATATCAATACTGAGGTTTTGGGTGAAATATTTTTCAGGTAAAAAAAATCCGCTGATGAAAACAGAAGTTGGACACCATTTCAACTACAGTGATCTGGAGATGTATGTGTAGCTTTTGACCTCATTTGTGTAAGTTGTAAGCAATTGCTCTGCTATTACAACTTCCTTTGGCAGGGGTTCATAGGTGGAATCCCTGTAGTGTAACAATGGGCCAAAGGGATGGCTTCTGATATGACCAGCACATTGTTGGTTTTGAGATGGGTAGTCCTTGAGAAGAGAGAGGATCATCCCTGCAAAGCTAGAGAAGTTGATTGTGCATGAATTCTGTTGGGTCAAGTGTGGTAGTTCAATCTGTGGTTGAACAGGGTCACAGAGGGAATCTTTGGCAGGTGGGTTGGGATTAAGACAGAATTCAGTACTAAGGGCTTTTGGTGTGTACACCAGTCTCCTTCCTCTCTGCCTAACCAAACCTTACCACCCAAAGAGAGCAAATTCTCCAATTCCTTGTGCGGTGTTTTTTCTGACTAAAGCTCCCAGGCCTTTTACCCATTTAGCTTTTGCTATCTCTAGTATTTTTCAAACATAACTTACAGAAGTCTATTTCCTACAAATGTTCTTGGTCTTTTTCTTGACTTGCCTGCACCATTTCCTTGAGCAGGGCAGGAGCAGAAATCCTCCCTTAGATCATGAAACTCAAAGACAAAGATGAGAAGAAAAAAAGAGATGTTGATTAACAAGGAGTGGTGAAAGCCAGCAAAACAGTAAGCAGAAGATTAAATTTCATCTAAAGAAGATATATAGCCCCAAAATGTCTTTTAAACCCTTTTTTCACAAGGTGATTGAAGGTTTTCTAGACATGCTAAGTTTATATGGGGAGGGATTTCATCCTTAGAAGTTGATTAGGGAACAAGAGCATGGGGCCATGTTTGGCAGGGTCTTTAACTAGGGCTGTGTAGATCACACCACATCACAGAAGCAATTATTTTTTTTATGTGAAAAGTCACCCTTAGGTCTGATTGGCTAAAGCAAATTAATCATAGTTTGGAGAGATAATCAATCTTGCAAAATTTCTGGGGAGAAAGTACAGAGCAGGACATGAGCAAACACTTCATCTCTTGACCAATACCCATTAGGTTACCGAACTGGAAAATCTCCTACCATTCCCTCTTAAGCAGCTAACAGTAACCAATAACAGCCTCCCAGCTATCCAGGATAAAGACCTAATGGCATATCTCAGTTGAAGGTTGTGGATGTCAGCTGATGTGGCCTCTTGGGAAAGCAAGCACTCCATTTCAGGATTGTAAGGCATAATTGATTAGTGTTGCTAAAGTGTGTACCATTGAGTTGCAGAGTTTGTAGTCTTAGCTCGTAGAATTGAATTAATTTCTTCCCAAAGGAGGCATTTGCAGTTTTCTTAAATGATAGGTTTAACCTAATAACCTTAGTGGTTAAAATCTTGATAGTTAAAAATTAAAAGTTAATGGGTTTTTAACAAGCTGATTCCCAGCATATGCATAATTTGTTTTCTTTTCCATGGGTAGTCCCAGGTTGAATAGATGAAATAAGAGAAATGCAAATCTATTCTTCAGAAGAGATAAGAGAAATTTCCATTTTCACTGAAAACTAGAGAATTTCTGTTTTCATTGAAAAATGCTATCATTTTCTGTTTTCATGGTCAAGGGCACTAGATTAAAATTCTGTCACTTACTAACTATATTTACTTGAGCAAGTTATTTAATTTACCTGTCTCAGGTTCCACACCTATAAAATAGGGAGAAATAATAGTCATGAGTACTAGAAAAGATAATGCTGAAATAAGACTTAGTACTTATTTTGCAGTTAAATGTATTCCCCCCACTTTTATTGTTGTTAGCTGTTTTACAGATTGATATATCCTCCCTTTAAAATAATTATGCACGTAGGTTGCATGTGTGTGCATGTGTGTGTGATGCTGAGAATTAAATCTATGGTCTTGAACATGTAAGGGAAGTATACTACCATGACCTGTACTTCTATACTTGCATGTGGATGTTTAATTTAATTTACCAAACTTGAATTCCAAAGCTCAATGATAAATGTTTTTGCTTTCATTTTTTTTTTTTCTGATGTCTGTAGTTTGAACCCACGGCTTTGTGCACTTGCCTAGCAAGAGCTCTACCACTTGAGCAACTTTCCCAGTCCCAAAAACAAATGTCTTAAATGGTTTTTCCAAGTTGTTTTCCATTATCCCTCTGTGTCAAATCAGAGTCTAGTTTATCTGACAGATAATCCTCTAAAGTGAAGTGATTATTGTACTGACAATTCAAATCCTTAAATGATCCTAATGTGTATGTATATATGATTCAGTGTATTCTTTTAATTTTCTCAAGGTAATTAATTAAGAATAGCTTATTTAGTGAGATATTCCTTTCTGTATATTTTCAGAAGGAAATGATATATACAACTACTGTTTCATTTATTGAAAGAACCTATGTAGAACCTTAATCACTGCTAGGATACTCTCACAGAATGATATTTTTAACTAGTGTTTAACCGGTATTCTTTGCTTTCCTGCTATGTGCAAGGCACTAAGGGCACATATTAGTCACTAAGAAACAGAAGAAGCAGCTGTGTTTTCTGTGTAGCTCATCTGTTGCAGAAACTGGTACATCTTGAGGGAAAGTTGTTTGAACAATAAGAGAGATTTCATAAGCTCTATACAAACAATAAAGTAAAAATGAGTGAATGGCTATATAATGGAAACATACCACCAAAAAAGCTAATAATAAAACATAATTAAAGGCAAAAATATTGATCTTATTTGTGCGTTTAATATTAAAGTTGTGTTAGTCTCTACCTTTGACCACACTTAACCAGGACTGACATATCCTCTGCCAAAATATCAGAAAATCTTGCCGTTAGCTGGTGGCTCACGCCTGTAGTCCTCGCTACTCATGAGGCAGAGATCAGGAGAACTGCAGTTCAAAGCCAGTCTGGTCAAATAGTTCGTGAGATCCTATCTCAAAAAACTCTTCACAAAAATAGGACTGGTGGAGTAGCTCAAGATGAAGGCCCTGAGTTCAAGTTCCAGTACTGAAAAAAAAAAAACAAAAAACCTCAGAAAATATAGAATGTTCTACTCCCCAGCAATAGGTTAAATTCCAAAGCTCTGATGGTAAAAGAGGAAACTTCAGTTGTGCTTGGCCTTAAGAACATTGAGCAAATTTAGAATCATAATATCTGGGGTCTTTTCCCTACAAATGGTATGCTGAGACCAGAAAACAACAAATAACACTTAAAGAAGTAGAATTGTATATATGAAATTTTGGGTATTACATTAAAGGCATTTTTAAGTAATATAAAAATTGATATCCACAGTAAATTCCTACCCTCTTTTTTAGTACTGTTTTTATTATATTTATAATGAAATGACTGAAAGATGGAAAGCTAATAGACTTTCCCAAGTCATACAGCTAATTCAAAATAGTATTTTTACTTTATAATAAATTAATGTGCTGGCCAGGGGATGTAGATCAGTGGTAGGGTGCTTGTCTAGCATCCACAAGGCCCTGGGTTCAATCCCCCCAAGAACTGTACATATTGATGAGGTTCAGTCTCATATTTCATCATACGCATATAGCACGCACTGATCAAATTGGGGCAATTAGCATCTCCTTCTCCTTATCATTTCTTTATACTTGGAGATTTAGGCTTCTCTCTTCTAGATCTTCATAAACTATATAATAGGTTATTTTGAACTCTAGTCAATTCACTGTGCTGCAGAATCCCAGAACCGATTCTTTTTATCTAATTGTGTTTTGGTACTTATTATCCAACCTCCCTTTATCTATTCACCTCCCCATCCCTTCCCAACCTCTGCTAATCACTATTCAACACTCAATGTGCAGCACTTGTCTTTCTGTGTCTATATTATTTCACTTATCATCATGACCTCCAGTTACACCTATTTTGCTGGAAATAAAAGAATTTTTTATTCTTCCTTATGGCTGAATAATATTCCATTTTGTATACATACCCCATTTTCTTTATCCTTTATTCACTGATGGGCACTTAGTTTGATTCCATATGTAAGCTATTGTGAATAGTGACACAAAAAATATGGGAGAGCAGGTATTGCTTTGGTATGCTCATTTCATTTCTTTTGCATGTATATGCAAAAGATTTACTTTTAGTTTTTTGAGGAACCTCTATACTGTTCTCCATAATGACTGTACTGATTTACACTTCACAAATAATGTAAAAGTTTCTTTTGCTCACATTTGTTATTTCATTTTCTTTTTGATAAGACCTAGTCTAACAAGGAATAGGATGACATTTCATTTTAGTTTTGATGTCTCTTTCTCTGATGACTAATTATATTGAACATTTTTTTGTACATTTTTGGCCTCTTGTAGTTCTTTTGAGATGTACCTATTGAGATCATTTGTCTATTTTTAATTGGGTTATTTGGGATTTTTGTTATTGTTACTGTTGTAAAGGTTTTTAGTTTTCCCAGCCTCTTTTTTAATGAACTATGTCTCCCTGTTCACAAAACATCTTATTTATGTGAAGCTATTTAGTATTTAAGTGAGCAAAGTGTTGTCCTTAAAGAAATAGGTGATATCTTTAATGCAAACCTGTATCTGAATCATCAAAATGTGTAACTTCTTTCTCTGTTTCATTAATATGTTTTAACTATTCAGAGGATTTCATTGTGCTATTTCATACATGCATATAATGTACTTTGATTGAATTCACCCCCTCTATTAGTCTTTTTTTCTCCTACCCCAAAATGTGTGACTTTTACTAAAAAGCAGTAAGCTACCCTGAAAGTTAACAAACTAGCCACACTGTCATGAATAATGGTGGTAGTAGGTGAGTCTCTTAGGACAGAGACAATGCTCAGGGTTTATTGCTCAGGACTGTGGTATAAGAGAAGAATCCCGACTAGAGATTCCTGCACACTGTTCCAGACAGTGATACTATCTCCATGTTCCAAGGCTATCAGCAACTATACCCTTTCTCTTGGGGAGACAATATATCTTATAAATCTGTTCTCTTTACAAACACCCTTGAAAAGATAGACAAGAACAAAGGGCAGTCTGTGCCTTGATTTGCAAGACATGCAGAACTGGAAGAGATTCACAGAGAGGACTGTCTCTTCACAGCACAGAGTAGTGAGTTCTGAGGAAAGTTTGAAGGGAGAGCAAGAATCTCCTCCTGGTGATTTCTCTGGTGCTAAGAGAGAAGAGCTTTTTCATTCAGGGCAGCCTGATGACAGAGCAGTTTGGGATGAGCTTGCACTGTCACTTGTGGCCTGACAAGAAGAAAATTCCATCTCTAATTCTTCCTTTTTTTCGGACCCAGTTTTCTAGGACACGTGATAGCTAAGGTCTTGGCATTCTGAGTCTTTACTTGAAAATTCATTGCCTTAAAAATAATTTATAGAAGCAGTCAGATTCCCAGACTATTCCTCTCAATGCCGCCAAACTCAATCTCCCCAAAGGCCCTATTAACCCATAATGTATCTGATTTATAGAACATTCAGTTTCAACTGCATTGTAAATTAAATAAACTTGGCAGGCTAGCTGGAGACCATACCACCATTTATGGAGTCTCTGGTGTGGGGAAAATGTGTTTTTATTAATGAATGCATTTAACAAATGCCCTTCTGGACCATGCCTCTTATTAGATTACATCTTTTATTTAATAATCCAGTTTTTAGAATGTTACTGGAGGAAGTTTACTTTTGCAACTGTCTATGAAACATGGCATTGTTTTCTGTGGCAGCAAAAATGTTATCCCAAGCCAAAAGCCTGGAGAAAAAAAAAACTTAATTTCTAACAGGGAATTAACATTAAGGGTGTATAAACCAACATGCTCTGTTAGATTATCATATTTTCTCCCAAGAGAAATGTCATAGCCAAAAAATAGGTAGTAAAAGTAAAAAAAATTAATGATATATCACAAAACTCTTACAAAATGAAGAATTTGTAATATGTTAGAAAGAAAAAATATCTAATGAATTGTCTACATCTCACTGGAAAAGGATTGTCCCCTGAGAACCTTTCTGGGTATTCTCAGTTTACATTAAAATTCTCTTATGTTATGGGGCTCTTGCTAGGCAATGGGACACCATCGTTTATCATCAAAATTTTCTCTGTGATATTCTGCTTTCATGTTTGCTTTTGCTTAATTTCATGCCATTATACATAGCCATAAAATATTTCACTATGTATTTTCTTATCTGCATTTCCATTTAGAATTTATAAATATTTTTAGCATTTCAGTATTTTTGTATCAGTCATTACATGATTTTTAAAAAGAATTTATGCTTCCTTCTGGTTGAAAATTATCGAGTTAGTTATATTTTTTCCCATATGGAGAGACAGAAAGCAGACTAGAAAAGCCAAGTGTGATCTTTCAAGTGTGTAGTGAGAGGGGCCGTCGCTATTTCTGTACTCTAAACAGATTGCTAACATTTTGTTTACCAAAGTGAGGATTTTTGTAACTTCACCACCTTTAACTGTCCTTTAAATTTTCTGTTTTCATAGAATCTTATTTCATGTTGATCTTGGGGAGGGGAGTTAACTCTTTGTTCTTTTGCAATTATGATTCTCCATCACTTATTTTTGTGAATAATTTTTAATATTTCCAGGGTATATACTTGAAATTTTGTTTTTTTAGAGTATCAAGTTATGAATCTACTCTAGTAGATAAAATTTTAATTATAGGAAAGTTTATATAAATTAACACCTAAAACTTAAAAATCTAAGTTAACATCAATCCCTCAACATAACTGCCTTAGGAATTTCTACTTTTATTCCATCGATATTGTTATTGTTTAAAAACAATTTTTGAGACTCCTCTTAGGAATTTGTATTTAGAATCTGCTGCTTTGTTTTAACTAAACTCTATAGGAGTAAATCCTTATCCTTTAAGTGTAGAATACTGTTTGTTTTTTCGATGGTTGAATTTTAATTTTCAGATAGAGATCATAGTCAGTAATGTCCTGATGAACAGTTTGATGATCAGATTGGTAGACTATTTAAGGAAAAAGTGTCTGACTATATGGATACAGGGTAGTATATTTATCTGTCTAAACTAGTTCTGAAAATAACTTTAAAAGCAACTTCCAAAACATTCTAAGTTTTCTCAGGGGCTGCCCACGAATGCATGGCTCCCTTATAGATCCCTCTTTTAGTCAGTGGTATAGATGTATCATGTAAGTCTTGACATGCCATTGTTCTGAACTAACCTGATAGGCCATTTTATTCTAAGGGAAATGTAGAGTCTTCAGAGGGTTGTGAACAGATGAGTGACATAAACTGACATATTTTGAAGGAAATTATTCTGGATATTGGATTGAGAAAAGACTGAAAAGATAAATGCAGAAGGTTAGGTAGATACCAGAGTCTAATTAGGAAGCTATTGTAATTACCCAGGCAAGAAGTGTTGGTAGCTAGAACAAAGATAGAAAATAGAGCTGGTGAAAGGTGCTTGGATTAAGAACTTAACCTGAAGATATATTCATTAGGAATTACCAATCTTGTTCTAGACTGGATTTCAACCAGGTACCATTCCCTGCAAGGTGGATTAGCAATATCTGTAAGCATTTTTGATTGTCATTTGGGGAAGCATGCTATAGGTATCTGGTGGATAGAGGCCAGGGCTGCAGCTAAACACCCTACTTTGCATAGGACAGACAAGCACTATTGGATCCAAGATGTCAATCATACTGAGACTGAGAAACTATGCTCTTGGTGCTCTGTGAGGTAGATTTACCCATCAGTGCATCCAGAAAGAGAGCAAATAAAGCCAGAACTTTAACTGCTTAAACACATGACATCCGTCCTCTATGGAAGCCACTGGCAGTCTACATTCATGAAAACTTCTTCTGACTTCCCTAAAAGAAAGCAACAATTAGAAACTGTTAGAAATTAAAGAAAGTGCAAAATGGATAGGCAAGGAGATGGCTTATATACCAGCTCAGGATTTATTGTGAAGTAGTCCTGCAAAAGGGGTTCCCAGCAAGAGAGCTGGAACCCCCAGCCACTTACAGACTGGGCGTATTTGTGAGGTGGGTGGAGAAGCCCCAGGAAGGTCACTGGGCGGGATAATCCTCCATGGCCCTCTGACACTCCTGAGATCATGGTTTAAGGTTGAGTCATTCCTTCTAAACCTGGTGGGACATTTCTAGTAAATGGCTAAAGGTGGATGTCTATTTTTCTTTAGGGTTGGGTGGAGCATTCAATAAGTCACCTTCAAGGGGTGAGGGTTCAGTTCTAACATGGCTTCCTTTTGCTCACCTTAGCAGAAGCAAGTAGAGTCTGCTATCCTGAATGTCCCAGTTCATTCATGTCAGAGAAGAAAAACTGTTGTGCATCCTAGCAGTGTAACCACTGGACAGGTTTTCCATTTTAAGGATTCATCAAGAATGAATCTAGAACTTGCAGACATATCAAGCTTGATGATATATACCAAATAATTTTAAGTTGAAGCACTACTGTATGAATATAGGCATTCTTTTACTTCTGGAAACATTTGCTTTGAGAAAGGGATCATTAAGTCTCTAATAGACAGAGCTACAGATTAGGGCCAATATCAAAGTAATGGATTTGTACTGTCAATACCACAGAAGGAAGGGCAAAATCAAAAGACTCCTGCCCTGTCTGATAAGCAATAAAATCGTACAGGCCTTGCTTGTTATTTATATATTTATTTTGTATTTATTAGTCAATTATCAAACTTTTAAGTTTTCATAAGGAGCTGACCACACATAAAATCAGTTCATATTCAAAAATCCCTTTCTGCTTCACATTATCTTTTACCTTACGCACCACTTTTGTATGTTTGTCATTTTCTTACAAAAATTGTGACATGTTATAATTACCAGTGGTATTGAAAATCTCACAAAAGAAGCAGGTTTTCATGATGTCCACAAAACTGAAATTGGAAAACAGCTCAAGGCATTGAGTGAATCCTTCAAAAAAGGCTTTGAAGAAGCACTCAGGCACTTTAAAAGTTCATCCTCTAAAGTCAAGAGAGAAGTAAAAGAAGTTCTATCGTGCTCTTCTATAACTTTGTTAGAAAAATTATCCATTCAACAAGCTTTGAATTACTTTGGGTACATCCTAAGAATAAGCACAATCATATGCAAACTCTAACCTAGATGTTTTTAATTAGGAAATAAAATAAGCTTTCTCTGAAAATTTGTAGACTAACATTCTAGATATTTTCTTCAATATAAAAATAAACAAGAATTTTTAGCTAATTTCTGTATTCCTTGTCATTCACACTATTCACAGTGCAAATTCAGTCCTTTCTTAAAACTACCTTTGGCCTCTATCAGCTTCTGAAGGTCTAATACATACTCTTCACTCAAGCTAGAATAACTTCCTTTTCTTCTTGGTATTTAAATACTGGTCAGATCAGTCACTGCCAGTAGGTAGACAGTTAATTTCAATAAGTTAAGGAACACCTAGCCCAACTTCAGAGTGCCTCAAAAAGTTCTGGAACCCTTTAATATGTTCAATTAGGTTAGGTCAGGACTAAAGCCTGCTTGAGAAACTTACTGTCTAAACAAGTGGGTAGACTTCTCAGTAGGTCAGAGGGTCCTCAGTTCAGAGAAGCCCTCAAAATGGCAAAACAGCTGGAGACTTTACGTTCCAACCAAGAATGTCCAATATTAGGCAACTCTAACTTGATCCATATTTGAACATATCACTTTCAGAGCCAAACAAAACTCCCCTTATGTTCCTGAAGAGATTCTTCTTCTGGACTTTATAGATTGATGTGGCTGTAGACTACATTTATGCCAATTTCCTGTCTGCCTGTCAATTTTCATCTACCTTCTGTGAGTCTCCATTTTACAGGTTAGGGAACATAAACTTAAAAGAGTTAAGAATTCCTTGAAGTCACAAACCCAGAGCTAAAATTTGAACCCCAGCAGCTTTATCCAGGGCCTACCCATGTCATCATTCTGCAGTATTAAGTCTATGGGCAAGAGTATCAGGCAAGAATAGGAAAGAAGGCCAATATTCTAGCATATGACTGAGAGAGAGATTGAATAATGATGACAGTTTTATAGCAAAACTTGGATCATACCAAAAACAACTGCCTGAAGCCATCTCCTACACTTAAGGATTGGCTGATCTATATAGAAATTAATGAATTTAAATACCTGAAAATTTCTTCCAAAACAAAAATTGCTAAACATCTTATATAAGGAAAAGAATATCAGGGTGGTACATACCTGTACTGTAATCTAAGCAGGAAGATCGTGACTACGAGGCCATCCTGGGCTATATAGCAAGGTGCAGTCTCAAAATAAAATAGAAAAAAAGGAAAAAATGTGGTCAGTGTTTAAAACTAGACCAAAATTTAAAATAAGCCAATAAAACCTACTATATTGATCCTAATTTTTGTACTACTTTTCAAGCCTTAGCAGAATTATGAAATCTCTGTGCCTGTATAAGCCCATTATAAACATACAGTAATACAGGTGGTCATGCCTGGTACTTCCCCTCTCGATGACATTGTTAATGCAAACTAATGAATTTTAATTGTCAATACTTATTGAGACCATCAGAAAAGGGTATTGCATAAATCCATGATGGCCACTCCTGCTACTTCTGTACTCATTTGGTTTATTTTCTAATAATCTGCCTTGTCTGATCATTGCAAGTCATTTTTTTTACTTCACACTTCAGGCATGGACAGCTACATAAAGAAGCATATCCATCCTTCCTCACTTGCTTGAGTTGGCTTTATAGCTAAACAACTGAAAAGATTGCAAACAGAAGCCATTCATAGAAAATTAGATTATTTTTCAAAATTAAATACAGCTGCCATTGTATTATATCAAAGGCACATTAATTATTTTGTCCTTTGTTTACCATTTATAATAATGCAGAAGCCAAGTATTATTTCAAATGTCAGCTTTTGTATATGACTTAATGTGAAGTGTTATGTTCTTAATATTCGTTGGTGTCTCATTTTTCTTACCAGGTATTTCCTTATGTAAAAGTACACTAAATATCATTCATAACCTTCAAAATGGTTTCATCTAGTCCCATTTCCTCATTTCTATTTATGTGTGTGTGTGTGTGTGTGTGTGTGTGTGTGTGTGTGTGCTGTGAAGTATAATTACACTATTCCTTTGAAGTTCCCTTGCAGGAACTATGCTAATATGACAGCTTCAATTGACTGTTTATATCTTCAATATTTTTATTAGATTTAAGCAAACAAGGCTTTCACAAGATTTCTAAGATTTATGCTTCTCTTCCCATTTTGAAAGTAACACTACAAAGCTGGTTCTCAAAGTGTGGTCCCAGGAGGAATAACAGCAACGTCCTCTGGGAATGTTTTAAAAATGCAAATTTTTACTCCTCTCCAATCCCACTGAATCAGAAGGTATAGAAGTGGGGCCCAGCAACTTGTGGTTTCTTTTGTTATTTGGGGATTTTTTTGTTTTGTTTTTATTATTAGCATATATTAATTTTATAAAAGGGTTTCATTGTGATATTTCCATACATACATACTTTGATTATATTCACTCCCTACATCTTGTGTTTTGATAAGCCTACCATGTGGTTCTGATGTAATCAAAGTTTGAGATCCACTGCATCACAGAGATAATTTTTAATACTTTTGAAAGCATAAATGATATCTTTACAGGTTTGAATGACTCCTATGAGTTCTCAATATTGTGACTGGTCCATAATTAAAAAGTCTTACTGTAAATGAAACCATTGAACAATTAGTTATTTCTAGGATTAGTTAAGCATTGTTTTCTCATGATTTCTATCTTTGCATTTGTCACAGTATCATGATACTGTGAGGAAACGTTAAGTGTGAGCAAGCATGATCCACACTGGACTCTGTTACTATTTTCTTAGCACAATATTTTCAAGGTGCACACTGCTACTTTTAAGTTATTTCAAGTGATTGGTTGTTTTTCAGGATGCTTAGAGGTAACTTGCATAGAAACTAGAAAGAACACAAAGAATCTACAGTGTGTTCAGCTCTGCTGCATTAGGCTTAAATAATCATATCATCTAATTTTTCTCCACAATGTAAGAGAGGAAGTCAATATTCAGATAAGCTCTTAGTTTAAAAAAAGTTTCTGCCACATGGTACCCAAAATATAAAGCCAGGAAGACTCACCACAGTATCTGAAACCACAAGTATACTTCTATGCTCCAGAAATCATTTTTGTTTGACCTGAGAACTAAATAAGAAACACTTTAAAAAAAAAAAAAAAGGAACACCAGTTCCTTTATGAAGCTATGAAAAATGCTACCTATATTTCTGTTTTTCATGAAATATTTATGGATAATGACAGATTTGCCAAAATTATGTAATCAGTTATTTCTAAATTGGTGTTGTTATAATTAATGTTTATTCGAAAAATCCTCAGAGAGAAACAGCAGGTACATCTCCAGTTCTGTAATGATCTGAGGTTATTCTCTTGGCTGCTCTTCCAAACACCTGAGCTAACACCTATGTAAATCAGATAATGCTAATGTGTGCATATTAATGAAGGTCAACTTTACGGTTCCCATAGCTAATTTAAAAATAATTCATGTCCTCCTTTGAATAGTACTATTACAACAGATTCTTATTCTTGCAGATCCAAACAACAATAATAGAAACCTCCCCCGTCAATGCTTCTAACACTTTATCTGTCTTATTTTAAGATCTTGATTGCTATTTCTAAAAGTATTATCCGATATGTTGTGAAAAGTCTGCTATAACAGAAAAGGCCTTGTTCTTGGTTTCTTAAAATTTGAATCTCAATCATTTAGCTACTATTAAAGGAAGTCACTTTTTCTTTTAGTTGCATTTTCACATCTATAAAGGAAAGATGATAGCTTTGTCAAAGTGGCTTTTAAAGTTAGATACTATGGTTGCTATGAAAGGAAGGAAGGCAGAGAACGGAAGGAAGGAAGAGGAGGGAGTGAGAGAGGAAGGAAAGAAGGGAGAAAGGGAGAGAGGGAGGAAGGAAGGAGTGAAAGGAGGGAGGGATAGAGAGAGGGAGGAGAGGCAAAAGTATTAGAAAGCATGTGAAGAATCCGTAGCCTTTGGATGCTATTGGTAGGAATGTAAAATGGTGCAGCCATTATGGAAACGGTATGGCAGTTCATCAAAAACAATTTAAAATAGCGTTACCATATTATCCAACATATTAATCACTGGGTTTATGCCCAAAAGAATTGAAAGAGTGTTTCTCGAAGAGGTATCTGTCTATCCACGTTCACAGAAGCATCATTTACAATAGCCAAAAGATGTAAGCAATCCAAATGTCTATGGATGGATGAATGAATAAACAAAATGTGATATACACATATGATGTAATAGTATTCATCTTTAAAAAGAAAGCCGAGCGCTGTGGCTTGCTCCTGTAATCCTAGCTACTTAGGAGGCAGAGATGAAAAGGACTGTAGTTCAAAGCAGGCCCTGGCAAATAGTTCACAAGACCCTATCCTGAAAAAACCCATTATAAAAAAAAGGGTTGGTGGAGTGGCTCAAGGTGTAGGCCCTGAGTTCAAACCCTAGTACCTCAAAAAAAAAAAATCTGACACATGAAATATTATGAATCCTCAGAACATTATGCTAAGTGAAACAGCCACAAAATGCAAATCCTTTATGATTTCACTTATCTCAGGTATCAAAGATTATCAAACTCTCAATGACAGAATATAGAAGACTGGTTGCCAGGAATAGAGAAAGGGGGAAATTGAGAGATGTTTAATGAGTGTAGAGTTTGGGGTTTACAAGACAAAAAAGTTCTGAAGACTGGTTGAGCAACAATATGAATATACTTAATACTACTGAACTGTGTGTTTAAAGATGGCTATCACAGTAAATTTTATGTTACATGTATCACAATTAAAAATAAGAGTAAAATCAACTTCTATTCAAAGTTTAGCTATTTGAAAGAAAGGATTTGTATCAATTAGTGATTTGTCATAAGAGTTAACACTGCTGCTATTCTAAAAGGTGTAATTTTTAGAAATGTTTTAAAGCATAGAGCTTTATTGCTATGTGTGTATAGTTCCTGTGTATGGACAATACATTGAAGGGTTAGAAATGGTGCAAATATTCTCTCCCACTTATATTTACACCAGATCCTGCATTGGAGACGTGAGCAATGGAGTTTTTTTTTTTTTTTTTTGGATGAAATTCACCCTATTACTGTTTCTTATTTTTCCCTCCTCTTTTACACAATTTCATTATTCTATATTCATACATGTGTATGAAGTACCTCGGTCCTACATACCCCCTCTTCACCTCCTTTCACCTTCCCTCCTCCTACTGCTTTCTATCTCCAGACAATCCCCCATATCATACTTGTGTCATTCTTTTTTTGTTAGGTCTAGATTCTGCATATGAGAGAGAACATATGCTACTTATGATACTTGGATACTTGTCTTTCTCAGTCTGACTTATTTTGCTTAACATGATTTCCAGTTCTCAAGGAGTGCTTTTATAAAGAAAGAGCATTTCCACAATGAGAGAGAAGTGCTCTCTCTGCTCACTAACCTGGTCATTTTTCTCCAGTCTGCAGAAGTCAATGCCAGTTATGAAAACTTTAGAGGAAAAGGAAAAAGACCAGCATGACTCCTGCCACCCCATATTTTTCTCCTCCTTGTTCTTCTTACAATCCCTTTCTTATTTCCTAGAATTTCAGAGTAAAAGACTCTTGAGTGCAAATACAAGACAAGGAAGTAGCTTTTCTTCCTCAAACCCCAACAGCAAACACTGACGGGTCAGTCATTATGTAGAAAATTCAGAGCAGAAAACCAAGAGGTTTAATGCTTGTCTGTTTGTTTGCTTTTCCTATTTTTTTTTCTTTCTGTCCTCACTTTAAAAAGAAAATGAAGGTGATAAGTCAAACTATTTCTCTTTCCTTCACAGGTCACCTAAATTTTAAAGGAGGTTTAATTTCTTCTATTTTGACCTATACACGACTATCTCTAAATAGTCCTCCACTTTCAGAGAGATACCCCTAGCCCAGCCCTCTCCTTAAGGTTTCACTCTCTGAAATAAAAGCACTGAGTTTCTTAAATTTCCACCTCGATTTCTCATTCCTATTCCACAGGAATCAAAGCTGTTTTCTGCATTAACTATCTTGGACTGGTGACAAATTAGCTAAACTGCGATACTGACTTACATTAGTTTTTGGTGATTAACTATGATATATTCCCAGGATAATTTCAATTTTAAAATAACTTTCCTAAGCCTAAGGTAAGAATCCTAGGCACTTTATTCTGTCAAATTAAGGAAACAGGAAGTCTTTTAGAACCTTTCAAATCATCACTGCTCTGCTAGGCTAAGAGCTTCCTCCTCTCTAAACTTGGATCACTCAGGTGTTCATTCAATAACTACTTACTAGGCCCATGGTGGGTACAGAGTACTGGCCAAGATGTTGTGAGCATTTCTTCAGCAGCCCTTCATGCAGCCTTTCTCCACCTCCTATAAAATCACAAAAAGAAGCAAGAAACTTAGTGCAACACCAATAATCAAAATGGCATCCAGTCCCCCTCTAGACTATAAGAAAGATTAATGTTAATTCTAAAGCAAAGAGAGACATCTTCTCAGAGATAAACACAAAGCATTTCCCACCTTCGACCTATGAAAAAAGATATCCTGAAAGGCAGAAGAGGGAGCAATAAATAGTGTGTTGGCATGTGTTTAATATTTTTTTCTGATTCAATGTTAACCTTTGTCTCTACATGGTTCTGGTTCTTCAGGTTTCTGCATAGTTCACCTATTGCTGAGATTAATTAAAGTAGAATACCATAATTGAACAAGCTTTCATTTCTCTATTTTAAAATTATACTGTTTATTTAACATTTATAATAAAGTGATAATAATTCAACATTTTGTTGCCAAATTTACATAGATAACTGCCTCACTGGCATTTTCTTTTTTATATAACAATATTTCATGTCAGAGTTATGTTAAATTTAAAGTGCATGAATACTCCCTGACCTTACACAGCTATTTTTCCAATATCACCATTGACTGTTCTAACCCTAGTGCTGATTTTTATTAATTTCTTATTAGTGTTTTTATTCTATTTTTATTATCATATTATTGTTGTATTGGAGGTACATTGTGACATTTGTAAAAGTTCTTATATCTTAGTTAAATTCACCCCCTCCATCATTCTCCTTTACCCCTCCTCTCACATTCTTAAAATAGTTTTAACATGAGTGCATAATATTTCTACCATATTCAGCCTCCTGTACCCTTTCCTTATATCCTCCTAACTACCACTGTTACCAACCCCTATATGGGACCTATTTTACCTTCCTATCCTCCATTTTGAAAGAAAAAATTTTTGTTTGTTTAAGATAGCTATCCAGGGAGATTCATTATGACATTTCCATGTATATATGTATTACAAAAGCTCTTACAATATATCAAATATATCATACTTGAATTCACCCCCTCACCATAAAAAGGGAACTAAGGTAGAAAGGAGAAAAATAGAGGGTATAAACCAATTTGATTTATAATACATGGAAATGTCATAGTAATCCCCTGGTATAGCTATCTTAAACAAACAAAAATGACTTTTTTTTTCAAGAATGGAGAACAGGAAGGAAAAATAGATCTTCTCTGGGGGTTCATCCCCTCCATTTTTTGTTCTTAGTTCCCCTCTTATGATGATTTCAATTACTTTAAATATTCTATATTCATTCTTGTAAAGAAAGTACATCACTTTTTTTACTTCCTTCTTTTACCCACCCTTCTCATTAGTGCCCTCCCCTTACTGGGATCTATTTTTCATTCTTGTCCTTTGTTGTTTAGGTATCTGTTCTTTGTTTGGTGGGATTTTTGCCTTGGTATTCTCTATCTGCACATGCATTGTACTTATGTCCCTACTTGATTTTGAAATAGTATCTGAAGTACAGAGCAACTGTACAATCAATACGATTGAAGTGAAAATGTGTTTGAAGGAAGAGCAGCTCAAAGGAATGCTGTAAATAAAAAATAAAACCTGACCTCTGTCCCCAAGAAAATTCTACATTTAAAAAAGTCCTTACCTAGATGTATTTAAACAAATTAATAATTACTGGAGATAATTGTAAACTGGTATGAAAACTGCCTGAATTGCCCCAACTGGAAAAAAGAAAATTTAAAGAAGATATTAAAAGCCATAAGCTACAATGGATTATTCTAAAATGTACACTAAAAACCCCATCAAAAATTCAAACTCAATCATAGGTGAGGAAAGCAAAGTATTAGTCATTGATAAATGTAAGGACAGGAATAGAAACCCAGCTTTCAGGATTTTTTTTTATTTTAGTTTGAACCTTGGGTTCTAATAAATATTGTACTTTTCCATCTTTCAAATGTATTTCCACATAAACAGAATATAAAGAAAAAGGACATGAAGAGAAACCTTAAACTTTAAGTGGCCTATACACACACACACACTCACACACATGCACACACGCACACACACACCAATAAGTTACCAACCTACCCAGAATTGTGTTTGCAAACAAAATGTTTAGTAGAATATTATAAATTCTCATGAAGGTACCAAGAACTGAAATTAGAATAATGTTCAATAGCTGATCTTCTTTAAAACAATGTTAAATAAAACATCCTTTTTCACAGCACTGATTTTTTTTATTAAACATTATGTGCCATAGTTCATATGTAAATCTTACCCAACTTTTTGTATAAGATAGCTCATGAGAATGTTGAAAAAGATAAATGTCAAGATTGTGCAGAACCAAAACTAGCTGAATGTGGATAAAAGTATGAAAAGATATACCCCGAAGTGCTAACAATAGCTTGTCTCCACAAAATAGAGTTGGAGCTGGAGGACTCTCTGTTTAAAATGTATTTGTTTAGCAGGGTGTGATGGCACATGCCTATAATCCCATCACTTGGAAGACAGAATTAGGAGGATTTCTAGTTCAGGCCAGGCTGGGTTGCTTAGTGAAATCCTGTCTCAAGAATTTAACTAACTAATTAATTAAAATTATAATGGTCATATATTACTTCTAGAATTTAAAAAAAGTTGTGGAAATTTCTGACTGGATGTCAGAATCAATGCTGCTTCTGAGTCCAAACAATTTCTGATTTAGAGAAAGAGCACTTATTAATAATCTATAAGCTTAATTCCCCAACTCCTATCTGTACCCTTTTCCTATTCACAGAATTATTGCTTATTGACCTCTTGTAAGGTGGAGAAAAGGAAGAATCCAAGTAGCTATATATTTTTTTTTTTGGACATCCATGCATTCAAAACAGAGGTTAAGGGAAGTCGTAGAGAGGATGAACAAACTCCGAATCCAGATTCCCATACAGGGCTTCTGACTTAAATAAAATACTTTCTGATTTAATTTTATTTCATTTTTTTGCACTTCAGATGTTGTGCTCCTTAAAATTCTATCCAAAAAAACCATCCTTTGGTTTATATCTTTCTTTAAAATGCAAGATTTTATTAGTAAATGTTAGTTTAATTTCACATCCTGATAGCAACCAGTCTGGCTAAAGAGGAAAAAGACAAACTACATGGAGGCTTCAAAGTAGGGATGGGAGTCCTAAATGTTGAGCTAAAAGGACTTGGTACAGTAGTGAAAGTGTAAGTCTGGTAACTACAGAAAAGGGTTCTGGCAAAAATAAAGGATAATGGGGCATGAAAAAAGATGGTAGATACCAAAAATTCTGTGGGTTACTTAAAAAGAACCCTCTGAGAAAAAAAGGAACTCCTTTTTCTTCTTTCACTTTTTTTTCCCCTTCCTTCTCTTTTACTTCAAACTCTGAAGCAAGTATTACTACTGGTTCTCCTTGTCTACAGTTTTTTTGTGCCCCTGTTTCAGTTACCCACAGTCAACCACCATCTGAAAATATTAGGTGAAAAATTCCAGAAGTAAACAGTTCATAAGTTGCATGCTGCTCTGATTAATGCCATGAGATCTCACACCATCCTGCTTCATCCTGCCCAGAATGTGAATCATCCCATTGTCTCAGATCCACCTTGTTCACTTAGTAGCTGGCTTGGTTATCAAGTTTTATCAAGTCAACTGTTATGTATCCCAGTACTTGAATCAAGTAGCCCTTGTTCTTCTTAATGATGACCCCACAATGCAAGAATAGTGATGCAAATGAACAGCAGAGCATAAAATATGAAAGGACAAATAAACCCCATGGGGAAAATAGGAAAAATAAAAACACAATATTCATACAGTTCAGTGCTCTCTGCACTTTGAGGCATCCATTAGAGGTTTTGTCATATATCCTTCATGGATATGGGAGACTATTGTACAATTGAGTTATGTACAGTGGTTTAAAAAAAAAACTTTAGTTCAATGTTCCCTCTTCAATTCTACCTCCAGACTCCCCACTATCTCACACAGCCTAAACACCCAACTACTTATCCAATGCCCAGGACAAAGTTTGAGAAACAACTCATTGAAGAAATGTCAATCAGAAATACATTTTGTTAATGCTATGAAATCTACATTGGAAAGGATGAAATTAACCCCAGGAGCCACCCCTGACAAATAATAGATGACCAACTATTTTGCTAAGATGGAAAGGCAAGCCAAGGGGAATCCCTGATTCCTGGTTCTGGTTGAGGGGGATTGAAGGGTTTGAGTGGGATGCTAGAAGAAAATAAGATGTTAGGCAACAAAGAGGAGCATCAAAGTAGGGGAGAGGGTGAGTGTGGAAAGGCCTAACAGGAAGTGGTAAATTTCTTCTGTATGTCATGCAATCTGGGTTCAAATTCATAGGAAAAAATCCATTTCTCCATATTGCAATTAGTTCTAATTTTGCAGGTAGTTTTAAACAGTTGAGTGAGGTAAGTGTAGAATAAAACAAAGGCTTCCTTTGGGGACTGCAACATTCCACTCATATAAAAGTATTTGTACTGGTAACAAAATAGAAGAAATTGTTTTGGTTCAATAGTGACAATATCAGCTATTTTTATTTTCCATTATTATAATTATGCAGTTTTACATAAATATATATGTAATTTTTCCAAGAAAGAACTTCAAACTCAGGTAGTCAAGTGTGTGTGTGTGTGTATGTGTGTGTGTGTGTGTGTGTGTGTGTGGTGAGTGAGAGAGAAAGAGCAAGAGAGACAGAGACAGAGACAGACAGACAGAGACATCTGCACAAGATAGGGAGGTTCCAGCAAGATCCTCTTTTCAGCCTGGCCTGAGTCACATCTTCACTGCCATAGATTTACATTATGCTTCCCTACAGGTTTTACAGCCTCTCAGAACAGGCTTGTGGCTTCTTTGTGCATTTTAAGAAAAAAAGCAGCAAGAGCAGAGTTGGCGGTGACTTGTAAAACCATGTCTATGAGCTTCTAGTAGGAAAAGAACTCCACACACCATCAAAAATGATCTATAATGTGAGCTACATAAAAATGTGTCATTTATTAGATGTGTTTTCTTGGTTTCCCAGTGTTTCTCAGTGGAGGAATGAGAATCACTAATGCTTTTAAGGAGCACTGTGAAGATAAGTGAGATAACACATGAATTATTTGGAGCAAGAAATTCAATGCCACAGGACCCATGACTATCTAGGAAATAGTAGTCACTGACAGAGTGATAAATAAATAAAGCTTTATAAAGTAGATTTCAAAAATCATTATAATTTAAATAATTTGTCTACCACCAATTGCATTTACCTCACTGATACATATGCTTTCTAAATTTTTCTACCTCTTTATTCTTCTTAGTATCAATGTATTAAGAGAACACAAACATCCTATGGAAATGAAAACAGTGACACCATTGTCATAGGTGGTGACTTCTATGAAAACCAAACCCAAATGTGTTTGAGAGGAGAAATAGAGTTACATAGTTTCTATGGAGAACACCTTGGATTCCCTTGCAGTCCACAATTTTTGTGGTTTAATTAATGTTATTACTTAGAAATGCCACTGTCCATCTAGCATATTCAAATGAGTGGAGGATGACACCTTGTGTCCTCCAATGGAAGAAGTTAAACACACTTGAAGATTGTAAGAATTATAGAAAAAAAGTTAACCTAGAGCCAGATCTTCCTCTTACTAACTGTATGACTCCAGACGAATTACTTAACTTTTCTGTGCCTCATTCTCCTCATTTGTAAAGTGGAAATAACATGTATGTGCCTTGCAGGATTGGATAAACTGAACAAATGTGTGTAAATACTCAGGACATTGCCTAGCATAATGTAATCCCTCAATAAATTTGACCATTAATATGAGAGGAATCCTATTAATGTTTGTGGCATTTTATGAGCTCTTATCATCTGGTTTACTTGTGGTTGTAACTATAAGATGAAATATGTGGTCATAGAAAGCAGCTATCCTTACTCCAGTGATCCTTTTGGGGAAAGTTCAGCTTGTGAACAGAAGCCTACAAGTTTCCTAAAAATAATATAGTGTTATAAAACTAATGTACAAAAATTTACTATGAGTCAATGAAATTAAAGTATCAATATGAAAATTGGAGTGAAAAGAGGAACAAAGAAACTTCATTTCCTGTTAACCAAGTGAATTTTGGCGCAAATATTAATTACTATAAAATGACTTTCCACTTGTTTGGGTAACTATAACAAGTACAGACTAAACTTTAAAAGATTTCCAGTCTTGCACAATCTTAAATTCAACTATTGTTAAAGGAGACTGAACTATGAATAAAAGTGGATGTGTGATAAAAACTGTGCAGTGAGAAAAAGAATAAATTTTTCAAACATTTTATTAATATATGATAGTTACACAGGAGGTTTTGTTGTGAAATTCCCTTAAAAACATATATTGCACCCCAGTTTGCTTCATCCCCTCCATTAATCTTCCTCTTCTCCCACTCCCCTTCATGAAATGATCTTGACAGGTTTCAGTGTTCTATATTCATACATACAAAGTAATTTTAACACTAGAAAAATCACTCATTTTATCTGATAGCTTAATATCCTTCATAAAAGTGAGATAGAACCTGACACTGCAGGTAAAACAAAGGGGCAAAAGAAAGCAATATTGGACAATTACATGTACTGACACTTGGCAAACAAAGAAAACCAAAGAATGAGAGTAAATATTCCATAGCTGATAACTTGATATTGCAATAGGAAGAAACAAAGCTAAGATAAGAAAAGGCAGGGATTGGTGGAAAAGAGTCATGGGTTAGGAATAAGAAGTCAACTTTAAGAAGCATCAGAAATTTTCTAAACAAACTGGATCCCAAGCACTGCTTAAAAACAACTGTAGCTAGAATAATACTGCTACATTTTATGCTATTTAGGGGACAGAAAAGTAATTTGTCTGGATTGAGCAACATAAATCACAATAAATAGAATGACTGAAGATAGCATTTAGGGTGACTCAATGTCTTAATAAAATAGATTAAGTTTTCAATGACTTCATCTCATGGGATGCCATGAAAAGTTAGTGATAAAAATGTAAACAGTACATAACATTATCCCAGTTGAATTCGGAAGCGGTTTACTATGTATTGAGTAGCACATGCTGTGCCTTTAACTCAGGTTGGCTCTTGTGCTGATCTCATTCCTTAATGTTGACCTCAATACCATCCATATTGGCTCCACCCATTTCTCATCCTCAAGGATCTTCACTCCACCAATATAGCATTAAAGACAGGGATAATCTTTGCAACTTCATGTTCTCTTGCTGTCCCCAAGACAGGACTTCTGGTTCAAAGGATGACAAAACCAGATTCAAGGGGAAATTGAAAATTTTAAGTAATCTTACAATGCCCTTATATGTTCTCTGATCTCAGTTGCTGACTTCTCAGCAGTCTTCAGAAGGATCACTGGACTTCTGCTTTCTATGATTTATTCTTACATATGAGCTTTTCCACCATCCTCAGCTCAGGTATCTTGCCTAAAAAGGGGGGACAGTGACACCCCTTCATTCAAGAAGATTCTCACACAAACCTGAGGAGCCAATCTGCAAAGACCAACTGTCTGCTTTTTCTAACAATGAGTTACAACCAACTCAATACTGGAATCGGTTTCCCAACTCTTTAAAACAGCCTTTTCTTTGGATCATTTCCTTATAAGAATTCTGTTGCTATTTTATCATGAATTTCAAAGGAACATATATGTGATTGCAAGATTTGTTGATGATTTGAAAAGAAAGTAAAATTATGAAAATAAATGGATATAGTTGAATTCAAATAGTCCAAACTATGCACCAAACTCCAAATTGAATTGAATTAAGTGACGCTTTTAGGGTTTGAAATAGCAATCATAAATGCAGTATTGTAACACCATATATTTTAGTTGAAATGCCTTTGTAAGAAAGTCTACCTCCCCCCAAAAATTTTTAATCTAAATACCGGATACTCTTCTCTTTACGTAAGATCATATTTAAGTTTCAAATGTATATAATACTTTTATATTTATGAACATTTCTCTTGTGTTTAATTTTTTGCCACTTCCAATAAACTTCAAAAAACATTTAAGTGTAATGTTCTTACTTTTAATTTTTTCCATGTTCATATTTTTGTAATTCCTTTAATTTGTGCTTGGAGTTATAGAATCTTCAAAAATGTTTTCATACCCTAAATAGTAGTACTGACCTTATTCACAAAGAATTTTTGCTCTGAGAAAATTAATAGCAGAACTATATTTAAGACCCAAAGTACCAAATGAGTAAATTTTCATTCTCTGAAGTTTCTTAGAGAGGTTAAGGAGAATATGTAAAGTTTTCTCTAAGAAACTGGTTAAAATTAGTTGGAGAAATGATTAATGATGCTGAAAGTTTATTCTATACTGTGGCTTAAAGACTTATTCTGAGCCAACTATTTTGACTTTGGAAACTTTTATAATTAATGTCATTTAGTCCAGATCAAATTCATTGGTCCAAATTAAGGTTGAAATATAGAAACTTTAGTAGTCAATCTTTGGTTTTTTCTCATAGCTATCAAATCACTTAATCATGAATAGTTTAAACCAATTCAAATAAACATCTTTCAGCCATCCATTTACTAAATATGATAATTGAGGAATAGCAGTAGTTATTCAATATTCAACTAAGGTTGTTTATATTTACATACATAGACTATGTCAAATTATCATTCATTTCTATTATTTTCTTCTTCTCACCAAAAGGTGTTAATACGTATTTTCAGCTACCTGCCCTCATAGATAAATTTTTAAAAATAGATCAGTTAATTGATAGGTGTATGTATTTCTTGAGATTGTCATCAATTCCTTTTCATTAAGCAATTATTTCATCAAAGTGAGTATAGCAAGTGATTGTTTGCCAAAATAATCAAGCTTCTTGAGTGCATATTTTATGTTAATGCTTTATTTCATCCCTTCGGAAAAACTAAATGCAGAGAAATCACTTAAGTGATTATTGTTTCTGAAACAATAAAATTCAAGGCTAAAGTGTTTTAAATCCTACTAAGAAGTAGCATGAAATGTTAGAATGTATGAATAAAATGCATCCTCTTATGAGAAAGCCCTACTAGACTTAAACAGATATTCCATATTGAGACTTAATATTTTACAAGTTGGGGCTCTCCCAGAGCTATGTAGCCAATAAGCTTCCATATCCAAATATATGAGCACATTATATCTGATGAACCCTTGTCAGAGAAGATTCATATGTATTGGATATGGATGAAGTACTCAGTCAGATACAATTTTTAAGACAATTGTAATCAGTGCTATCTTGAGGGTATGAAAGGATAAGGAGGTTGCCAGGGGCACAAAACCCACTGACTGAGCATGTGGGCTCTCAGATGGGTTATGATACCACTGAGTGTGTGAGGGCACACATAGAGGAGAACGCACAGAGGGTACTGTGATGTATGTGCATGAGATCATTGGCTGTTGCCATGGAGGCAGGCAGTAATGGTATATGGGGAACAAACAGACGGACATAAAAAGAGATGACTGTGCCACATATTCTGAAAAAGAAACCTGTGAAATGCTAGCTTCTCATTGGTCATCACTATGGAGACAGCCTTTAAAAGACCATAGGAGATGGAAATTTGATTCAGCTTAGACACACACACACACACACACACACAAACACACACACACACATTCTTGTAGAGGTAACCATCAGCATGAAAAATATTTAAGGTTAATATCATAAGATGCTTTTAGCAGTCATAAATAACATATAGTAAGGAAAATTCCCCTATACACACAGTATATTATACTAGTATTATTAAATAATGATACAGACTATATTTTTTCTTGACCCTGGTATTTGTTTTGCAAAATTATCCAGTTTATCCCATCTTCTTGCTAGGTTGTATGGAAGATTCCAATACCACTAGTTTCCATTCACAAGCCACCTTTTCAAATAATCAATACAATCTCCTACTGCACAGAAAGTGCTTAAAAACCTTGAAGCCCTGAGGTATGGCACATAGATACATTTCAAGTTTTATCACTTCATTATACCTTGGGTAAGTGTTTTCAGTGATGTGTTGCTAACAAGTTTCCTTGGTACCCCTATTCTGTAGAAGAATCGTGACCTTTAACCTGCTGCTCATGAAGCATAAAGAAATTTTTTTTCTTAAATTTTCTTCTGCTTCTCTTCATTCATAGTACTGTATGTTTGCCCCAACTCAATTGCTAATATAACCATCATGTCTTGAATTCTTTTCAGTTTTTTATTTGCTCTAATATCCTGCTATTGGTAGTAGCCATGCAATTAAAGATTACATTTATCCCAGTTCCAAAATAATACTCAAAACACACAGCTTAGTGTAAGGAAAGTGTATGTTGTAGGAAAAATATGAAACTGACGCTTGATGCTTCTTAGAATATGAAAATTAATCACCTTTTCTCTTTTCTTTGTTGGTACTAGAGTTTGAACTAAGGGCTTTATGCTTGCTAGGCCGGTGCTCTACTGCTTAGCCATACCTTCAGCCCCTCACCATTTTTAATTTGCTAAGAAAGACCTAGCAAATAAAAAAGTTGAGTATATTACTATTATGTGGACTAAATTAAAGGATATTTTCCTTTCTTTTATAAATTTGTTAGATAATACAATGGAGAAAAGCGTGTGTTTTAACTTCCTCAATACTACACATTGAGATGGAATTGCTTCTGAGGCTGAATTCTCTAGAAGCATGACATAGATATCATAAATTGTACATCTGAAGTGACTTGCAAGTGGGAATTGTCACTACACTCTTTTCAAGGACCATTCTAGACTTAGAAGAGCAAAGGCTTAAGAGTAAGGAAAGAGACAGTCATAGGTAGCAAAACACCCTAATTTCCCCTGAAAATTTATTCTTTAAAATAAGAAATTCTACATCTAAGAGAGGCACATGCTTTTGTTATAAAAGTCAAACTATGAATAGGAGATATTCAGCTACAGAATGATCTGAGCTTCAACCCCCTTCCCTGTTTTCCAACGCCTTCCCATGTCCACAGTTAAGTGGAAGGATTATGTCTTTAGTTGCAAGAAAGAGAGAAAAAGAGACAGCGAGAGAGAGAGAGAGAGATTGAGAGAAGAGAACACCAAAGACAGAAAGGTAAAAACAAAGGCAGACTGTCCACCAACTGCATGCAAACATACACCTTTCTGTCCTCCAAAGTTCAGACCCAAACAAGCTACAAGCCACAAGAACTTGAATTCTTCCTTAGGTCAGCATACCTACAGATTTCCTTGACTTGGAGCTGCTCTGTATTTAGAAATGACAAAATTTTTTCTACGCACTTGGAATCAGAAACAATCATGAATGCAATGTACCTGCGCAATACAGCTTGTGGAGTACATCTGCCACAAACTGCCTACATAGCAGTGTGACAGATAAAAGAATCACATGAGCTTTACGAGGATGGGCTGGATCTTATCAGTAAAGATGTATTTATATGGTCTCTGAAATGCTCTACAATGCCTAACTTCATTTTTTAATGTATATCATATGTAATTCAGTTTCCAAGAATGACTGATTTGGTATTTTTAAGCAGAAAGGGAATCTGATTTAATGTAAATATGAAGTATCATTGTTCATACAGGTATTTTATACTAAGAATAGACCCAAAATTTTAACAACATGCAGAATGGGTTGTAAAGTACAATATCTCTCATTCCTTTGATTCTAGATATTGTCATCAGAAATTTCATTTGAAGAATGAGTTTTATTTTCAACACTTACAGTTAATAATAACAATAATAACAATAGCATTGACATTTCAAGCTGTCATAAAGATGCAAAAAAAACTTTAGAGAATTGTTCAATTTCATTGGGAGTCTAATGATTATATTTTAAGTTACTACACATATGGATTATTAATATTTTTAAGTCAACTGATTTTTTTCATGCTGTGTCTTTCATTGCTCCTGTGTAAAATGTCAATTTTAAGAAAAGCCCTCCAGGAATTTTTTTCTCTTGGTTAAATACCTGGAATTCCTGTATCTGCCAATTAATAGGAGCATTGACTCTCTGTAGGTACAACTATGTGATGAAAATGTAACAATTTATTTGTATCCAGTATATCATATCACATATACTATATATGGTATATATAAAAATATAAATAGATATGATTAATTACACTCAATTATGATAGTTTTAGAAACCATACTCACATTCAAATATTATGTTTCAGCAGTATAAACAAAGTTTCAACATCCTATAAATGTATTCATTAAGTCAGTAAGAAAAGACAACACAATAGATAGTTTTCATTCAAAGAACTGGAATGAATCAAGAAGTCACATAAGGTGATGAGTGAAAAAGTGTCCAACCTCACCAGAATCCAAATATGCAAAATAAAATGAAATATTAGGTTAAGATGTTATCTTAGACTGCCCTAAATAAAAAAATATATATATATATTATATATTTGGTGCACTGGAGAACCTTGCACTTGCTAGTTAGGCATTCTTATCACTTGAGCTATACCCCCAGTCCAAATACTGGTATATTTTAAAAAATTATAAAATTTAGAACAAATGACAAAATGAAAATGATATATTTTAAACATTTTAAATGATATATTTTAAACTCAGAACAAAGCTTATTTATTTTCTTTTTTTATTATATTATTGTTGTAATGAGGGTATGTTGTGACATTTACAAAAGTTCTTACAGTATATCATAGTTGAATTCACCCCCTCCATCATTCTCTTTTATCCTCCCTCACCCATTACTGGAATAGTTTCAACGTGTCTCATTTTTCCATTTGCATACAGAAGTACATAATATTTCCACTACATTCACCCTCTTACATCCTTTCCTTATATCCTCCTCCCCTTGCATGGGTACCCTACACCCAGACAAAATCTGTTTTACCTTCCTGTTCTCTGATTTTGAAAAAATGAAGGCATTTTTGTTTGTTTAAGATAGCTATACAGGGAGTTTTATTGTGGCATTTCCATGTATATTTGTATCATAACACAAATTGGTTAATCCCCTCTTTTTCTCTCCTTTCTACCTTAGTCCCCTTCTTATGGTGAGGGAATGAATTCAAGTATGATATATTTGTTACATTGTAAGAACTTTTGTAAATGCCACAATATATCCCACCCAGCACAACAATAAAAACAAAGAAAACAAGAGGCTATGAAACGTATAATACTGTATTAGTCGGAGTTTACAGAGAAACAAAACCAATATTTATAAATGAATATTTATATTTTTCACATAAACATATAAACATTTATAAGACATAAATAAGACCTATCACTGTAGAAATTGGCTGATGTGATTATGGAGGCTAAATTCAAGTATCTGCATTTGGAAGGTGAAAAACCAGGAAAGCCAGTGGTGTAATTCTTTGTCTTGATTTTCTCTTAATTCTGAAAGGGTTTTGTAAATACTTAGCCACAAAGAAAATTAATATATTCTAATAATGATTACATTGAATTGATACAATTAATATATTAAAATTTTTATTTGTAAATAAAAATTATAAAAGTAGATAAAATTAATTTGCTTGACAGAACTAAAGTGACAATAGGCTTTTGTCACTAAATTATGCATAAATTTGCACATTGGATACTAATTTGCTCTAAATCAGTTAAATTTACACAAAGTCATACTCTTATGTGTTTTCCCTCATCTATTGCTAATTCATTTATGTCTTAGTGCTTATCTTATGCCAAGCACTGTTCTAAGCACTATTCAATGCTCTGCAAATGGAACAATAAAAAAGCAAAAAGGTCCTTTCCGAGTTTAGATTAGAATCAATGAAGACGGAAAGAAGTTTGTAGTATAAAAAAATCTATAATCCCAACTCTCCAAATAACTTTTTAAACTAATATACCTAATACCAGAACAATAGAAAACGTCTCTAAAGTAACTTAGTTAAGAATATGTTCCTGGCTAGAGATGTAGCTCAGTGGGAAAACACGTGAGTAATTAACATGTGCTCCAGCATAACAAGACAGAGATTAAAACTGCCTTTCATTATCATAAATCTTATGGCAGGATAGCATGAAAAGTGCATTTTCTTTGCCATATTACAATATAAGCAGGCTATTTTTTCTTAATTTTTCAGTAATTGGGCTTTATTCCTTATTAGTCTACTGTAGTTGCACATTTAGGCTAATTTGTAGGTAAATTGTTTTGCGTTACTTTTAGTTTGCTATGATATTCCTAACATTAATTTATTTCATTTTTGTCTGTGAACATTTTATGTGTAAAAAGTCTGTGGATTTAAACCTAGAGAAATAATTTATTTATAAAATTATTTTGAAAAGTCACAAATATTAAATCCTATTAATTACCCACATATATATAAGGTGAGTTTAGGGAAAGGGAAGAAAATTTTAAAGAATCATTGCATAAAAAAATACATCATTTGGAATTAGCTACTATACTATCTGAAACGGATCTTAAGTCATTTTCAATTTCTTAGATCAAGTTTCTTAAAAAGAGAAGCAAATGTTTGGGAAGGAAATAAGTGACACATTCATAAATCTTATGAGAACTCTTTCAACAAAATACTTATTTTAAATTATATTTCTAAGCTCAGGTGGCCCATGCCGGTAACCCTACCTACTCGGAAGGTGGAGATCAGGAAGACTGTGCATGACTGGAGAGGCCAGCCTAGGCAAAAAATGTTCATGAGACCCCATCTCAACAAATAGAAACTAGACGTGGTGGTTCATGTCTAGCATTCCAGCTACACAGGAAGTATAAGTAGGAAGATTGTGGTTTAGGTGGACCAGAGCATGAATAGGAAATTCAATTTGAAAAATAACTAAAGTAGAAAGGGGTTTGAGGGCATGGGTCAAGTTGTAGAGCACCTGCGTAGGAAGCTAAAGGCCCTGACTTCAAAACCTCAGTACCAACAAAAAAAAAACTGTTCTTCTGTATTCTAGTGTGGGGGGGTCATCTTTACAAAGGTCTCTTCCCTGGTTTTCATGGATTCAGGCTCACCACCTGGGCCCCACTTCTACCCCTGGCTCCCTGTGTGCGACTATTCACATAACAGCCTCTACATTGGGTTCAGGTACTTTAGGTCTCAAAATTGCTTCTCCCCATTATACACATATTTGGTGGAGATTGAGGGAGCTATCCCTGTCTTCTTTTTAGTTATCATCTGGTGCCTTCAGTTTCTGCTTATTTGTTGTGTACATGCCTTTCATCCCAGCTACGTGGGTAAATGTACATAGGAGGATCATGTCCAGGTCTACCTGAGCATAAAAGCAAGATCCTATTTAACCATTAACTAAAGCAAAAAAGGCTGGTGGCACTGCTCAAATGGTAGAGCTCCTGCTTAGCAAGCACAAAGCCCTGAGTTCAAGTCCCAGTACTACAAAAAAATTAAGAAAAATATGGTGCACTTGTATTCCCTGAGGATAATATGTTATTCATTAAGTCAAATGCAATCACAATTAAAGTATCAAAAGCGTTTTCAACAAGACAAAATTATACTAAGGATCACTTAGAAAAATAAGGATGCAAGTGAGGAGGGAAGGGGTCTAGCGCTATCAGCTTTTAAGACACCATTAAACAGTTTGGTGGTGAGAAGAAACAAAGGATCAAAGTTAAGGAATAGAGCAAAATGCACACAGAAATTTCATTTAGGTCTAAGTTGTGTTTCAAATCAATGTGGAAAAAAATTCTAAAATTAAAGTCATAACAAAGCCAAATAATACATAAAGAAAATTTTATCATGCAAAAATGATTAATTTCCATAATTTACAGATACTCATATAACTCAGCAAGAAACAAATGAAAAAAAAAGCAGGAAAAGAGAAAATATACACTTGAATATTTTAATTAAAAATTTGCCAATGAGTAAATAAAATGTTCAACTCCAAATTATTAATTTGATAACTGCAATCTAAGCAGTATTTCGCAAATAACACTAACAAAAACGTGGACGTGTGATAATAACTATGTTGATGAAGTGTGAGTTAGGGGCAGTCTTACTTGCTGGCGGTGGATGTATAACAGGTACTTAGAAATCACTTTTGCTAAAAGATTCTGACTCCTTACTTGGGCCTACAAATGCTGGAAGGGTTACTAAAAGCAAGATAAAAGCTTGGCCTCTCTGTCTTTGCTCTGAGCCATTCTCTCCTGCAGTCACCTTGAATTCCAGAAAGGACAGGACTGATGAATAAACATCATGTGACAAAAGTTTAATCTACTTCCCCCACCCCTGCCTCCTGCCAGCACCAATGACTTTCTTTTTTTTTTATTAGCATATATAATTTGTACGGGAGAGGGGGTTCATCATGACATTTACATACATGCTTACTATGTATCTTAATTGGACTCATCCCCTCCATCATTTTCCCTCAGCCCCCCCTACCCTACTTCTTAGAACAATTCAACAAGTTTCATTGTTCAATTTTCATACACATATACAAAGTACATTGGCCATATTTGCTCTCCTTCACACTCTCCATTTACCCTCCCTGTCCCATTGGCACCAATGACTTTCTTATTGTGACCAGGTCTCACCTGACTAATCCTGAGATGATGATCAACTGGACAGGACCTGTGACCACTAGGATGCACCTTTCACTGGGACAGTTTAATAACCATGCATACCTGTCCCAGTTCTTCCTCTGTGTAAACCTGAAGCTCTTATCTTTACTCTGAAGATGAATGAAATGCTTACTTTGCCTCTTCCCATGGCATAACCTTGACGTAATCCATCTCCTTTCTCTACTCTGCATACCACTACTCATCTTATTTGGTGTTTTGGAGTGAGTGGCCAGACCTGACCTGTCCGAACCCCAGGGCCCAGGCCTCTGGACTAGAACTCTGGTTACAGATGTCCAAAGTGATTCAAGGTTTCAGGAGGACATTTTGCAATCTCTATCCATTATTTTAAAATGTACTTTTTCACCCAGGAGATTCTTTGCTAGGATTTACCCAGTGGAACATTGGCAAAAGTGTGAGAATATATGTGTGCTAGACACTCTGAGGGAGATTAGTTTAAAACGTTATGCTACAAACATATCATAGAATATGCAGTCATTTATAAGGAATGATGGCAATTTAATATTAATTTAATATTCTAATAGAGATATAATTCTAAAATAGAAAATTATTAAATGATTTTTACATGAGAAACTGTGTATGTGTGTGTGTGTGTTACCAATTTGCAAGAGAGAAAAAATAGAAAAATCTGATTTTAAGATTATTTTTTTTTTAATGGAAGAAAGCAAGTAGATATTGCCTTGTTTTGTTAGATTAAAAAAAAAATACTGGAATTCTAAGTGAAGACATTTGGAAGGAAATGGAAAGGAGAAGATTTCCCCTTTTGGTTTATATCTTTCTATATTATATGGATTTTTCTAATAATTTTCAAGTGTTTAACATGAAAATGATTTGTTTAACATGCCAATAAACTACCTAGGTGCTGGAATTTTAGGCCAATATTTATTTTCATGATTTTATTTAAATGGAAAATAAAATTATTTTAACAAATAATTATTTTAACATTTTAAAGAAATTACTCTGTATTGTCTATAACATACTCTAATGCACTTTAGTAAGACAGTGTGATAGATGAATTATTTCAGTTTTGCATTACTCTAGGTGCCAGGTAATTATCATTTGAGTATTCTAATCAGAAACATCTACTTCATGCATGGTTGGTTAGTGTCAAATAGTTCTAACTAAAACTTATAAGCCAGAGATAGCTACTTAGACCTTTCAAGTACCCTTATCTCCAATCAACACCAGAGGCTTTGTCAGATGTTACAAGTGATTTTTCACTGGTGAAATGAATGATGTTCAAAATCTATGCATCAGTTGGAAATTATTATACAGACTTTCCCACACGTGAATGAACAGTGTGATGTACAGGTAACCCAATGTCTTAACCCTTCACAATAAAATCCTGGTTTATGATTATGAATAAATTATTTGGATGCCTAATGGATGATTTTTTGTCACCTGACTCTAAAAAGCTAGCTATATTTGGCACAAAAATGCACAATGTTCTATATTACAGTTTGTAAAGTTTCTGTCAGAGTGCCTAAAATGATGTACTTAGTAAAGCATGGTGCAACATTTTTTTTTTCTAATAAACAAAATATTTGTGAGGGGAATGAATGACAGTAGTGACTCCATTTTGAATGAAGAAGACATTTCAGAAGCAGACATCTGAAGGGGCATGAGAAACAACAGATTTCTCAGAGAAATAGCAGACCTCTTACCAAGATAGCAAGCTTACCAGACCTTCTCAGAATGTTCTGTTTAATATGGATGTGGATGGACAAGTGGTCAATTTCAGCAGGAAATTGATGAGGTGCCAGCCAATCACAAATGTAGTTTCAAGATAGAATGATTTGACCTGAGCCAGGCAGAGCCCTTTATCAGTCCTAGACTACAGCTATACTACAGTTTAGTTTTTCCCTAAACCCCTCCCATGCAGAAGCTTTGATGTCTTTTCAATAAACTTTGTGCTTGCTTTACTCTTACCTTTGATTTAGTGTTTTCAGTTGACTTCTCCTAGACACGAACTTGGAATCAACAATCCAATATCACATTTACGTGCCAAATTTGGTCTGAAACTTCCTTCCATGTAACATACCACCTCATAGTGAAGTTACGAGAAAGAAGACCTAAAGCTTCTTAATTTTAGAAGACATGCTACATATTTACCCCTAAAATGAGTTGTTGTAAATAATCAAATGCTTTAGGTCAGTTGGCAGTCAATTTATAGTAGAGACAGTAGAAGTAGGAGCTATAAGAGAAAGAGAGCTTAGAGACAATCTCAGAAGAGTATCTTCCTTTCCAATGATCATACCTAGTCTCCAGAAATACAAACATAGAATTGGAAAGTCATGATTCAATCATGGCACGTGAAATGGATCTTTGTATGTCTTTATTAAGCCTACAGAATTGCCTATTTCCCTTTTCCTGTGCCATCAAGGATCACTATCATAGACCCAATTCTCCAATCCAATGGTGCTCTTTACTAGACCTATGATATAGTTTTCTCTAGAGATATGCAAAGTATTCTGCTGGTTTTCAATTTGCAATGCCCAAGAACTTGATTAGGGTCTTTGATCATTCTGACTAAAAGCTATGACCAAATCTACTGACTACAAAAAAAAATCCTGAATTAGCAGTCAGAACAGAGTCCTTCATAATGTAAATTTCTCTGTTTTCATATTAGCTGTCTTCCTTTACTATTGCCAAACTACCTGCATTACCCAAAATCATAGGTGCATTGCACAAAGTTTATTTTCCCACTGATTTTATTTTGGGGTGGGGCAAGTGTCAATTTTTAACTCTTATAAAAATTTAAGTCACCTAATCTTCTGTATTATTAATTATATTTATTAATCAACTCCTAGACTTCCATCTGATTTAGATCTGTTTAACAAGGTATTTAGTATTAAAATCTGAAAGATTTCTCAAGAATGACTCATATACATTTGAATTCCTTGCCTTTGCAAACGTAAGTCTATGTACTTGCCAGATGAATTTAATCTTGATAGATCACCCTATACTATACATATTAGGTATATGAAGTGTTTCTCAGTCTCATATGATCCTTTCCTATATCCTTTCACAAAATTATAACTCAAAATAGTAATCTCACTTTCTTTAATCTTCAAACAAGATGCCACTGTCTAGACTGTGAATTAACTCTTGTGAAAAAATTACATAACATTATTTTATAATTTTTTATCTAGAAATCGTTTACTCCACATTTTGTGTTAAATCGTATACTGTGTCCTCATTATGTTGCGAATTACACAAATTCATCAGACATATGAAAACAGAGATCTAACAATTACCAGAAACACAAAATCTGCCAACAATCTCAGAAATATCTGGTTCAGTACCCTTATTTTAGAGGTAAACTGTTGCTCAGAGTGGTTTAGCAGGTTGTTCAGTCAGTCATCAAACAAGTTAACAGCAAAGTTGAAACCAGAACTCAAATTTCCTGACTCCAGGCCATGTCCCCTAAGAATACCACATTAATTACTCTTCAATTATCTGATTCATTAACGTTTTTCCTTAACAATCTGCAAAAGCTGACTTTTCAGCAGTAGAGAATACAATGAAATTGAAATGAAATCTACATGGGTATTTCAAACTACATTGTTAAGATCTAGATAAATATCCTAAGAAATAACAATGTTACCACCCATAATGCCTGGCTTGGGTCCAGACACTTGTCTACATTAAGACAAAAATGACATAATATATGGAAAAATGGGGAGAATGAATGTGTTTAGAGTTTTGGCCAAAACTAGGGAGAGAGAAACTCTTAACCTGTCTCCACCTTATTCACAGAACTGTCACAACTTACACAAAAGATGAGACAAAGGCAAGGAACTGCACATGTAGTGCAGTTCTCTTGGCACCAGGACTCCTGAGAGTGGCCCATCTTCATGCCCAGCATGGAATTTTCCTAGAGGGGCTCTAATACAACCTGTCTAGCAACTTTATCTCATTTTATCACTTTTTAAGAATAAAAAGGCTGTCTCTTTTATGCTTTCTCCTTTATACTCCCAAACCATTGGAGCATAGGAATTGGTGGTGTTATTTCTTGATCTCTTTGAGGCCATGATGCAAAAATTAGGAACCCTTGGGCTGGGATGTAGCTTAGTGATAGACTGCTTGCCTAGCATGTCTAGGTGTGGTGGTGGGATACCCAGCACCACAAAAAAAAAAAAAAAGTCAGAATCCTTAAAATCTTGCTGTAATTGAGCCATTTTGAAGCATTTCACATCTCATTCTTTTTGCAATAATTTTGCTAAAACTGTTGACTTTCTTCTCTGTCTCTATCTCAGCCTTACTTGACTTGCCAAAACTGAGAAGATACATCTATAAATATATAAATAAGTAAAGCTATAAAATGTGTACTTCCATTCTGAAGTCAAGGTAATTTTTAAGAGTATGCATTTAATGATTTCTGGCAACTGGCAAAGAACTGAATGACACTGCATCCAGAATGATAACCAATTCTATAGGAAAAGAAGACATGTTAATAACATGGGGTATGCTACCCAGAAAAAAACAAGGATTTTTATAACTATTAAATTATTTACAAAATTTAATATCTGTTAGAACCATTTAAGGTATCACTTAAAAGTTTAAATATTATCTTAATTAAGATATACAGTGTCTTAGAAATGCCTAAATATTGCTGATTCAATTTTTAAAATTTAGCTTGGCATTTTGTTGTGTTCTTTGACAATGTGGGTTGTGTTGAGCTGTGTAGTCCCTTCTCTAGAAACTAAACAGTTTCTCTGGAAACCTCAGGGTACTTTTGTTCTCTGATCACCATTATCAGTGCAACTTCATTTCTCATTCTGTAGTTGTCATTTCTCACTGTCATAGTGTAGTTCCTCTTTTTCAAGTGTCAAAGATAAACATTTAACATTTGCAAAGAGAAAGTTCTACCTATGTTTCTACATTCACGGACATGATTCACTTAGAGAAATACTATCAAGCAGGTAATTTTATAACTGAATTCAGACATAAGAAATGAAAGGCCATTAATTTAAAACTTTTTTTTAAGCTAGGCATTGTAAAATACATAAGCCAAAAATCAAATTATAGGAAATTTAAGCAGTTACTTGAATGTTTATCTTATAACATATCACAGTAATATAATCTATTAATAATGTTTGTTAGCCTACAATTTATCTCACCTTTCATGATGCAGGCCTATACACAGGTTTGGAAAAACATGCATTCCCAAAAGGCCCATAAAGTAATCATGAGACTTTTCCAGCCCGCTAACAGACCTACAGAAGATTCAAGCCACAGTTTCGTTAATTACAAAGTCACAACATATGTAATATGATCGGCAGTATGAAAAACCTAATCACTTTATGAGGGAGTATTCAGAATTTAAAAGCTGAAGTTAAGACGGGATAAGATAGAATGAGGTGATAGAGAAATTGAAAATAATAGAATAATATTAAAAAGGGCCTCTCCTCCATGTGTTTTAGATGATAACGGGCCCATCCTAGGCTGTTTGTCTCCGGGTTTTGAGTAATGAGTCTCATCTTAAATCCATCTTCTCCATGTTCAAGTGATAGCAAAAACAGGAACTGAACAAAATGATTAGGGTTTATCAGGTGGCATGTGTGACAATGGTACGGTATTCAAGACGTAGTCCCTCTGCTCAAAAGATGTAAACACTCCCAGGACAAGGACTGTCACTTGGAACTTTTTTGTGCTCAATTCCTGCATTGTGAAGCAGGAGGTGCTCCTCTTCCCTTCTTTATTTCTCCCTACTTTATCTTATTTTGCTGACTAAACCCTTGCTAAACTTTTATTTGTAAGTTTCTTTTTTTTGGTAAAACCCTTCAAAATGCTTTTCATCATGGATTTCAAGGACCATGATCCATATGGGAATTGGGAAGCTGAGTTGAACCTTCCCCATTTTTTCTCTTCTCCAGAATTCCCCTCATCCCTTTTCCTTTTTCCAGTGACAAACTGAGGTGGACATTTTCTAAAGTTGCTGTTGTTTCCATGCCCTTTTTCCTCCAATAGAGTTTTAGCTATTTCCTTTGTAAGGCTAAAACAAAATAAAAATTGACATTAAGTCATGGTATAACAGAATGTTGAGTAAGTTAAACACCATACATTGGTATAAATAAGTTACATAAAATAATTATGTAATTGAGCTATACATTCTTGTGATGGCATATTTATTTTACTTATCAATACCAGCTGAACCTAAACATAAAAGTGACTCTTCTTTTGATGGAGAGGCTAGGCAGGGAGTTAGGAAACCTGACAACTGAAAATCATGGCTTGAATACTGATGAGGAATCACTTTCTGGACTGCTAATATAAACAATGACTGTGACATACAGCAGGGTCTTGCTGACATACAGTGCCTGGAGCCTGCAAAGAAAAACAACCCCAATCTGACCATCTAAGGTCAAGATCTTCCTTACCCAACATGTGGGAGGAGTTGATGACATGTAGCCCAGTCTGAAAGTTAACAACACATAATCTGATCACACTCATGCCTATAGACCCCAGGCTTGAGGTTCTGGGACCTCCAGAGCAGCTGCTTTCCTCTTAAGCCCACCCACCCTCCTATCTTGTGGTACTCTCTGCTTTCCCTTTGTTTTGTATTAATAAGCCTGCTCCTACTTAAGTCTCCCCTGT
Source organism: Castor canadensis (assembly GCF_047511655.1). Taxonomy (NCBI): domain Eukaryota; kingdom Metazoa; phylum Chordata; class Mammalia; order Rodentia; family Castoridae; genus Castor; species Castor canadensis. Next base: position 40,100,086 of record NC_133387.1, read on the forward strand.
GTCTGTTCTTAATTCTATCTCCAAGGATGATCAAAAATTATCTTAACCTCTGAACGAGGTGACCTGTATCTGATGACATTTTTGACCAGCCAAACCAAGAGACTAGAGGAGACCGCTGCTCAGGAGCAGTTGACTTTATTCTTTTCTGATTCTTGTCAGCTTACCTGATTCCTTACAGACATGGAGGACTACCTTTTCAGTTTTACTCTCTCATTTTGTACTTTTATCTTGCAAAACTTGCCCAATAGTGGAGATTTACTCCTATCTCCTATGTCTTAAAAAAAAAAAAAAAAACCAAATAATTACCCATCAGTTTGCCTTTTTCATCCTAAACTGTAACTACAGGGTTAACATATGAAGATTAGGCTCTTTGTGTGTGTATTTTCTCTCCCTTTTGCCTTCTTCTTGCTGTACTAAGGTAGTTTGGAAGTTTTGTTATCTTAGCCATCCCTCCTTAAAATGTAACATGTAACTCTTAGACTCATGCAAGACCAAAGGGGAAAAATATGTAAAAGTAACCTTTTAAAAATCCAAACAGAAACAAGGATTGCATAATATCTGCATCCATATGTGGACAAATGAATTTTACCTGTTTCATTTTGTCATAAATATATTTTGGGTTAAAAAACAAAGTAGGACATGAAGAAATGTAAAAAAGGTAATAAAGAAAGCAAACATGTTTAGATAAGAAAAGAATTTGTATGGAAATAAGTTTTTCCCCTAAAAGCAAAGTTTTACAAAATGGAAATAGGAGGATAGGGCAAAACAAAGAGGATTCAGGCATTCATCTTCTTATAATGATATAAATCCTACTAGATTTATAGTCCACCATTGTAACCTCACTGAAATGTAATTACCTACTTAGAGGTTCTTCTGCAAATAGTTACATTGGAGATTATGGCACCACCATATTAATGATGGGAAGGGAGACAATTCAATCCATAGCACTTGGTATTTATTGGAATACCTTAAAACATTGGCTTCTCTACTTTAGGTAAAGCTAGGAATAATTGTCATGAAATGCTTCCTAATTGTAAGAATCACACATTTATTTATTTATTTATGAATGTATGTTTTGGTAGTACTGGGGTTTGAACTCATGGCTTTGTGCTTGCTAGGCAAATGTTCTACTATATGAGCCACACCTCCTGCCCTCACAAGTTCATTATTTTTTTTTACTTTTTTTTTCTTTTTTTTTGGTGGTACAGGGGTTTGAACTCAGGGCCTGACACTTGCTAGGCAGGCACTCTACCATGCGAGCCACTGCACCAGCCCTGTTTTAATTAGCAAGTCCATCTCCACACTCTCATATTATTAGTATTTGATCCTTTACTCCCCAGGAAAAATAATACAAGGTCTTATATCCTAATGTAGCCAGTACATTTATATTGAAACAAGAATTTGCTGCTTTCTTCTTTAAATAAGCTTAGTTACATAGGGTGAATACGGTGTAAATATTCTGTACACATGTATGTAAATGGAAAAATGAGACCTGTTGAAACTATTCTAGGAATGGGGGAAGAGGGTTAAAGGAGAATGATGGAGGGGGTTACTTTTGTAAATGCCACAATGTACTTCCAGCATAATAAAAAAAAATAAGCTTAGTTCCTTCAATTGAGACCATGCCTCCCATAATTGTTGACATATTAAAAAGGGATTAAAAGAAGAGGTAGTATATAGGGAAATTTCTCCATATAATGATGTCAACAGTCCTGCAATAGCAGAGTAACTAATATCAGATTAAGCCACTTGTATATATATAACTAATTATATATGTGTGTGTATGTATACAGAGCATGTGTACTTATGAATATATGATTACGAACTCTTAACCTCCTCTCCACACACATAGCTATTTGAAAGCACCATAAAATGATCAAAATCAGGCAGAAAGTAAAAGAAATTCAATTTTTAAAAGAAGGAAACTTCACTCAATAAGTTCCATATTTATATATCTTTTCCTTGGAGGTTATGAACAATTAGAACGTAAGCAAAACTCACAGTCTTAATGGCTTCAATATAATAAAGCAGAATGTGGGAATTCAGAACTAACTGGGAATTTAGGAAATAACTACAGAAAGGAGGGGGTCTAGAGGGCCAAGGCCCCCAAATCAATACAAACCTTCAAAGTTTACATGTCCATAGATGATTCCAAGCAGTTCAGGAAGAAGCAGCAGCTGAAAAGGTTAAGAAAGCCAGGCAAGGAATATAGTTATTGACTACCCTAGAGACAATGGAGTTTGGAACTGGTCTGAGTCCAGTCCAGTAGAAAGGGTTTGGCAAATGCTTTCAGCTTTCCATTGAAATTCCAAAATAATCATGATTGTTGGTTAAGAAGAACAAAAGGACTAATTTCCATGATTTAATCGTATATTCTAAGGTAAAAGGCAAAACTAAACATTAAGACTGTGGGTAAAAGTTTACATGAAAAATATTACAGTTAGGCTGGTGGAGTGGCTCAAGTAGTACAATGCCTGCCTAGCAAGTGCGAGGCCCTGAATTCAAATTCATCCCCCAAAATAATAAAAAATCAACCCTCCAGAAGTTTGAAGTGATCAGTCAGTAACTTAATTACCTGGTCACATATAAATCAACACTTCTCAGAGAAATATTTAAAAACCCAGAATATCAACAAAGCATCATTCAAAATATCCAGTGGGCACTCAAAAAGTACTAGATATGCAAAGAAACAAAAAAGTATCACCTCTACTTGAAAGAAAAGAAGTGTCAATAAAAATATATCCCATGTTAACCTGAGTGTTAAAATTAGTAGGCAAGGACTTTGAAAGAAACAATTATAAACATGTTCATGATCAAAGAAGGTCAAAATGAAGGAACAGATGGGCTTAGCAGGGAAATGAAATTATATTTCAAAAAACCAAATGGAAATTTTAGAACAGAAAAGCACAATAAGCATTATGAAAAAGTGCTTCTGCCTCATTCGTCACCAGGGAAATGCAAAATGAAAACACAATGAAATACCATTTCATACCTTAGAATAGCTAAATCTTAAAAGTTACAACACTAAACATTGGCAAGGATGTAGAGAAACTGTAACCTTCATACATTGCTAGGAGGCATAAAAATGATAGAGTAGAGCTGCTTTGGAAAAATGGCACTGTCTTATAAAATAAAACATTTATCTATCCTAGAAATAAGGATTCCTATTCTTAGGCATTTTTTTCAAAAGAACTGAGAACAGAAGTCCACACAAATACTTGCATGCAAATGCTAATAGTAGAACCAACTCAAACATGCATAAATATATGAACAGAGAAACTAATTGTGATCTGTTTATACAATGGACTACTAGACAGCAAAAGAAAGAAATGTATTCAGGTATAACATGATTGAATATGAAAGGCATTATGTTGTTTGAAAGAAACCAGATACAAAGGGGCACAAATTATATAATTCTTTTAATAAGGAGCTGAAGAATAGACAAATTTCTCTTGTGGTGATACAATCAGAACATTTTTTGGATGTGAAGATTGACAGGTAGGGGCACAATATAACTTTCTAAAGTGATAAAAATGTTCTATATCTTATTAAAATTGATGCTTATGTGGCAGTATTCATCAATTGAAGTTCACCAAATCACAATAAAAATAGTGTCAGAATGTATCTACATTCTGTAGACTACACTCACTTATAAAATTTAAATTCCTCGACACCATTAGAGAACACGAACTCATTGCAAATAAATTCTTCCTAAGATGTCATGATGGTGTACAGCTCTTCATGTAATCAGATACTATAAATACCAAACACTAAATATAGAAAGCAGTGAGAATACAAAAAAAAAGGAACATGAAAATTTTCCAATCTTACAAAATTGTGCTTTTTTGAGAAATGGAAACTACAAAGAAATTTTCTGTTCCCTGTTAACATTCTTTTGTCTTCAAGATTCAAATTTACATTCTAAGTGGGAGAGAATCCAAATTGGTCTACTCCTTTGAACCTACTGGAATGAATTCTAGCCAAGAAGAGTGTATCATGTGGCATAGAATTTTATAATACATATTCATTTTATCCTAATATCTTGTAATTAAAAGCAATGATATATTGAAAGTTAACTCACCTTTAGATAGAAAAATGTTGACATTGGAGATGCATGTTTAAAAAAACAAACAAAGCAATGTTTGTGTTCTCAACTCTAGCTATGCATTAGCCTAAGCAGATTTTGAAATAGTAGACTAAGTTTTGAGCCCTATTAATTAAAGCAGAATTTTTGGGGTATTAATCTTGTTGCATTTCATGAAGGAAGATTGGGTTTTTTTTTTTTTCATATTTGTTTGTTATATCTCCAGAGCTTGGAACAGTGCCTAGCATGTGGTAGGCTCTCAATGAATATTTGATGAATGAATAAATGAATGACTGAATACAGAATAAACTAATTCTTACAAGTTAAGGAATCATTTTGGTTTCATATATAATGGCAGAATTCCTCTAGATGGAACAGAACACAGCAGTACTGAACAGTTGTTTTATAAAAGTGTTTGATGCTTCGCATTTATTTTAGTAGAAAATTGCTTGTTCATTTTTTTATACAAACTTTCCTGTTGTTCAGAGGAGGGTACATAAATTGAATCAGAAGTGATTCAGCATTTTAAAAGTTGTCAGTCTATAAGGTATTAAACAATTACCTAGACCAAGAATTAGCTATTAGTTACTAAAAAGGAAAGTCTAGTGCACAAACATTTATTGACTTATTCTTTATTTGGTACTTATTTATTAAACACTATGTGTCATGCCAGAATATCCTGTGGCAACTAAGACAAATATGACACATATGATACATAGCCTTAGGAGTTTACTGCCTTACAAAGGAGAAAGATAATAAATATGGAATCAAATAATTATAGCTTTCAGTAAATGTTATGAAGGAAATTATTAAAATGTGATGGAGAAGTTTGTTTAGGAGCTTGACACTATTTTATATTTCACGGTCAGAAAATACACTCTGTGGAGGGGAAACATTTGGGTTGAGACATTAATGATGAAAACAAGCTAGGATACAAACTGCTAAGAATAGAAGATTTCTACCAGATAAGAAATAATATGATCAAAATACTAGAGATGGAAAAGAACTTGGCATGTTCAAGAGTCTGAGAGAATCTGATGGCTGAATCATGAATGGCAAATAGAAAAGTTGAAAGTGGAATACTAGGAGGGATTGAAAATTCACAGCTTGGGAAGCTGTGAATTTGGACTTTGGAAGTAGTGAGCTTGGACTTTATTTTTAGCGCATTATGCATTTAATACCTTTAGGCAAAAAAATGGCATGGTGCAATTTGCATATTTAAAAGCTTATTCCTTTTTCTAAACGTAGAATATATTAGAGAGTGAACAAAAGTAGAGGCTGGGAGAGAAGTTAGGAAGGCTTTGCAGAAGTTCAGATGAGAGGTGATGGGGCAGTACTTTAGAGGAGCAAGAGTAGACATAGCTCTGAGTATATATGGAGAGAATTAATAAAACTTAGTAGGGACTGAATGTGGATGAGGGAAAGAGAGGAATCAACAAAGATCCCCAGGTTTCTAGCTTATAAGAATGGGAGGACTGAGGAACTAGCTATGTAGACAGGGTGAAATAGGTCAACTCCAACATTTATAGTTTGGATTGAAAAAGAACCAAGGAATCAAAGAGGGAAGAGAAAATACTAGAACATGAGGAATCTCAGAATCCAAAAATCTCCCTTAAAAGGAGAATATTTCAAGAAGGAAGAAGTGACTAAATACGGTCAAGAGAGCTAAAGTTGCTGAAAGAAGAAGTATCCCTAGATATGGCAAAATGAAGGCTGTGATGGTCTTGATGAAGCAACTTCAGTTCAGTTTTGGAATGAAATGTAGATTGGAGGGGGCTGAAAAAGAAGAAGTTAGGCCATTGAGGAAGCAATAGTAGATAGCTCTTTCAAGTTTAGTTTTGAAAGAAAGCAAAAAAAATGGAATGAGATATGGAGGAAATTATTGGATCAAGAGGCAACGTCAAGACATATACATATATATACACACATATACATATATACATATATATACACATATACATATATATACACATATACATATATACACATATACATATATATACATATACATATATATGGGGATGTTCTACTATAAACAAAGAGACTGATGGTCTAGAAAAAGAGGATATATTGATAAAGAAGTCTGAGAAAGGAGTATGGAAAATGAGGGTATTCTCAAAAGAATAATGGCCAGTGGAGAAGCTAGGGAAGGAGGGAAGAGGATATAGTAGGGGATAACAGTGTAATGAAAACTACACAAAGCTATGAATTAAGAAAACTAAAAAGAGCAATGAATAATGGAGTTACTGGGGAAGAATATTTAGGAAAGGAAAAGAATGATACCAGGGAGACTACTATTGTTTGTGTTCCCTAAAAGGCATATATGTTAGATACTTACTTGCTATTGTAACAGTGTTAAGAAACTGCAATAGGTAAAGAAAGATAACTAAGTCATGAGGGCCTTCATAAATAGTTTAATAATGGGAATGTGGAAATGGGTTCATTATCATGGGAATAGGTCCTTTATAAAAAGACAGACAATTTTGGCCCCCTTGTCCTCCTCTTCTCTCCTTTCTCCTCTACTCTTTCTTGTCCTCTTGTCCTCTCCTCTTTCTGCCATGGAGATGACGCAGCAAGGAGGTCCTTGCCAGATGTACATAAGCTTCTGGGTCTTAGACTTTCCAGCCTCCAGAACTATAACAAATAAATTTTGTTCATTCTAAATTACCCAGACTATTGTATTCTTTTATACCCACACCCAAGAGACTAAAGCGGAGACTTAAGTTGAAGAAATGGTATGTTGTCTTTTGAGGCAATAATGGAGAATTGAGGTGGGGTAAAGAAATGAAACTTAAAGTTTGAAAGCTTGTTTTTGAAGGACATTGCATGCCCTGCCAAAGATTTTGAACTTAATTTGTTGAAAATAATAATTATTAAGATACCTTGAATTGGAAATAACAGAAATATACCAAGGTGAACTTAAGAACATAAACAAAATAGAGAAATGAACAGGGTTGTTTAATAAAAGGTTACAGGGATCATAGACTCCAAGGATGTGAATACAGTGATAGCCTGGAATAGGGCTAGACTATTGTCAGTAATTTTCACTCATTTCTGTTTTTATTTTCTAGACTGTTTACTTCTCCAATCTAAATATTAAAATATGGCAACCCCATAGCTCGTAAGTATAAGAAAAACAACGATTGCTTCAGTTCAGGTGTTCCCTTCTAACTCAGTTAACTATGGCTTGACAATGAGGAGTCATCTAGAATTTATATGGCTTGTGGAGGCCAATTCACATATATCAGCAACTGGAATCATAGGAGATAATATTGTCAGGAGGTAGGTAGGCTTCCCTTAATCCATGAAGCCATAAAATGATTTTATTTTTTAAGCATGGAGGTAGCATGATCAATCTATCATTTAAATAAGATAACTCCCAGCAGCAATACAAAGAATAGACTGGAACAGAGATTTACCAGATTCAGAGCAATAAATCTAATTAAGAAACCACTATGAAAAATTCCAAGCCAAAAATGATAAGAATCTGAACTGGGAAAGCATATGCAGATATCAAATCTATGTCAGAGATGAAATGGACTGAATGTAGATATTGAATGTAGTAGTGAGAGAAGCATTAGAAGAAGATTATTTCAAGATTCCTAATATGGGTAATAGGACAAATAGGACTATGGTGACTCAGACATGGAAAATGAGAAAAGAAAATACAAAGTTTGAGGGTGCAATCTCACCTGTAGGAGGTTAAGTACATTGAATGTCAGATCTAAGGTTCAAGAAAGCTAACAAATTAATATTTTGAGAGGCACATACATAGTAGAGGGGGCTTTAGAATTACATAAGATCATACAGAGTGAGAAAGGATAACCTCTCTCTTGGAAAAAAGAGCAGAGGAAAGAGAACTAGAAAGATGAAGAAAAACTAAGAGACATCTATAGATTGGAAAACAATGAGTTTTAGAAGAGAGGAAATGATGAACAATGTCAAATTCTTCTGGGGAGAAAAATAGGATGTGATCTTACTAGAGGCTAATGTATTTGACCTTTCTCAGAACTGTAAGTAGAGTGCTGGGGGCGTGGAAGCCAGTTTGCAGTTGGTTAAGAAGTGACTGAAATAAGAGCAAATGGAAGCAGTGCCTATGACCTCTTTTCAAAACTTATGTATAAACTAGAATGCATAGCAGTATATAATGATTTATTCTATTTTATCACTGTATTGGTAGAAAGAAAACTGTATCATTGACAAAGCTCAAATTGGTCCATGGACTCTTGATGTCCAAATTTCTAAGTCTCTTTACTTTCAGGCAAATTAATTCTGTGGCTTTTTGTAGAAGTACATCAAATTGTATTATATCTCTTCTTTATTTTCACTGGCTTTCATGGCATTGTCTTTAATGATTTCTCCTACCGTCATTCCTTTTTTCTCCATCTCAACTCTCAGACACATGACCTTTTTGCCAATCTCATTAAAACTTGTACTCATTTTCTCAAGTTTCTTACCAATTGGGGTAATTGCTTCCTACACAAAACTCTGTCTCCTATTAACTGGCTCATTACCTTGAGTTAAAAGTTCAGAAACTTCTTCAACTGAAATCACTGCAGTGTTCTGAAAAGAAACTACTTTGTAAGATGCTGATACATCTGTAAGCCAAAATATTTTTATTTTGGATTGGATCCACTGATTTCCAGATCCAACCTATTCTTTATCAAGCTAATATTAGTACTGGCTTTCCTCCCTCACTGTAAGAGCATTTTTAAGGCTCTCCAAATCATAAAGGTAGCTGGTAAACATAGAGTGTCCTAGAGCACAAAATCAGGGAATGTGTTGGGCACAGCTCTATTGGCGTTCATAGAGCTAATGTGCTTCAGAAAAAGAAATACTGTTAAAGTACCTATAGTTCCCTCCCCAACTGAAGACAGTTAGGTTAATAAGCATCTCTACTCATTATTTCCATGCTAACTAGTTTTATCTTTGAATTTTCTAGGTTTACCCCATTGATCCTAAACATCCTAAAAGGCTTTTTGCTTCTTAGGATTAGTGAGAAAGCCTAAGAGACATGAAATTTTAAAAATAATATTTTTTAAATGTAATAAAAGAAGTGATCTGAAGTCATTATGCTTAATGAGTATTTAAATTCTGCTTTGGTAGTCAAGGTAAACATTTTCTCTAGTAGATTTTTAAAAGCATCTATGTAAGCTCAAGATATATATCACTGTAGGTGGAATAACATCTAAAAAAGTACTAAAATGCTGTAGTGTACAACCAAGTTCCTTTGCTATCAGATATTTGTTTAGCACATATTTCACGGTGGGTACCCAGTATAGACACAGACCTTGGTTTGTGTCCTCAGGGATCATACAGGTGTTGAAGAGACCAGATATATGATCCAAGGGAGGTAAATAATGCAAGTATGTATTTTCAGTGAGAAATGAACAGCATGAATAATAAAAAGGTATCAGATTTTAAAAAACAAAGAGCTATCATGCCAATATGAAATAATTTGAAAAGTTTTCATGAAGAATTTCCTTGTACACTTGTACAAATGCTCTTTGAACTGGATCTTGGAAGAAGCATGGAATGTAGATTAGAAAAAAGAATGGTATGAGGAAAGCATTACAGGTAAGAGAACCAACAGAAACCAAAGGAGACGTAGTATTGCTCAGGATATATTAGACCAATTTAGTAGAAAATACCCTGAAAGTGTACTCTTGTGCCCTGGGGAATGTTAGTCTCCATACAAAAAGCCAGACCATCCCGAGCCTCCCAAGCTGTGAGAGCCCAACCTATCCTACAGTTCTGTAGGATATATGTGGAAAACTGGCTACTGGCTAGGAGTTCCCAGCCAAGATAGCATCAACATGTCAGCAGGGATAGGAATCCAGAAATTGGATCTTCTAAGGGTAGTCGAGACAGTCAACTGATACTAGTGTTGATCTCTACCTGAGTTTCAGCATTCTGAGCAAATAAATCAAGGCTACTTTAAATCACTGTGTTTTGGGGTGAACCACTGATATTTTTCTTGATGTTTGTTAAAATTGTGCAGTAAGCAAAATTTGTCTACAAGGGCCTCTTGCTTCACTAAAATTCACTTTCCTAGATTTAACTCCTCTCTTCCACTTACCATAAGTGTTTAACTTTCTGATGACTGATTAATTAATTTATTTTGAACCTCAAAGAGCCCTTACTAATGTCACTTTTTAACAAGGGAATATAGAGATATCATCACTACAAAGTGCTGAAAGGTAAGAGACAGGGTGGGGGTATATGATAAAATAGAGAAAAACAAAAATGGATAAAATCACTATGTAAGAGCTCTAAACAGTCAAGTTAAGCTATCTTAATTCAGATTAACTACCTTATAACTTGTTTTGTTTATTTTCTTTACTTAAACATACCATGTCACTTATATGACATTTTTGTATTAAGAAAAGTTAATTATTATCATTTTATAAAACTCATATGCCAAGCTAGTATATTATTATTAATTTGGTAGATAATTATTTTGAAATAACTAACAAATAAAGGACATTCCCCATCTGATGTTTTTCCTAAAGCATGTAATGTGAACCAATGAGTAAAATAAACCAAAAAAGCATTATGGTTCTCTACAACTTGTCTATTATTTCTTCTCTTTAACTGGTTTGATAGTTATAAAGGGAAGTTCCATTTATAATACATATTATTCTAGGGGAGTATAAAGAGAGAGGGAATAATTTTGTCTGGTGTGGAAAAAATAGTGATTTGAATATTCCATCAGTTAGAAATCATTCAGTTTCTAAATGAACAGCATATTCATTCTGATTTGCGAGGAGGTGCAGAAAAAGGCTTCTATAATGTAAAGTATTTTATATTGGTTCTTTGCAAAATGTTAAATGGATGAGCTCTTATGAAAGAGTTCTATTTTATATTTTTCTTTAAAATCAGTATTATATTACTGTGGATTAGAAAAAGAAGTAATACTCTATGGAGAAAAAAGATTTCAAGCTGAATTTATATACTGATTATCAATACAGAATTAATAATATATCATTCAAAAACCCATATTCTTCTAAAACTATGCAGCACATATTTTATTTTATTTTTTAAATTTTTATTTTTTTATTATTCATATGTGCATACAATGCTTGGGTCATTTCTCCCCCCTGCCCCCACCCCCTCCCTTACCACCCACTCCGCCCCCTCCCTCTGCCCCCCACCCCTTGATACCTGGCAGAAACTATTTTGCCCTTATCTCTAATTTTGTTGAAGAGAGAGTATAAGCAATAATAGGAAGGAAAAAGGGTTTATGCTAGTTGAGATAAGGATAGCTATACAGGGAGTTGACTCACATTAATTTCCTATGCATGTGTGTTACCTTCTAGGTTAATTCTTTTTGATCTAACCTTTTCTCTAGTTCCTGGTCCCCTTCTCCTATTGGCCTCAGGTGCTTTTAAGGTATCTGCTTTAGTTTCTCTGCATTGAGGGCAACAAATGCTAGCTAATTTTTTAGGTGTCTTACCTATCTTCATATCTCCCTTGTGTGCACTCGCTTTTATCTTGTGATCAAAGTTCAATCCCCTTGTTGTGCTTGCCCTTGATCTAATGTCCGCATATGAGGGAGCACATACGATTTTTGGTCTTTTGGGCCAGGATAACCTCACTCAGAATGATGTTCTCCAATTCCATGCATTTACCAGTGAATGATAACATTTCGTTCTTCTTCATGGCTGCATAAAATTCCATTGTGTATAGATACTACATTTTCTTGATCCATTCATCAGTAGTGGGGCATCTTGGCTGTTTCCATAACTTGGCTACTGTGAATACTGGGCAGCACATATTTTAATTCAACATAAAATTCTTACTGATATTTATAGTCTCTACCCCTATTAATTATTTGGAATTAGACCAGATTAAGAATTTAAAACTTTGCCTATCATTTTTTATTTTAACATCATGAGCAGTGGTAAGGGACTAATTCAGGAATAATGTGATATGTCTGTCTTTCATTTTTACTTATGTTCTCAGTCAATGGATAGACTGATTCTTTGTTATTTTCACACCAAACTGGTTATTTGGTTGATCTAGGAAGCAGAAGAGATACCCAATCTATATCAAATTTCTACTTATTTTATAAATAGTAAGAATCTCACTGATCTGTGTGCTCTTACTAATAACTACAAACTTTATGAAAATACAATGTTTTGTTTTATTTTTATCACAGAAGCCACAGTGCCTGTCAGAATATTTGACATGATTATTTTTAATGTTATTGAATTAATAAATTGCAAGCATTTAAAATCTAAAGTTCAATAAATGTTGACATACTTTAAAAAACCAACACCAAAAATAACATAATAAACATATCCATAACCCTCAAAAGCATTTTTGTGCCTCTTTGTCACCCCCTCACTTCCCCTACCTTGCCTTATTCCCACACAAGCACTGACCTATTGTTTGTCACAATAGATTAGTTTGCATTTTTCTGGAATTTTATGAGTGAAATCATGAAGTATGTATTTTGTTCTGTCTGGTTTCTTTCACTCAGCTTAACGGTTTTGAGTTTATTTGTGATGTTATGTAACAGTTTTTCTTTCTACCGTTGACTGGCAGTATATCTTATATTAGTTTGTTTATCCATCCATGTTAATGGACATTGGACCTTTCTGGTTTGGTGCTATTATAGGCGAAGCTGCTGTGAACATTCATGCATAAATTTTTGTATAGTTAGATATGATACCCTTCTTCTTGGGTTAATATTTAGGAGTGGGATGGCTGGGTCATATGCTAAGCAATATTTGATTTTTTTTAAGAGACTGCCAAACTGTTCTCTAAAAAGATCATACCATTTAACATTTTCACCAGTGTTTTATGACAGCTCCCCTTCTTCTCCATCCTAGCTAGCATTTGGTATGGTCAGTTTTTTCAATTTAGCCATTCTGGCAGGTATGTAGTGGTATTTCCTTGTGGTTTTGCGTTTCCCTATTAACAATGTTGAACACTTTTTCATTCACTTTGAGCCATCTGTACATCACTTTTAATGAAGTGTCTTCATATTGTTTTCCTACTTAGTGTGAAAAGAGAACTGTTTACTTTCTTATTGCTGAGTGGATACAAGTCCCTCATGAATATTTTCTTCTTTATGGCATGAGGCATGAAGTATTTTTGTTATTTCTTTTTTTCTTGCATATAGATATCTAAACGTTCCAATACAATTTGTTAAAAAGACAATTCTTTCTCCAATAAATTGTGTCTGCATCTTTGTGGAAAACAATCATTTACATATGCAGACCTATTCCTGAACTTTCTCTCTTTTTCCACTGGTGTTTTTGTTTCTCTTTATGCTAATGACATTCTATCTTTTTGATGTGGACAGTTGTATATTAAATCTTGACATTTCCAGCTTTGCTATGCTTTGTCAAAAAATGTTTTGGCTCTTCTATTTTCTTTGTATTTCCATATGAGTTTTTGAGTCAGCTTGTCAATTTCTCCAAACATCTTGCTATGATTTTGATTGGAACCCATACAACTTTGTGGGCATAGGAGTGTAAGTTATCATCACTGTTCTAGTTACCATGAAAGCTCCTTATAGGTCACCCGATTTTCCTTTATGATGTCTCTTAATTAGACAACACTGAAAAAAGTAGAACTTCCTCTAGCTAGTTCAAATAGAAAAGGCATTTATTATAGAATGTTAGGTGGCCCCCAAATTCCATAAAGACCAGAGAAGCAAACTTGAAGGCTACTCAGCTCCAATAAACACCTAAATCAGACTTTGCAACTGCTCTTTGGAAGGCTCAGCTGCCTCCATATTTGACTTACAGAACAGATGTTGGACAATGGAAGATATAGAACCTCATCATTACAATCCTTAAAGACCCTACCTCAACACCTTCAACAGATAAAAAGATACCCTGTAGCTTTGGCTTCACTGTTTTATTTGCCCCTAAATAGATATTTCACTCAAGTAAATATGATTGCTGGTAGAGTGGCTCAACTGGTAGAGTGCCTGCCTAGCAAGCATGAGACCCTGAGTTCAAACCCCAATACTACCAAAGAGAGAGAGAGAAGGAGGGGGGAGAAAGAAAGAGACACACACACACACACACACACACACACACACACACACACATATACATATATATATGGAGAGAGAGAGAGAGAGAATATGATTGGCAGAGTCTAGGTCACTTATCTGAAACTACATTGATAATGAGGGAATCTCATCAAACATAAAAATGATTCCCAAAAGGAACTGAGTAGCCTCCATACACAAGGGACATCTTGTAACCCTTTCTTCTCAAAATCAATGTAAATTTCAGAATTTCTGTAGTTTAAGAGCTGAAAGGGACCTTCAAATTGCCATTGTTTTCTAAATTTTAGTCCATGACTCATTAGAAGGCCATAGAATAAGGTTATTTTCTACGATTTTAAAAATGAAAGCAAAATTTGTGAAAATACCACAAAGCTTTTCATTTAGCCAAGGTAAGTATTGTTTGGTAAAATGTTGAACTACATATTTATATTCAAGGATATATATATATATGGTATATTATATCATTACATGTGTGCATATAGAATTATGTCTAAGTGTTTCTTTTTGAGTCATGGTAAAAATAATAAATAAATAAATACATACATACATAAATATAAAAGCAATAGTTGCATACAAACTCTTCATTTTATATTTGACAGAGGCAAAAAAAGACTTAGAAAAATCAAATCCTTTGCTCTAGTGACTAATGAAAAACTAGAATTAGAACACAATAAATCTCTCAATCTTATCCTTCCTTAAGTGGGGATGATCTATTGCTGTTTTCTATGTAGACCTATTCCTAGTAGCCACATTATGATTACTGAGTATGTTTCATTAATTAGTATATCACAAAAATATAAATTTTACAGCTGCATTTGGAGTCAGGCATTATTAGTGGTTATCACTTTCCATAGTTAATAGTCTTAACAAGATTTTGTATACTAACCTTTGAAAGATAGATAATCTGTGTATTGTTTTAAAGACTTTCCATGTTGCCAACCATATTAAGAATTGCAGGGGAGGTGCTGGTAGCTCATGCCAATAATCTTAGCTACTTAGGAAGCAGAGATCAAGAGGATTAAAGTTTGAAGCCATCCCACGTAAAATAGTTCTTGAGACCTCATCTTGAAAAAACCCATCACAAAAAAAGGGCTCATGGAGTGACTCAAGGTGTAGGCCCTGAGTTCAAACTCTAGTACTACAAAAAAAAAATAATTGCAGTCTGGGTGCTGTTGGCTCATTCCTATAATCCTAACTACGATATGAAGGAGGATTTCGCTATGGTGGGAAGCAATAAATAGGAAGATCAAGATCCAGATCAGTTTGGGGCAAAAAGGAAGACCTTATCAACAAAATAACCAGAGCAAAAGGACTAGAGGCATGGCTCAAGTGGTGGAGTGGCCTTCCTAGCAAGCATAAAGCCTTGAGTTCAAACCCATTGACTGTTGAAAGAGAGAGAGAGAGAGAGAGAGAGAGAGAGAGAGAGAGAGAGAGAGAGACTGTAATCATAGTTATAAACATAATTTTAAAAAAATCATGTTTTTAATTAATAGAAAGGGTTTTTAAATTGTAATGTGCCTTACTGAATGAATCTATTTTCCTTACTAGCTACCCAGTGTTTCTATCAAAATGTCAAGTTAAAAATTAAACATATTTTTTAAATAAAATAAGAAATTTTCAAGTTTCTGTATGATTTTCCCAACCAATGATGCTTCACCATTGTAAAATTTTGAAAAGAACAAACTATTTAAACTTCACAGCTATTTTCATGGTCATGAGTAAGAATTAAACAAGTAATAGGTAAGTCTTTTAAAAATAATATGGATTTGACTTTTCTAGTCCTTATTCTAACTAAATTTCTAAAAAAATTCTGTTTTTAAATATTCATTAGCCAAAGATTTTCCAAATTGGACTGTATCTCTATCTTCAATACTAAGGAAGTTGTCCAAGTCTTTTTGCAATATTGATGTTCACTGTTACATGTTTTATAAACATAAGTATTATATTTACACTTTTACTATTTAGCATTGTTTACTTTTTAGGAATTCTGGGATAAAGAGGCTTAAAATGAAGTAGATAATACCAAAAACAATCACTGAAAAAATTAATATTTTAGGTAATTCAAAGAATTCTAATTTCTATTATATAGTCTTCTCTTCTGTAGGAATACTTAATAAAGCCAGAATGAAATAGATTACACTTTTGCAGGGTACACTTAGAAACTCATAACAAACTCAGTGCCACATCTCAGATTGCAATGAGGATTCTAAAAGTTTGCTGTCAATGCTGATTAATATTTTTTGAACTCCCACTAAGAATGGAACATACTTTGTTACTATCAAATGCTGACTCTTTTCAGCATATATCTGAATTATTTTTCTCATGAAGAATTTAACTGTAAACAAAGAGGACAAAGCATTTTTCCACCATTATAGTGACATGGGAAGCTTGCTGTGACATACCACATGTGCCTGGGGGAGGGTGCAGAAGTCCATCAGATTAGGCAACCTAGATGAGAAATTAGTTACCAAGGGGTTTAGTGCAGCCATTAAAAATGGCTCTTCCTCCCAGACTGGTCTTGCTCAGTGAATAGTGTTTTATTTCCAACATCACCTTTCTCCAACAGTCATTTAAAGTAATAATGAAAGAAGACAAAAATATTTACAGTAAATAAAAACCTACCACCCCATGTTGGGGAGGAGGTGCTGATATTTTCTTGGGAATAGGAATATGCTAGTTGACTATGGTATCAAACCAACTTCCTCTAGCAAATCCCTTTAACCAGCAATTAGGATAGTTATTTCACTTAAATGGAAAACCTCTGCTACCTTAACAGGAAGGTTTACGTAATATCACTAATTATACTGGAAAAACGTATTTATAAACTACCTCATATATACTGTGATCTATGGCAAGTTGCCATGTCCTATTAAGAAAACTCAATATTGGTCTTTCTCAGGATATATAGGCCTATGCCAATTAAGTTTATGCAAATTTAAAATAAATTCTGGTTTTTCAATTTCTATTTCTTAAATTGTTTCTCAAGAAAGCAAGAAGTCAAAAATATGGGGCTCTTCAATTTGCTTGAAAAAAATAGCTATTAATCTTAAATTCTTTTTATTTGCTCTTGCATTAACATTTTAAGTCAAATATTATGCCAATCTGAATTGCTAGTAAAGAACTAGCAGGAATTTCCCACATATTTCTTCAAAGTACAGGCCTTAAATTTCTCATTAATGAATTTGTAAATTTTAATACCTGTTTCACACAGTTTCAGGGCAAGAGATAACCACATCCAGTGCTGGACATGACATAACTGCTGCTGTCTGTTGGAAAAGGCAATTTGACAATATATCTCAAAAGCCTCAGTATGTTTTGATTCAAGAATTTGACTATTAGGGAATTAGCCTTGGGAAATCCATAATTAAAGAAATAGACAAACACATGTTCAAAGGTGTTCATCACAGGATTTGTAATACAGAAAAAAATGGAAACAACATAAAAACACAATAACTGAGGGTTAGTTAATGAAATAGTAGATTATTCATATAATAGATTAACACAGAATCCTCATGAAATGTCCCATTTGAAATTAGCATATAAAAGCAAAGAGAAAATTCTAACAGTTGTTATCTCTCAGAGGTGGGTTTCCAGATGACTTTTCTTACTCCTCTCTATATTAACCTAATTTTCTTCAGGGAACATGTTCAGTTTTTTTTTTAAAAGTCTTAAAATTTATTTGCTAGTAGTATGGAAGTTAAAAAAAACTACCAGTCTGTACAAATGCCCTATTTTTAGTATCATTGTAGATTCCAAATATTTTTTTCCTTATTTGCTTTCCACATACACTAAAATATGGACAAAGTCAAAAGATGTATGTCATTCATACCTCTTTTTTTTTCAGATGAAATTCCCTCAAATAAGACCACCATAATCTCAATTTATTAGGCACTTCTATGTAATTTCTCTTCATTATTATAACCAGTCCTTTTGAAGTTTATACATCCCTGTGTCTCTGTTTGATCATCCTCTTCACTGTGCTGGTGGGGACACACCTTCCCCTCTGTCCTTAGCCTCCTACTTTGCTCTGCTCCTGAGACTTGGACACAATGTAGTGCTTTGCTCTTCCAGGTCTTCAATATTCAGAAGGAAGCACATGAAAGTTACATAATGCAAGTGTTATTCATATTTATGAAGTTAACTGATCAACAATTTCCATACTATGTAAGCAACAACTGATATGTGAAGATAGTTCACAAGAGAGAATTGAAAGTTTCAGAGAGTTGAATCTCCTGAAACTCCTGGGTCCTTGGTACCAACCACTTCAGGAGGGAATGCAGTCTCTCTCTCTCTCTCAATCTGAAGAACAGTGTTCTACCTTTCTGAAACAGAAGCTAACAGTCATACTCCCCAAGAACTTACCAAGAGAGAAAAGAAGAGGAGAGTGAGCACAGATTGCCAAAGAGCAGTGGCGGATGGCACAGGCTGCATGGACTCCATCCAAATCAAAAGGAGGGAGTCCTTCTGTGTGGACTTCAGAAGCATTCAGGGTTCTGAGGCCAACTACAATCCGGGCAGGCTTCCTGTAACACCATACACTACAGAAGTTCTTAAGGACTTCTGTTGTGAACTCTCAGGCTTACTCTGTCCATCTCCTGTTGCTTTTCTTGAACCCTTTCTTTCTCCATTTTCTGTGCTCTCTGTCTAGCAGCAGCACTCAGGCATTAAACCATTGTTGGCCAGTGAACTAAGTCAGGATTTGATCGCCCGACTTCTCCTTTAGTCAAAGTACGCTTGTGAGGTTGGGTCCCTCAAGGTGTCGTGTGCGGTAAGTCATCCTTAAAGGGTGTCTAGCTGAAGGCAATCTACGCTAAGTGTGATGAGGGGCGGCGGGGGTCAAGTAGAGGACCCTGACAGCGAGGCGACATTATAAACCTGGGCGGATGGAGAGGATGAAAGGCCTGCGAAAGCCGCACTGGAGAAAGAAGCGCAAAACAAGCAAACAATTTGCTGCCCGTCTCCCCCGGCCGCAGCAAGACGCATGCGCATAGAATCCGGGGAGGGGCGTGGCTGGGGCGGAGCGCTGGGCTGAGCGCTGGCTCCGCCTTCGCTGACCTCCGCCCGCCTGCGAGCCCGCCTCCTCCAGCTGCTCGCCTTCCCAAACAAGCCGGTGAGCCGCCACCGCTCTTTTTCCATTGGCCCTTGGCCTTTTCCGTTTCCGCCCAGCCCTCCGCAATCCACCAATCAGCTTGAGCCTTTGGGGAAGGTGCCGCCTCCGAGGCTGTCGCTCCGGCCCCTTTGCCTCCTCCGGCTGCCGCTGCTGCCTCCTCCTTCCCCACCTCCTCCGTCAGGGGAGCGTCTGCGGGGGCCTGAGGGGCGGCGGCGGCGGCGGCAGCAGCGGCTACGATATGGAGCCGGGGGCCGGGGACCGAGGTGCTGCTCACGGGCGGGGGGCCGGGCCTCCAACCGCCCCGCAGCCCAGAGAGCAGGAGCGGAAGCTGGAGCAGGAGAAGCTCTCTGGGGTGGTGAAGAGCGTCCACCGGCGGCTCCGCAAAAAGTACCGAGAAGGTAAACAGCGAGCAGGGCGAGGGGGGAGGGGAGGCCGCATCGCCCCCGGCCCCTGTCACCTCTTCCCCCGCTGCAGCCCCCGAGAGGCCACCATTGAAATCTACAGGAGTTGCACGTCTGCCCCTGCCGAGGCCGCTCTCCCGGGCCGGGTCCGAGCCCTCTGTCGGCGCCAGACGCGCTCCGCCCGCCCCCGGTCCTTCCAGGGTCCTTGAGGGGAGCTCCGGGCCTGCGGAGGGACTGGGTCCCCACCCGCTCCCAGCCCCTGACCTGAGCCGGGGTGCGGAGACGGTTGTCACGCGTACACTCTCAGGAGGTAGGGTCGGCCGTTGCGAGTGTCTCGAAGGTAAAACACGAAGACAGGTGACATCCATTTGTGAGACAGTCGGAGGGAAGCGGAGTTGCCCTCACTCCCTTGGCGCTTGACCAGCCTGTTGTTCTGTTTTGTGCGTTGGTCCTCAGACCCTCTTCCGAAGCCATCCATCAGGCCGTCGAAGCTGCTGCGCCTTGGCTTCCAGAGCTGCCAAGTCAGCAGGCCTAGTAGCTGACTGCACTTTACCTTGTTAAAAAGGGGAACGGGCTATAGCCATGTCCCAACCCCCAGCCTTCAAATCTTAGTATTTGTGTAGGCAGATGAGGAAGAGATCTGGGGCAGGTCCTTGAAATACTGTTAAGTTTGGAATAGCCCCTAACCACTTAACCTCCTGAAGATCCAGATGCCAATGAAGCAGGCCCTCGGTGGGAACCGTCCATGGAGATCATAAGCACGGAAAGAAGCCCATTGACTTTTGCTTATGCCCCAGGAGTATTTATAGTTTGAGTCTGCCTTGTTATTTTTAAATAGAAGGTTTTGTACAGAGCTATTTTATGAGATTTTTGACAGTATAAATTCTCAGCATTTTCATATGCTCAAGAGAGATCTCTCTTAAGTATCAGAATGGGATAACTTTCAACTGGCTCTTGCTTTAGCTTAATTGCAAACAGAAAAGTCAGCAGCTTTCTAGTGTTAGTCTTATGCTTAATAATTTAGGTAGAAGCAAAATTATGACAGTGAAGGAACAAGAACATGTGAGATCATGTTACCTTTTCTTCTTAGACACACTTTTCAGTTATTCTTGAAAGTTAAAACTAAGTGTCTTTGTTCTTTTGAATGTGTTTTCTTTCCTGGACAACTCCAGCCTAGCTTTTAATAGAGGCTATTTAATCATCCCCAAAGATGGCTTATAGTATTGTTTAATAGGTACCAGTATAAGAGACTTGTCAAGCATAGTTAAGATATTGAAAATTGTTTTTTTTAAAGAATGCTCTAAACTCCAACCACAATTCAATAAAATGAGTAGTTACCATAGCAACAGTTGCATCACTCTTGATCGTCAAAGAATGCACTTACATAATGGCATTCACTGTAGATTTTTGTTTGGAGAAATGAGAAAATAAATGGACACACTTTCCTGCAATTTACTGTTCTATTTTGTGCAAATTTAAGTGCATCTTTTTTAAAAAGGCTAACATATAATTCGGTTTCCATTTTTACCTTTTTATAATAATTTCATTGTTATTCATTATTCATTTATTCATAAATGAATAGGTTCCACTTAACACACTGCCAATGTGTCATCATCTCTTCAAGGGCTGTTTATACTTGCTTAGTCCCACATGTTTAAACATGTCTTTAAGCCCAAATATTAACCACAGGAACACTTGTTTATAATGAGAATTGGTAGTTGGAAATTACTAGAGCTAGAATGCATACATGTAGTTCAAAAGTGAATGATCTAGTGTGTTTCTGGGCAGGTAAAGTCCTGGCATTTGAATGAGGCTATTCTTTAGGCATTTTAAATGCTCTGAATTCCATCAGTGATCTAGTCTTCTCTAGGCTTAGCTCTGGTGATATGCAATGCCCCATCAGTGAAGTAGGAAGTAGATGATCCTAGTAAACATACCCTTTCCATCTTTAGTTTTGACATAGGCCTAATCTTAGTTGTGAAAAATCTTTCTGTGAAAAAGTCTGATAATATACATAATTCCAAAGAATGGATCTTAGTGTTATTTTGTTGTCTTGGTATTGTAGTACTGATGGTCCCCACTCTGTAAATAATATTTTACATCTTATTCCAGATCAGCTATTAGCATAGCCTGAATGGTGGTTAGGATTAGGTCAGCCTACAAAGACCTATTAAAACAGTAACACAGCTGAACTGCAGTACTAATAACTATGGAAACGATATGCTTTTTATAACTAATTTCTTACCTGAAAAGTCCAGCTTAGAATTTTGGAATGTAAGATTGAAAGGATCCTTAGTATTTATGACTGATTCCAAAACATGATTGACCATCAGGCTCATCTGGATGCCTTTTAAAAATTCCTGCATTCTACTTCAGATCTACAGTTTCAGAATCCCTCTCATTAGGGCCTTAAAATCTGTCAGAAAGACTGGTGATCTAAACTCATTTTTTAAATGTATAGATGAATGAACTGAGTCTTAAAAAGATTAAAATAATTTCTTTTTAAAATCTATTTTGTGAATATTTTTAGGAAATTTTATCAATTTATTTCGTTCCTTAATTTACTTAGTCTGCATTAAAAAAAACAAAACAGTTTTCACAAAAAACATGCTGCTTTTATAAATAAATCAGAGGAAAAATAAAAATACATGCTAAATTGTTCAAATAGTGGTATTTTCATGGTCATGGAGTTATGGGTAATGTTTATTATAATTTTCTACATTAAAAAATTCCATGTAAGTAACAATAATAATGCTATAGAGGTAGCTAGATAGGACAGACTACTGAAAAGGAAGCAGAAATGGAGAACACAGGATAGCATGGTTCAGTAGACTAAGTTCAGGAAAAAAAAAAGTATAACAAAGATTAACAGTTGTGAGCAGAATTTTAGTATCAAGGATTAAATAGCCTAATTTAGGTAATTAATACTTACTAATTATTCAGATTCTTCCTCATAGTTTGAGACAGAAGGTTAACTAGAACAGTATGTAAGATAAACTGAAACTATAGTGTGATTGATTGTTCTCTAGTAAGTAAATACCTGAAACAAAGGAATTGGCGAAGAGAGAAGCCTTTGAATTAGAAATAATTTTCAGCTACAAACAAAATGTCTAAAGATGTTAGAATTAATGTAATGTTGGTATTTTTCCTGAAATAAAGTTTTAAAATTGTTTTAAAAATTAGGATCACAGATTATTTTTATTGAAATTTCTTATTTTTTGTTCTTTCAGTGGCTCTTCATCACAGCTGTTTTAATATATTGACCCCAAGAAACTTTGAAAAGGTTCTCTTTGTTTTACTGCTTTTCAAGTGAGATTTTGCAGTTTTATGTTTTTCGCAGTTACACACATTCTGATATAGAATCAGAAAGTTTTTTGTGATGGAATCTTGCTTGATCAGCAATAGAAGATTCCCTACAGAGAGTCTGGTTAAGGTTGCCTTAGGAAAATTTGAACTTAACATTCCTGTAAAGGAAGAAAAATGAAAAGAGGTTAATAATCAGTAACACTAAAAAATAAAGGATCCGTTAGTTCAGTAAAGAGCACAAAGTATAAGTCCAAAAGTATTCATATAGATTCCTTGATTTTTTTTTTTTTTGAAGAAAAAATGTAGTTGTTCTTAGCCTTGGTTCCATATCAGTATCATCTTTGGAACTTTGTAGAATACAAACATTTTTAAAAGCTCCGTAGAGAAGACAGTGAACAAAACAGTTGAGAAATAACTGAACTGCAATAGATTGCAAGAGGAAGAAATCTAGAAGAAAGGAGGCAGGTTAGGTGGCTTTTAAAGTAACTTGATTTAGAGTTGATAATGTAACAGCAGTGATAATGAAAATAGAGAAAAATTAAAACATCTGAAGGTCACAGAGCAAGCAGTTTTCATTGCCATTGGCATTCAGTTGGAAAATCTGTATATTTGAATAGGTGTGAGGGTGAAAAGAACAGGGTAGATAGGAAGGTTGGGTTGTTACATGGCATGGAGGGGAATGATTTACTTTGGAATGTATTCTTTGGAAGTGTAGGATTGGAAGCCCTGTGCGTGAAGGTTAAGTTTTGAGGCAGGTGATCTGTCCTGTGGAGTGATGATAATGTGTAACTGAGGAGAGATTCTTGAAAAGCACTAGTGGTTAGTGGTTAAAAGGAGAAGGTGGAGCCTTCACAGAACACAAGTACTCCCAGGAATTGAGCTCCTTTCTGCTGGATGCTAACACAGTAGAACTATACCCACAATGTATACTTCATTTGTAGTAAAGGTGCTCAAAGTGACAACTTAAAGTATTCAAGAAAAGGCAAAATAATGATTATGATTGCATTACTTAAGAAAAACGTGATATGCTTTGATTCCAACAATTCCTAGTCTTTGTTGCCTGAAGTTCAGTGTTTTTGTGTATATTATTGTGTGTATCATGTTTGTAGCTTTAAGCATCCAAGACAGTGTTTCTTATGCTTTAGTGTGGGTCACAATCTTATGATAAGTTCTTAAAATGGTGATGCCCAGGCTCTCAGAAAACAGTCCCATGGATCTGAGGTTGGAGCCTAGGAATCTGTGTAATTATTTTTTGTATGGTTCTCAGGCAGTTGATCACAGAAACACTTTTTGAAAAAGAAGACTGAGCTGACTAAGGTTTTTCTCAGAGAAAAAGGGCACTTTGATCCTGAAGACTATTCTTGTCCTAGTAGGTCTCATTGCATTTCGTAGTCATTCCTTGAATATGCCTATGAAATACTTCATTACCGTAATAAAGTACAGTATATAGAAGTGAAGTATCAGTTGAGATAACTAAATCAGTTAATGATTTTCCAGTACCAAGTATTCTTGCTATAACTATGTAAAAAGTTACTTACTTGTTTTTAAGCACAATATCAATATAAGTTGTGTTTACATTTTCCCCTTGATATTTTTGACACACGTTTATTTCTTCTATTAGATTTCCATTTATTTTGTTGTCATTTTTTGGTGGAATAGTATACCAACATTATTATCTAAATAATTCAGGCATATTCATTACATTTTAATTGTCCTTTCTTGCAGCATTTTTGTTAACCTAGAAAAATCTGGTACTTGGAAACACCTTTTGTGTAATAGATCTGAAGATTTTTTATCATCTATAGCTAAAATAAAAAGTTACCCTAGAATCATATTCATTTTGCAAGAGCAATCTCACATTGTCAAAGTTTATTAATTGACAGATGGGTTAATACTTTCTTATTATCAAATGCTACTTCTTCTCATGGATAGTCACTTAATCATTACAAATTCCTCCCTACTGACACATTTGTTTACTTTACCTAGCATAGAATCCTACATAGTGCCTCACATCCCACGTAACAAGCCAGCCTTCCTCTTACCTTATGCTTTCACAGCACAGTTGTACTTAAACCTTTATAGTGTTTATCATTTACTGATTTCTTGTCTGTCTTTCCCAAAAAACTATACACATTTATAAATTAATTTTCATGATGTACTAACAAATGTTGATGACACTGGTCCTGACATTTCTTTATTCCATTTTACAGGATATATTGAAAGGCTTTTGCATTTTGAATTAAGTATTTTTTATCATAAATATGTTTATGATAAAAGGCTGCTCCATGAAACTACATCATGAGCCATATTTTACTTCCAGATACTGAGTTTAACCCATACATTGCTTTGTTTTTTAATTAAATTTGACTCTACTTTGCCCCAAGCCTCACTGCTTTCTGTATTATTGCACCAGGCATTTGAGTTTACAGCCTTTCCACTGACTGTTGGCTTTGAGCCATGGAGATACAGTGGATTCATCTGGGGAGTATTAGAATAAATGACCAGTTCCCACTCCAGATCAATTAAATAAAATTTCTGGGTGATACTAATGTGTACCCATAATTGGCAGCCAGAGTTGAGAACTACTGCCAGAAAACTAACAAATAATGCAGTTACAAAGATTAAATAACTACATTTGACTGAAAAAAGTCCACTTGTCTGTGGTTCATATAATTATTATGCTTTGTTCTGATGCTGACCTTTGTTCATATCCAGCAGTGTTCATACATTTAAAGCTCATGAATAGATGGAAGGTAGTATGGTGGTTAGGATCATAACTTTGAACACTGTGTTTTAATGTTTTGGAATGGCAGTTGAATTTGTTTCCAGTCAGTAATAAGTTTTTCTTTTTACCCCATGTTAGAGAAAATGGCTTTTACAGGTTCTTTGAACTTGATTTTGATAATCTGGTCTTCTACAGATAAGGCATCTTATGGTCAATATTTAGCAGTATGCCTAAGTCAAAATCAAATGTTTTAAACTGCTAAAAGTTAAAAACATATGATACCCAAATTTTTGGAGCGTTTGTTTGTTTACAGAGCTTGGTACTCTAACGTAATGAAATACGGTTTTTATTTTGTAATATTTACCGTAATACAATCTTACAACATTTGCCAAGCTCGTGTCACTTTTTTGAAGATCTGGAAAGGGATCTCAGGCTCTGCCACTTGAGTCATGCCCTCCAATCCTTTTGCTCTTTAGTTTGTTTTTCACATTGGATCTCATGCTAACTTTACCCAGGCTGGCCTCAAACCACAGTCTTCCTATGTCCACCTCCCAAGCAATTAGGATTACAGGCATGCAGTGGCCTATGCCTGGCCTTCCACATCAGATTTAAAAACTTAAATTTATTGAGGTATTCTTATAGACTCCATCCATTTAAAGTATATAACTCCATGAGATTTGGTAGATATATGCATCTGCGAAATCATTACTGAAATCAAGATACAAATCATTTGCATCCCTCTCAATATTTTTCTTATGCTCCCTGTAGTCAGTCTCACTATCTCTACTCCCTGTGTCTGACAATCACCACTTCACTCTATTTCTTGAAGGTTTGCTGTTTTTAGATTCCACATCTAAGTGACATATAATTCTTGTCTTTCTGTGTCTGGTATATTTCACATAGCACAATGACCTTCAGATTCATGCACATTTTCACAAATAACAGGATTTCCTTTTTTTTTTTTTTTTTTTAAGGCTAAATGATGCTTTGCTGTATATGTATATACATAATTACTTTATCTAGTCAACCATCAATGGACACTTAGATTGTTTCCTTATCTTATTGTGAGTAATGCTGGAGTGAACATGGAAGTACATGTACCTCTTTGACATACAGATTTTATTTTATTTGGATATATACTCTTAAGTTGCTGGATCATATGATAATTTAATTTTTGGTTTTTAGATGAACTCTCATATTGTTTTCCCTAATGGCTATATCTGTTTAGATACTCAGCACCATGTATAAGAGTTCTGTTTCTCTTCATTCAGTGCTTGTTTTTATTTGTCTTTTTGATAATAGCTATCATTGTTTTAATTTGTATTTCTGGATGATCAGTGATGATAAGCACCTATTGGCCTTTTTTTTGCATCTTCTTTAGAAAAGTATCTGTTAAGATCCTTTGCTCATTTTTAAATTAGATTATTTGCTTTTATTGATAGTGAGTTGTATGAGCTCCTTATATTTTTTAATATTAACACTTTATCAGATGCATAATTTATAAACATTTGTATCTTAAATTGGTCATAGATAAGTATAAATTTTAGTATAACTAAATTTCTTTTCTGTGCCTTATATTACAGCATCTAAGGATGAGAATTATGTTAGTTATTGAGAAAAATAATATATTATTTCTAATGTCCTTCTAAATATTAGATGATCCTTGCATGTAAAAATGCATGACACTTAGCATCACCTATTCATTTTTTTAGCTATAAATAACTCCTTGTCATTTAGTGTGATTCCCAGTCATTTTTCCTTAAGCTTATAGATTTTCCAAAAAGATCTATGTACTGCTATTAAAAACTTAATAGATGTGACTACACTTTCAGCTGCAAGTTTTTGAGAACAAGGCAAGGTGAAATAATGTTTTGAATCAGCTTAAAATAATGAACTTTAAAAACAAATGACTTTGAACTTACTGTTTCCTAACACTTTAAATTTATTTTGAGAATAATAACATTTGAAAATACTCAAATTTTATTTTACTTGAGTTACTGTTGACAACCATCTCTAGTTTGAATTTTACTTTAGCCTAATTTGATTTGTTTAGAATTTTGGGGTTTGATGTATTTTTAAAAGTTTACCAGAAATTTTATTATTTTTTTCCAGAGTATTCTTATTAGTATATATTAATTATACAAAGTGAAAGTTTTCATTATTGCATTTCCGCACATACCAAGTAAGTGCTCTTTTATTTTTGGGTCTTTTTCTCCTCCCTAGATTCCGTATATGAGAGAAAGCATGTGTGGAACTAACTTATTTCACTTAACATGATAGATAGGTCTTATCCATTTTCCTGCAAAAGGCATAATTTCATTCATCTTTCTGCTGAATACAACTTCATTGTGTATGTACACCACATTTTCATCCATATATGAACATTTGGCTGATTGCAAATGTCCAGTTCACATTTGGCTGTTGTGAATAAGTGGTATGGTAAACATGGCTATGCAGGTCTCCCTATAATGAACTGATTTCTTTTGTTGTGTATACCCAGACCAACGAATTGCTGGCTGGATCATAGGAAGATGGTATTTTTAATTTTTTGATGAACCTCCATACTGATTTCCATAGTAGCTGGACTAATCTACATTCCTAACAGCAATGAACAAGGGTTCCTTTTGCCCTCTGTATCCTCACCGTCATTTGTTGTTGTTTTCCTTTTTTTGTAAAGTAGGTTTTTTTTGTTTTTTGTTTTATTTTTTAATTTGCTAATGCTGGGGTTTGAACTCAGGATCTTGTGCTTGCCAAAATGGCGTTCTAACACTTGAGTCACGCCCAGCCTGTTTGTTTTCTTAATGACAGCTATTCTTACTGAGGAAAGATGGAATCTCAATATAATTTTGATAGCTAAAGATTATATTGAGCATTTGTACTTCTACATTTCAAAAGTGTCTGCTGTGTTCCATTGCCCATTTGATGGCATTATGTGCTTTTTGTTTGTTTATATTCTAGATATTACATGTATTTTAGATACTAATCCCCATCAGAGAGATATCTGGCAAAGATTTTTGTCCCATTCTGCAGGCTCTCTTCATTTTGATTGCTTCTTTTGTTGTACAGAAGCTGTTTAATTTGGTGCAATCTCATTTGTCAATTCTTTTTGTTTGTTTGTTTGCTTGGTTTATTTTATTTATTGATTTTTTTCTTGGTGGGACTGGTGGTTTGAACTAAGGGCTTCGCATTTGCAAAGCAGAACTCTATTACATGAGCCAAACTTCCAGTTCTGAGCTACTGGAATTCTACTTAGAAAGTCCTTGCCTATATATGTATATCTTGAAGTATTATTTCCCCTATGTTTTCTTCTGGCAGTTTTAAAGTTTCGGTCTTACATTAAGGTCTTACATTAAGGTTTTTCATTTATTTTGAGTTGATTTTTGTGCAGTCTTCTACATATGGACATCCAGTTTTCCCTATACCACTTTTAAAGGCGCTGTCTTTTCTCCAATGTATGTTTTTGGCTCTTTTGTAAAAAAACACATGATTTAAAAAATCAGATGGCTGTCGCTTATTTCTACCTATTCTATTCTACTCATCCCCTACCCCATCCTACTCTATTCTTCTATTACCTATTTTTGTTCCAGTACCATGCTATTTTTTTGTACCATGGCTCCATTATAATTTGAAATCAGGTATTGTGATACCTTCAAAATTGCTCTTTTTGCTTAGGAATGCTTTGGGTATTCATAGTCTTTTGTATTTCTATATAAATTTTAGGATTTTTTTATGTATATGAAGATTGTCATTAGAATTTTGATGGAGTACATTGAATTTGTAGGTTGCTTTTGGTAATATTGCCATTCTGCTGACCCATGAATATGGGAGGTTTTCTAGTGTCTTCTACAGTTTCTTACTTTAGTGTTTTATAGTTTTCATTGTAGAAGTCTTTAACATCTTTGACTATGCTTATATCCTATACTTAGGATCATATTGAGCTCTTATATTGAGGTGTGATCCTTTCCATTGTTTTCTTGACCTCTTTACCAATAAGTTCACTGTTGGTATATAGGAAAGCTATTGAATTTTTTCTTTTTTGTATGTTGATTTTGTATCCTGCTACTTTGCTAAGAATACTTATCTGAGCAAAGAGTCTTCTGGTGGAATAATTTAGAGTCTTTTATAATATTTACTTACTTGTGTATTTATTTGTTTTTGAGATGAGGTCTTGCTATATACCCTGGGCTGAACTCCTACCTCCACCTCCTGAATGCTAGGATTACAGGTCTGAACTACCATACCTGGCTGTTTTTCAGGTCTTTTAAGTATAGGATTGTTTCATCTGCAAACAGGTATAATTGACTTCTTCTTTCCTATATGTATACTCTTTATTTCCTTCTCTTACCTATTTTCTGGCTAGGATTTCAAGCACTATATTGAATAAGAGTGGTGATAGTGGGCAACCTTGTCTCATTCCTGTTTAATTAATTCATTTTATTTGTTTACTTATTTATTTTGTGATATCTGGGTTTGATCTCAGGGCTTTATGCTTGCTAGGTAGACACCCAGCCACTTGAGCCAAGTTCTGAGCCCATTCCTGATTTCATTTTATTTTTTAAAAATTTAAAAAAATTTTTGGGCAGTAATTGAATTTGAACTCAGGGCCACATACTTCTTAGGCAGTCACTCAGCCACTTGAGCCATGCTGCCATCTCATTCCTGATTTTAGAGGCAACACTTTACAGTTTGATTTTCCATTTAGTACAGTGTGACTTTGGATCTGTCATACATAACCTTTATTATGTTGTGGTATGATCCTTTTTTTCCTAGTTTCTTTAGGGCTTTTATCATGAAGAGATGTTGGATTTTATTGAAGACTTTTTCTTCATCTAGTAAAATGATTTTGTGGTTCTTGTCCTTGATTCTATTTATGTGCTATGTTATGTTTATTGCTTTGTGTATGTTAAACCATTTTGGAATGCATTCCCAGAATGAATCCAATTTGTTCATGATGTGTGTTCTTTTTAATGTGTTTTTGAGTTGGATTTGCAAGAATTTTGTTGAGTAGTTTTTCATCTGTGTTCATCAAGGAACTTGTTTTATAGTTTTCCTTTTTAATTGTGTCTTATTTTTGTATCAAAATAATATGGATTCTGTAGAATGAGTTTGAAAGTGTTCCTTTCCTTTTATTTTGTGAAATAATTTGAGGAACATTGGTATTATTTCTTCTTTGAAGGCTTGATAGAATTCAGCAGTGAATCTGTTTGGTGAATCTGTGGGGAGATGATTTTATTACTGTTTCAGTCACATTACTTGTTACTAATCTGTTTAAGTTTTTGCATCTTGTTATACTTGAATTTCATTTGGTCGTGTGTGTCTAGAAATTTATCCATTTTTTCTAAATTTTCCAATTTATTGGAGCCTAAGTTTTCAAAATATTACCTAATTATCCTCTATTTCAGTGATATCTGTTGTGATGACACCATTTCATCTCTAATTTTATTAATTTGTGTTTTCTCTTGCTTTTCTTTCATTTAGCTTGCCTAAAGATTTGTCAATCTTGTTTATCTTTTCAGAGAACCAATTCCTCATTTCACTGATCCTTTGTATTCTTTTAGTTTCTATTTCATTACTTTTAGCTCTGGTCTTTATTATTTCTTTCCTTGTATTAGATTGGCTTGTTCTTGCTTTTCTAAAACCTTGAGGTACATCATAAGGTTATTTGAGGTCTCTCTTTTTTTTTTTTTTAATGTAGGCATTTATAGCTATAAATGTCCCTCTTAGAGCCACTTTCCTTATATTCTACAAGAACTGATGTGTTGTGTTTTCATTTTCATTTAATTCTAGAAATCTTTGAATCCCCCCCACTCCGATTTTTTTGATGAGCCACTGATCATAAAAAAATATACTGTTCAATTTCTAGATATTTGTATATTTTTATGTAGTTTCTCTTGCTGTTGATTTCTAGTTTTATTCTAATTGTGATCTGATAAAATATAAGAAGTTATCTCAGTTTCCTTATGTTTGTTAAAACTTGCTTTATGTCCTAAAATATCTATTTTGGAGAATGTCTCATTCTCTGGGGAGAATATGTATTGGGTAGCTATTGTGTGGAATATTCTGTGGTGGTAAGTCCATTTGATCTATATTGTCCTTTAACTCTAGTATTTCTTTGTTGAGGTTTTGATCTGAATGACATATGTATTTCTGAAAGTGATGTATTGCAGTCATCCACTATTATGTGTTGAGGTCAGTCTGTACCTTTATGTCCAGTAGTATTTATTCTGTGGAATCAGGAGTGCCAATGTTCAGTGTGTATTTGCTTATAATTGTTATATCCTCTTTGTGGTCACATATTGTTTTAGTTTCTGCTTATCATGGAAGACTTTTATTGCTCCATCTATTTTGAATGATAGCTTTGCTGGGTAGAGTATCCTGGGGTTGAAGTTATTTTCATTCAGTGCCCGGAAGATCTCACCCCACGCTCTTCTTGCTTTTAATGTTTCTGTTGAGAAGTCTGCTGTGATTTTGATGGGTTTACCTTTGTATGTTACTTGTTTTTTCTCTCTTGCAGCCTTCAATATTCTTTCCTTAGTTTCTGAACTTGTTTTAATGATGATATGTCGTGGAGTAGTTCTATTTTGATCTGGTCTGTTTGGTGTCCTGGAGGCCTCTTGCATTTGTATGGGAATATCTTTCTCTAGATTTGGGAAATTTTCCATTATTATTTTGTTGAATATATTACGCATTCCCTTCGCTTGCACCTCTTCTCCTTCTTCGATGCCCATGATTCTCAAGTTTGGTCTTTTGATGGAGTCAGTGAGTTCTTGCATTTTCTTTTCACAGGTCTTGAGTTGTTTAATTAATAGTTCTTCTGTTTTTCCTTTAATTACCATTTCATCTTCAAGTTCTGAGATTCTGTCTTCTGTTTGTTCTATTCTGCTGGATTGGCCTTCCGTTTTGTTTTGCAGTTCTGTTTCGTTCTTTTTTCTGAGGTTTTCCATATCCTGGCTGTTTTCTTCTTTATTGTTGTCTATTTTTGTCCTGAGTTCATTTATCCATTTATTCATTGTGTTCTCTCTTTCACTTTTGTGTTTATACAGTGCTTCTATGGTTTCCTTTATTTCTTCTTTTGCTTTTTCAAATTCTCTGTTTTTATTGTCTTGGAATTTCTTGAGTGTCTCCTGTACATTTTGGTTGACCCTATCCAGTATCATCTCTATAAAATTCTCATTGAGTACTTGTAGTGTCTTCTTTTAAATTATTCTTGTAGGCTTCATTGGGTCCTTGTTATATCCTCTTGACATATTATTCCTTTCATCAATATGAAGTGACCTCATTGTCTCTTTTAATTTTGGCTTGAGTTCTGCTTTCTCAGATAAGAATATGGCTACCCCTGCTTCATTTCAGGTTTCATTTATTTGGAATACCTTTTTTGATCCTTTCATTTTTAGGCTGTGTTTATTCTTGTACATAAGGTGCATTACTTGAAGGCAGCAAGGATTGGGTCGTGTGTTTTAATCCAATATCCCAGTGTGTGTTTTTTAATTGGAACAATGAGACTGCAAACATTCACAGTTATTATTGAAAGGTATGGACTAATAATATCTATAATTTTGTTGTTTTTATAGTGTTTGATTTTTTTCTAATCCTCATTTGCTTGTCTACTCTTCTAGTGAGAATTAATCTTTCCTGTATTTTTCATGGTTGTATTTATCTTCCTTTTTCATTTGTAGGATTCCCTTCAGTAATTCTATGCTGGCTTAGTTTGTCATGGAAGGTTTTTATTTATCCTTCAATTATGAAATAGCTTTACTGGATGCAGTAATCTAAGTTAGCAGCCCTCCTGGGTTTTAGATTTTCTGTTGAGAAATTGCAGTTTTTCTGATGGGTTTGCCTTTATATGTGACGTGGTGCTGCTCTCTTGTAGTTTTTAATATTCTTTCTTTATCCTATATACTTAATGTTCTAGCTGTAAATAACATTTCTAAAAGCCTCCTGGATGTCCATCTCTTTCCCAAGATTTGGGAAATTTTCTGCTATTATTTTATTGAATTTGTTTCCTATGCCTTTAGATCTTACCTCTTCTTCTATGCCCATATTTATAAGTTTGGTTTTTTATTGGTGTCCTATGGTCTTACATGTTCTATTCATATTTTCTTAATTTTTTTTCTCTAGTATTGTCTTATCTTCAAGCCCTGATTTGTTTACTTGCAGTGTTGGGGATTGAATCTGGAGCCTTACACATGCCAAGCAAGCACTTCTGTATCTCTGAGTTACATCCCCACCATGAAGCCTTAATATTTGTCTTTAACTTAATCCAGTCTGTTGGTGGGGCTTTCAACTGAATTTTTTATTTTACTTATTGAGTTTTTCATTTCTAAAATTTCCATTTGATTTTTTCCGAATTTCTGTTTATTGAATTCCTCTTTCACGTCCTGCATTGTGTTCCCTATTTTATTCATTGGTTTATTTCCATTCTCCTTGAATTCATTCTGGTATTTATTTGTGTCCTCTTTGGTGTAGTTTAGGGTTCCTATGGTAGACTTGAGTTTGGCACTGTAACAGAACTGTTCTTGGGCATTAGTAAGAGCAAAAATGGATAGATTCTTAACTCATTTCATTATACTTGATTTTTACAATGGCACTTGAAAAATAATAAAAATTAATGACAAATTATTAAAAATATACCTGTCTTTTAAAATTAGTGAATTGCTATTTAGTCTTTCCTTGTTCTCATCTTTTCATAGACATCTTTTTATATCTCTTTCTTCTTTAGTTGTGACATATTTTTGAAGGTGAGTTTAGTCAGTAATTATGGTAATATCTTGATAAGTGACCAAGATTCCAGATAATTTGGTTCATTTATTTCCATATTCAACTTGTTTTGGTAAGTTGGCATCAGTCATGTTTAAAATTATAAATTAGACTTTTGTAGTGAGGGTTTAAAAATGTAAATGTAAAGGAAGTATAGGAAATACAAATCCATTAATGTGAACTTTGTTCTAGAATTTTGTAAGAGAATCAGATCATTTTATGTTTTTTGACTAGGCAGAGCTTTAAGTTGATTTTACAACTATGTATTTGAAGAAACATTTGCTGATTCCTTCTCTTGCTAGGCAGACACTCTTACTATTTAAGCCACAACCCCAGCCTTTTTTACTTTGGTTAGTTTTTCATATAGGGTATTATGGTTTTGCTCAGATGGGCCTCACATTGCAGTTCTTCTGTTTCTACCTCCCAAATAGCTGGAATTACAGGGTTGCACACACTCAGGCCATAAAAAATGAAGTTGTCAAGAAGTTTGGTATGGTGGGATGGGCCTATAACCCCAGCACTTGGGAGGCTGAGGCCGGGGGAATCCTGAGTTCAAAGACAGTCTGAGCTACATAGTGATACCCTGTCTTAAAAAAACACATAATCACAGTTGTTTGCAATTATTTTCAATTGAATATGCCTACAAGCAAAACTTTGAATCCTTTCCTAAAACATCTGTGGAGCTGACAGTAAGCCTTAACTTTGTGTAAAAAAGCATTTAAAGACAAGTTTTTTGAGTGAAAAACCAGAGGTCATCTAAAAACCTGTAGGGATAAGGCAGTTGGTCTTTATATATTTATGATTATGTTTTTATCTTATAGGTAGTGGATAATTACAGAGTAAATCGAGTTTCAAAATAAACAGTGACATGGTAAGGACTCTAAGAATTTATAATAGATACCTTTAGTGTCACACATAACATACCCTTGGTTCTCAGTCTTGACTGAGCTCAGTTACCAGCCTTGACAGAGTGCCACTTTAAATGTGGCCTGGTGCTTTCTTTTCTGTTCTAATGGATGTCTCGTCGTTCATTGCCAGCTAGAACCCTGGTAGTTAAAAGCTCCAGCTTCCCATTCTTTACGTGTATAATTCCAGAAGAATTGTGTATATTTCTCAGTTACCCTCAGCAGCATCTTTAATAGCACACCCTCGTAATACTAGCTTTTTCTCTTTCCTTGTCTTTCTACCCACTTCCTCACGCTTATTGTTTAGTGTTCTCTCACAAATAAACTGTTCTTATCCAGGCCTTTGTCTTAAGTTGTACCTTCTGAAGAATATAAACTTAAGTCTTGCAGGAAGGAAATCAGTTTGCATTAAACATAGCTTTTCTGAAAGATGGAGCTTTTGTATGAATGACTTGTATTTGCAGCATGTGCACTGTATTTTTGTATTTATTATGTGCGGACTACATAGGGCAATGAAACAAGTTCATATAGACGGTCTTCTAAATTGAAGGTAATAACTTCAACAAAAGATAAAGCCCCTTTAAAATTAATACTGTATTTTTTTAAACCATTTAGTATCAAATCTGATAGGTAAAGTCAGGAATAGTGTTATGAACCACCATAGGTTTATGAATGGATCTTTAATTAAAATATGGTTCTGAAGACTTCCTATAGTTCTAATTACAGAGTTGATAAATAGCTACATCTGAAAGCTGTTGATAAAACTGAGGAATTCTTATTTGAGAATTTAAAAAAAAAATTGCTTGTTTTTAATGGACACAATGCCATTCTGCTGTATAACAAATTGAGAGCTCTGCCACTACACAAATATTAGTGTTTAATAAAAATATTGGTGTATAAGTGCATAACACCCCCTCCCATAAACTTTTTATCTACTTAAGGTTTAAAATCAGTATTCAGCCTGAGATTTAGACTGATACCACAGCCATTTGAACTGAACAGCCTAACTCCTTCCTCTCTCTTTTTTTTTTTTAAACTTGTTCAAACAAGAGGGCTAATAGTTGTTTTTTAGTACCTATTATACTGTAAGCCTAAAACAGTCAGTAAATGAAAGTTTTTCAAGGTTGAATAGGTGTGTTGATTGTTACATTTGAATTATTGTAATTCTGTTTCTATTTTTAAATAAGACTTAAATGCAGGAATTCAACAGTCTTGCTTGGAGAAGGAGCTTTAATATAATTATCCCCACAGTTGACTGTTCTATTTATATTTTTAAGTTTATTCTGTCACCAGATAATTGCCTGCATTTGGACATGGGGCAAGAGAACTTAATTCTTACTCCTAAGGACAATTGAGTGAAGCCACCCTGATAATTTTTGCTTGTTCTTTATCTTTAAAGCTCTGTTAATGGCCTTATTGTCCAAACCATTCTCCAGTCTTTCTTTAACAGTTTTCACAGTAATGTTTCAAATTTCATCTTAAATCTAATGACTGATTTAATTTTTTTAAAAAGGTAGTAGCTGGATAGACAGTGTACTCATCTTATAATTTGAATTTCAAACATTTTTTAAAGCACAAAAGTTTGGAAAAGCTTATACTTTCTTCCAAGGGAACTTCTTGCTCTAGGGTTACATTTTTTTTTTAAATATGGTATGTTTAGAGTAAGTTCAAGTGTATAAATAAAAGTTAATTTACATTATCATCTCACCATCAAATCCCTTTTTTAATATAGGGAACTGATAGTATGTAGAGATCTAAGACAAAGGCAGTCAAGAACCATACTAATAATGATTCTGCTCTTCTCCTGCAAGCAGGAAAATTAATGCTGAAATGCCCAGCCATGATTGTCCCCTATCAGCATACCTTTGGTTTATTAACTGATAACTCATATATCCATATCTTACCAGTTACGTTTATCTTGTAAATCCCATCTGTTTAAAATGGTAAAATTTGAGGTCAGCCAGGCTCAAAAGACCAAAAATCGTATGTTCTCCCTCATATGCAGACTTTAGATCTCGGGCAAGTGAAGCAATGTTGTTGGACTCAGATCACAAGAAAAGGGGAGAGCACGTAAGGAAGATAAAGGAATAGGCAGAAAACCAAAAACATGAAAGCATTTGACATCCCCACTCCAAAGGAACTAATACAGAAACCTTAAAACGACAGGTTATCACTAGCAGAGGATCAGGAACCAATGTAAAGATCAGTTAGAGTTGAATCAACATGGGACATAACACATGGCTACATGAGAGCAATAGTAGGACTCTCTCTGAATAGCTATCCTTAACTCAACTAGCAAAAATGCTTTGTCTTACTTATTATGCTTATGTCTTCAACAAAATCAGTCACAAGGGCAGAACAGGACCTGCCTGAAACTGAGGAGGGGAAGGGAGGAAGGGTGGGGGAGGGGGGTAGGGTGGAGAAATGACCCAAGCAATGTATGCACATAATAAAAAACAAAATAAAATAAATAAAATGTAAAAACATTAAATTAAAATTAAATGGTAAAATTTGATGACAGCTATTTTAACAGGAGTGAGATGGAATCTTAAAGTGGTTTTAATTTGCATTTCCTTTATGGCCAGGGATGGTGAGCATTTTTTCATGTGTTTTTTTTTGCCATTTGGACTTCTTCCTTTGAAAAAGTTCCGTTTAGTTCAGTTGCCCACTTTTTTACCGGTTCATTGATTTGGGGGGAGTTTAATTTTTTGAGCTCACTGTATATTCTGGTTACCAGTCCCTTGTCTGCTATTTAGCTAGCAAATATTTTCTCCCACTCTGTGGGTGGTCTCTTCAATTTAGAG
The DNA here is from genome assembly GCF_047511655.1 of Castor canadensis. Lineage (NCBI taxonomy): Eukaryota > Metazoa > Chordata > Mammalia > Rodentia > Castoridae > Castor > Castor canadensis. The sequence continues at coordinate 40,138,211 of NC_133387.1, forward strand.
ACCATTTCTTCTGTTGTGCAGAAGTTTCTTAATTTCACTAATCCCATTTGTCTGTCCATTCTCTTCCTTGCTGGGCTGCTTGAGTTCTACCGAGGAAGTCCTTTCCTATACCTATTGCTTCCAGAGTATTCCTTGCTCTTTCCTGTCTAACTGCAAAGTTTCAGGTCTGATATTAAGATCCTTAATCCATTTTCAGTTGATACTAGTACAGGGTGATCAGCATGGATCTAGTTTCAGTTTTTTTCAGGTACATAACCACTTTTCTTAGCAACATTTGTCGAAAAGGCTGTTTTTGGTGCCTTTGTCAAAAATGAGGTAGGCATAGCTGTGTGGCTTCATGTCTGGGTCCTCTATTCTGTTCCACTGGTCTTTATATCTGTTTTTGTGCCAGTACCACGCTGTTTTTATTGCTGTGGCTCTGTAGTATAATTTGAAGTCAGATATATGATACCTCCAACATTTCTTTTTGCTCAGGGTTGCCTCGGCTATTCATGGTCCTTTGTGTTTCCAAGTTAACTTTAGAGTAGATTTTTCAGTCTCTGTGATGAATGTCATTGTGATTTTGATGAAATTGCGTTGAACATGTAGATTGCTTTTGGTAGTATAGCTATTTTTACGATGTTGATTCTGCCAATCCATGAGCATGGGAGATCTTTCCACCTTCTGTAGTCATCCAGGATGTCTTTCTTCAGTGTTTTGTAGTTCTCCTGTAGAGGTCATTTACATCCTTTGTTAAGTTTATTCCTAGGTTATTTGATTTTTTTTGATGCTATTGTAAATGGAGGGTGTGGGGTGGCCCAAACAATGTATACACATGTGAGTAAGTGTAAAAATGATAAAATAAAATATAAAAAAATAAATTTTTACTTCAGTTTTTTTCTAAAAAATAAGTAAAATGGTAAAAGTTATTTGGTCAGCAAATCATCATAATTAAAATGATATATCCATTTATACAAAGGAGCTTTTAAAATGTTTAAAACTTCAAGTTTTACTTCATGATTTTTCTTGTGCCTATTTAACTATTTTAGATTCTGCTAGAATTAGATTTCACATGTTTTTAAGTGAAGTTAACTTAATTCATTTTTTCTTTGTTTTTAGTGGGAGATTTTGATAAGATCTGGCGAGAACATTGTGAAGATGAGGAAACACTTTGTGAATACGCTGTTGCAATGAAAAATTTGGCAGATAATCATTGGGCAAAAACTTGTGAGGGTGAAGGTCGAATTGAGTGGTGTTGTAGGTGAGTTTTTTATGAACTGATATTTTTGGTTTGTAATCAACTGTTTAAAAACTCTTAAATCTAATGCTGCATGTAATTAACTGTACCAAAATAGAAAACTAAAATATTTTAAAACAGATGTTGTATTATAACAAGCTCTTTTTCCCTCTTATTTCACTTTTTTTAGGTTTATTTCATCTTTTTTTAAAATCAAAATGTTTTCGTTTGATATAACCATTAATTTTCTGTTTTAAAAATACAGCTTTAATTACATTTAATACATTTAAATGTTAGTACATTTAAAATATAAGCACTATAATACTTGACTCATCCATAGAAATTATAGAAATTTCTTTAGATAATTGTATTTGGATTTACATAAAAGTACATAAGGGAAGGGTGAATATGGTGATGTATTTTTTATTCATATATGAAAATAAAAGAATGAAACCTATTGAAATTTTTCTAAGAAGGGAGAGAGGGGAATAAAGAGTAAGATATACTGTATGCACATATACAAATACTACATTGCATCCCCCTGTTACAGCTAATATATTGATAATAAAATTTTTAAAATGTTTATTACTTCCAGTTTATATTTCTTTTAATTATCTTTTATTCATAATTTGTTTTATTATTTTTAAATTAAGTAATATTGCATTTAATTCATTCAACAAATAATTCAGAGAAAAATTTGTATTTAACTTAGTCCTTGTGTTAACCTTCTATCACTATAAAAAATACTGTACTTAGAAAGAGAAAAGGCTTATTTTGTCTCTCAGTTTTAGTGGTTCCAATCCATTTTTGATTGCTTCCAATGCTATTGATTCTATGGTGTGATAACATACTATGTTGGGGAATATGTGGCTGAGTAAAACTGCTCACCTCATGGCCAAGGAGCAAAAAAGAGAATTAAGATACTGATGTCCCATAATCTTTATCAAGGGCATGGCCCCAGTGACTTAAAGACCTACTGCTAGGCCCTCCTTCTTAAAGGTTCCACAACCTTCCAATCACACCACACTGGGAACTAAGCTTTTAATTCATGGCCCCAAAGGAGAATGATGGAGAGGTGAATTCAACTATGAAATATTGTAAGAACTTTTTAAATGTCACAATGTACCCCTAGTACAATAATAAAAACAAATTTAAAAAAGAAAAAAGACTCAAATTATAGCAGTTCCTTTATTTACTCATTTAATAAGTGTATTTAGCAGCTGTGTACTTTGTACCAATCACATTGTAGGCACTGGGAATACAAACTCAAACAGACAAAATTCCTGCTCTCATGAAGCTTACATGCCAGTATGGATGAGAGGGAAAAAAAACCTGTTAATTAAAACATAAATAAAATTATATTATGTCAGATAATGCTAAGTGCCATGAGAAAAATAAAGCAAAAAAAAACTATAAAACAATTTTAAGTGAGGTAAAGAGAGAAAAGCCTTTCTGAAATATGTATCGTTTCAGAAAGAAAGAAGTCAGAGAGTAAAATAGCCCAAGAAGTCCACAGGCCTTGAAGTGGAAGCATGCTGGCATGTTTCAAAAACATGATGGAGACCAGTATGGCTAGAGCAGAATGGGAGGGGGAGAGTAGTGAAAATAAATTTATCAACAACTAGATTTTGTAGGATCTTGTGACCATTGTAAAGACATTGGCTTTTATTCTGAGTGAGCAAGGAAGCCATTGGATGTTTTGACAAAAGTAATGACAAAATTTTATTAACCTTTTAGAATGTGTCAAAAATTCTTAAAAATTGCTTTGTTGTATCTGTACCATAGGAAGAGCACACTAAGTAAAGAAAGCAGTTCGAAAATTGCTGTAATAACCAAGGCATAAAACTCTAGTTAAACTGTTTTCTTGGTGTGAGATACAGCACAGTGTACTAGGATTAATTAATGTTCAGATAAATATAATGACTCAATAAGGGCCAAGAGTAATGATGTAATATATATGTGATGATTGTGATGACATGTAAGAAGGCAGTTGAAAACAAGGTGAGTGAGAGCATGAGGAAGTGATAACAGTGAGTTGTGGAGTCAAAGAATTGTGGACTTGGGAAACTAAAGGAGGGAGCCAAAAAAAAAAAAGGAAACAGGATGCTTGGAATTAAATGTTTGGCTTTATTTGCTTAGTTCTAGAGAGAAAATGGTTAGAAGTCTGACTGTTCTACAGATTATACAGTTTCTCCCTCAAGCTTTAGTAGTAAAGCTACTACTACTAAACCAAATACTTCCCTTGTAACATAAAGTAATAATGTAATCCAGTCAGGAAACTAGGACTATCACTTATTCTTGACTTTTAGCAGAGGTGTTTTTAAGTTAATATTCCAACTCAGCAGGCGAGCCCTCAAAATTTTTTTTTTATCAGAAGGCAGATACATATAGTTATCATAATAAGCAACAAGATCAGAGTAGTAAACTTTATTTCTTAAATGGAATGTGGAATTTTTACAGGAGCATTTGTTTCTACTTTCTACTTGTGCAATGAATCTTCTTGTAAACACTATTTCTTTGCAATTTGTCCTTTTTTAAGAGTTATTGTATCTGCATGTCTTCTGAAAGAGGTCATTTTTAGGTCAAACTCCTGAAAAAGGTATATAGTTCTGTGTGTGTATGTGTGTGTGTGTGTGTGTGTGTGTGTGTGTGTGTGTGTGTATGTATTGAGCTGGGCATGGTGTTACATGCCTATAATCCCAGCACTTGGGAGGCAGAGGCAGAAGTATTGTGAATTTGAGGCCAACCTGGACAAAGTCTTCAAGACTCTGTTTCAAAAACAAAATGTCTCAGAGCATGGCTGAAGTGGTAGAGAGCTTTCATGTGGCAGGCCCTGGGTTTAGTTCTCTTATATGTGTGTACTAGAGCAGTGTTGGAGTTGGATTATCTATTTAGACAGTTTCAATTCATTTCTGGTTTCAAAAACTTTGACAGTGAGTGAATTTTGTTCTGTGTTAATTAGAGGAGAAACCCTCTTGCAGAACATTGGGATGTAAACCCAAGAAAAACTGCAGGGATCTTTTAATGTCCCATTCCCAGCCTCCTGTGCTGCCACTACCTTCACATACTTGTAAAACCACCTCTGGGAGGGAATCAGGAAGCGAATGGGGAGAAGAATCTTTCTGTGTTTTTTATAGATTCCTATTTGTCATATTAGTTAACAATCCTTTAAAAGCTCTGCTGGTTTCAGCAGAGTTCCACTATGTGAAAGGCTTACTCTTTTCTACTCAGTACCATTCAACAAATGCCCTCAGTGACTATGATCTCTTCTCATTTAGGAAAGGATTGTCCTGTGAAGTTTCATTCCTTTGGACCACTTTGCATCCTCAGTTCTTTTTATTTCTTTTTAATACATTGTTTTTTAGATTGTATACTATGTTTTTACTAGTTGCAGAAGAAGTAAGGGACTATTGTAATTAACCATATCCTAATCTGAAATAGCTTTGTGTCTTACATTGAAGATTTATCTGATTTTTCTCTGCTGGGGCCATGTAACTACTTCTTCAATCTCATTTATTTCTTATAAACTGAAATTGGTTGTGAAGTGTTGTTGTAGGTCAGATATTTTTGCAAAAGTGAATAAATCTATCACACAAAACTCTACTTCATATAGCATATGCATAGGTAATTCATTGAATCTAATTACCAATTGTAATTGGTATGAAATAGTTGATTATAATTTATGACAAGTGAGGCTTTTTTTTCATTCATTTTTTATTTTTTTTTCTTTTATTCATATGTGCATACAATGTTTGGGTCATTTCTCACCCCCTCCCTTTCCCCCACCCCCTCTATCTGCCCCCCCACCCCCTAGCTACCAGGCAGAAACTATTTTGCCCTTACCTCTAGTTTTGTTGAAGAGAGAGTATAAGCACTAATAGGAAGGACCAAGGGTTTTTGTTAATTGAGATAAGAATAGGTATACAGGGAGTTTACTTGCATTGATTTCCTGTACATATGTGTTACATTCTAAATTAATTCTTCCCCAGTTAACCTTTTCTGTAGTTCCTGGTCCCCTTCTCCTATTGGGACAAGTGAGGCTTTTACAATTCCATATTTAACCAGTGGTAGCCAGTCAAGGCTGGCTTCTGTGTTCTGGCATTACCTTTGAGCATTTTCTTTGTATCCAGTATAAAATGAATCTTTACTTTTCTTGCCTAAAACTTATAGTTAAACCATTTTTTCAGGGAGTCCTATTTTCTTTTAGTGGGGAGTAGCATTTGAAAATAAGATCTGGGCACTAGATATAATGCTAGGTATCTTTCTTACATATTTTTTGCAGTACTGGGGTTTGAACTCAGGGTCTTGTGTTTGCCACATAGGCAGCCTACCACTTGAGACACATACCAGGCATTTTTGCTTTACCTATTTTTTCAAATATGGTCTCACATTTATGCTCAGGTTGGCCTGGACCAGGATGCTCCTATTTACTCTTCCTGCATAGCTGGGATGAAAGAAGTGTACCATTATACAGTTAGTTTTATTTTATTTTCAGTTTTATACATTTTTTTCCTCTTTTTTTCATTTTAGAAAATACAACATATCTATGTGGTTCAAAGGTCAAAATTTTATAAAAAGGAATACTCAGAGAAGACTCCCTTCCATATTTTTCATTTACCCTGCCTGCTGTAGGGCATCTACATCTGCTTATTTATCCTATCTGCTTCTTATTTATCTTACCAGTATTTCTTTTTGCAAAAATAAGCAAATTCAAATGTACACACACATATAGCCACCTTTTCTTATCTTTAGAGGTGGTCTCTGCCTTTCTTTTTTGCCAAATAGTATATCATGGAGATCATTATTTGGTAGTGTATTAGGTGTTTGCAGAGGAACAGAAGCAATAGGGTGTGTATATGTATGTTTATATGTTTGTGCATATATATATATATATATATGTGATTTATTACAAAGTATTGACTCACACAGTTTTGAAGTCTGATCTGCAAGGTTGTCTGTATTCTTTTAAGAATCTTACCATAATTTTCTTGATAACTTAATACATGTATATGATAATTTTGAGGAATATTCCATGAGTACTTGAAAATAAGCTGCATTCTTTATTGTAAAGTTCATCTTTTAGTAATAAAGTAAGCCTTACTGTGTTCTGCAGAACTTCTGTAACCTAACTTATTTTTCATTCCTTTGAGTGAGTGGCATGATAAATTCCCTACTGTTACTGTGTCTTTCTCCATGTATTATAGGGAATTTTTACTTTGTGTAAATTACTGCTATGATAAATAACAAAACAATATTTGTAACATTTTTAATGAGATTGTGATCTTTAGCATATTATCCTTTTTATCCACTTAATGCTTTTTATTCACTACTCATGCTCTACAAATTGAGCCACACCTCCAGCCCTCACTACCAGTGTCTTCATCTATCTTTTTCAGTCATCTCATAGATGAAGTTTATCTTTCAGTAGATTATTTATAAACAGCTTATAAGTATGATGCTGACTCTTTGTATATCAAAAACTAGTTCTGTTACAAGATACAAAGATTGGCTTCATATAAAATTCTCTACTCACACTTTGTTTCATTCAGCTTCTGAAAACAGTGTTACTCTAGGGTATTATTTGGTATCATTTCCTTTTCTCTCTTCTGGACCATTTGAGAGTCGGATGTCAATAAGACTTGTAGTTCAGAATATCTCGTGTATCACCTAAGAACATTCTCTAGAGGCATGATACAACAGTTCAATTAAGATATTTAACATCAATTTGAGGCTATTAACTAATATATAATCCATAATCAAATTTCTCCAATTTTCATGTGATACACTTTATGGCTGGATTTTGCTTTCCATCCAGGATCCCTTCAGGATAATTCATAACTCTTTGTACTTGTTGTTAAACCTCATTGGTCTTTTTTGTTGTTGTTTTGAGAAAATATGTGACTATGTAGCCTAAGGTTGGCCTTGAAATTGATGTCCTCTTGCCTCCACCTCTTGAGTATACAGACTCTAGGTTTGGGCTACCATTCCTGGGTGGTCCCTTTTACTCTAGAAATAGTCTCCACCTTTTTCTTTTGTCTTTTCTTTCTTTTTTGTTTATTTTTATGACATGGCAAATTTTCAAACTCAGCATTTTAAAGACTGTCTCTCAGTTTGGCATTACACCATTGTTTCTTTGTGATTAGATTCAAGTTAAGCATATTATTAGCAAAGATATTATATAGCTAATATGTCCTTCTCAGTGTAGTATATCAGGAGATACATGATTTGTATCTCAAGGAAATTTTTTGTTCTCTCTCACTATCTCTCTTTTTCTCTATTTATTTAATTACTTACTGTTTGAGACAGTAAGTAAGTAATCTCACTGTGTAGTCCAGGCTGGCCTCTTAATTGGCAATCCTCCTGCCTCGGCCTCCTGGGTACTTGGATTATAGGTTTGTGCCACCATGCCTGGCCTTTTTTTTCTCTTTTAAATAGACTTTATTTTTTATAGCAGTGGGTTCAAAATAAATTTGAGCAGAAAGTAGGGTGTGTCTATGAGAATGTTTCTAGATAAGATGAACATTTGAGTTGGTAACTTCCCTAAAGAGATTATCCTTCCCATTGTAAGAGAAGCATTCAGTCCTTTGATAGCCTGTATAAAGCACAGAAGTAGAGAAAGGGAAAATTTTTTTCCTCAACCCCTGTTTTCCCTCTTCATCTCTTCTCTGTCTTTGCCTTCAGACTTGAACTTGCACTATAGTACTTCTGGTTCTTAGGCCTTCGGGCTTGGGCTGGAACTGTACTGCCAGCTTTCCTGATTCCCTACCTTACAGACAACATATCATGAAACAGCTGAAACTCCATAATTGCATAAGCCAATTCCTTATAATAATATCTGTTTAGATGTCTATATCTATCTATACCTGAATTTCTGTCTCTCTAGATAGCTACATACATAGATATCATATATGATATATGTCTTCTTTTGTGAGAGTTATGTGTATGAAGGGAGGGAGGGAGGGAGAAAGACACAATGAGAATAAGAATATCTTCTATGTGGTTCTGTTTCTCTGAAAAACCCTGATTAATACCTCATATAAATCATCAAATCAATTTGTCAATATCCACAAAAATAAATTGCTGGAATTTTGATTGGGATTCTATTGAATCTGTAGACCAGTTTGAAAAGAAATTTAGCAATATTGAAAATTTAGCAATATTGAATATTGAAATTTAGCAATATTGAGTTCATTTATTTAGCTCTTCTTTGTCCCAAGTGCTCCAGTTTCAAACTGGGATGTTCTTTATAACTGCAATTACATACTTAATAATGTGTAACTAATGTTGGTTGATGTATTATGTTCTAGTCTTCTCCTAATCTATAACTCTGTATGTGTGTGATTTTGAGAATTTTCATTCAGTGAAAAATCTCTGTTTTCTGGGATTATTTTCTTTTAGGTACATTATTGTATTGTTTGTTTTGGAATTTCTGTAGGTATATAGGTATGAGTTTGGATGGCTTGCTTTGTGTTTTAATTGTTCAAAGCCCTATTTAATCGCTACAAATATAAATTCATTTAATAAAAACTGTCTTCTTTTGGTCTTATTTTACACACACACACACTCCTCAGGATTCTTATGTTTAGTTGTTTAATTCTTGCTATTTATCACCATCCTTCCATATGTCCCTTTTTCAAGGTGTTCCTTCTGTCCCCACTAAGCACTGTTTTTTTCATAAATTCTCACCTTTCCCAGTAGTCTTTCTTAAATAGTTTCCAATCCTTTCTTTTGAAATTCTGGTGGCAAATGCCCTGAATAGGTTCCAAATCTTTGCTTAGAATTTCATCACACAGAGTTGGATATACTCTTGGTGTGGTGAACCTTAGTTGGTATTAGCTAATTTTACCATCTCCATCATATTTTCTCTCTTTTACATAGTCCTCATCTGATTCTACTTTGGGTTGATTCCAAAGCCTATTTAGTGGGCCTTAGATTTTTATTTTCTCCATTGTATGTAAAATGAAGTGTTACTCTCTTTGTTTCCTACTTATGCCATGGATGTGAGCTATATGTGCTTTTTATTTATTCCCTTTAATGATCTGTTCTTTGGGGGAGGGTGTGTTGGAAAGATTGAAACTGAGATTGTCTGTTTTTATCCTCAGGACTAGAAATCTAGCACTCCTGTATATAATTCTAATTGAAATTAAATCTACATAGGATAAGTTAAAGAAACCTTACATAATAGGAACTAAGAAAAACTGAAGTTGAGCTAATGTGTGAGGAAAACGAAGATTGTTCTTCACACCTTAGCATCAGTTTAAATAATTTTTTTCTTTAATTCTTTCTTTTCTTGCCATATGTTTTAGAACTTCACCAAAGCAGTCTGAGGAGAAAAATGGTTTTGTTTTGTTTTAAAGTATGTACTATATATAATAATCAGTTTAGGAATTTAAAAGGAAAGAAAATTTGCTCATTCACTTTAAGTAGCTTTGATAAGTAAATCAGTTAATTTTTTTCAAGAGTATATCTCTTGTCAAATTGAATGCACAAAAACCAGACCTAGATCTCACAAGTCATTCTTTTCCTTTAAGTTTCTTAGCTTTACTAGCTAACATTTGAGTTGATTCTGTGGTATTTTTGTTGTCCCATTCCATTCACAGGTTTAGTATCCTACTTTATTGACCCTATAATTATTAGGTATGTCATAATTACTAAGAAAGTTTTGCATGAGTCTGTGCTAGTCATCAATTCTGATTCAGGATAGCAACTTGATATGGACTTAACTATATGAACGATACATCTTAAAAAACCTGCATTTTACTTGTGAAAAAATTAAGACAAATAGAAATGGGCAGTATTATGAGCTGTTTGAATCACAACATAATAGTTCAAAACAGTATATTTAAAAACTATTCTCAAACTTCTGTACTCTTTAAACTTATGCCTTTATAGTATATGCAATATTGTGTGTGTGTGTGTGTGTGTGTGTGTGTGTGTCTGAGTGTGTTTTCATCTAGCATTACTGGCTCATAACTCTCTCCCCAAAGCAAGCCACAGAAACTAGACATTCTCTTCTCCAAGACAGTTCATAGAAACTTTAATCTTTCCTTGTCTTTTTGTCTTAGAGTTGGCCATAAGGAAATCTTCTGTTTCATCCTTGTCTGATAGTAGATCATATGACCCTCCTCATTCAAAAGGGTCCCACCTCATGCCCTGAAGACAAGAATGTTTCATAATGAGACCAAGAAGATTGGAGGCCTTGCTGGGTTTCCATGCTCAGATTGTTAGCATTAGATCATATCCTTTTTGTCCATTCACATTTTGACAGGGTTGGCCATGCTTCAGTCATTAAACCCTAAAGGACAGGGTTCAGAGAACTTCCAGAGAGCTGAACACAGAGGTTTTTGGAGTATGGCATGCCTGGACAGGGCATGGAAGCTGCTTAACATTTGCCATATATCTCAAAACTATGTATCTCCTCGTCTGTGTCCTTTGTAATGTCTGTTATAATAAATCAGTAAACTTAAGTGTCTCCCTGAGTTTTGTGAGCCACTCAAGCAAATTAAGAAGAAGGGGATGTATAAACCCCAATTCATACCTCATTATTCAGAAGCATAGGTAAAACAACCTTTGCTAATGATTGGCATCTAAAGTGGGTGGAGTGTCTGAGCCTTCATCCTGTAGGATCTTCAGTCCTGGGCCTGAGCCTTCAACCTGTGGAATCTGACAGTCCCTAAATTAAATATTGTGAGAATTAAATTGTATTAGTGGACACCCAGCTGCTGTCCACTGCAGAATTAGTTGCTTGCTCACTTGTGGGAAGAAATCCCTAGAGCTTTTGAAGCTACAAAAATCTTCTCTGTTAATTGTTGTGGTATGAAGGAAAAGACAAAGCAGTTTGGCTTTTCTAACACAGTATGATACCAGTTTTATGTAAATTAGATTTTTATGCCCTGTCTTAAAGCAAATAAAAAGAAAAATGATTTTATTAGAGGAAGATGTAGGGCTAGGGTTTGAACTCAGTGTTGCTCTTGTTAGGCAAGTGTTCTACAGCTTGAGCCAACTTCTCTACCTTTTAGCTTTAGGTTTTTTTTTTTTAATTATTGTTGTGCTAGGTGGGGGTACATTGGAGTATTTACAAAGGTTCTTACAATGTATGAAATATATCATTCTTGAATTCATTCCTCCACTACTCTTTTTCATGCCCCCTGCCCCAGTTCCTGGAACAGTTCCAACAGGTATCATTTTTGCATTTACTTACATGTGTATACATTATTTGCACCATATTCATCCTCCTATCCTTTTCCCCACCACTGTCCCTCTGCCCCTGGTACCATCCTCCTCCCCACCACCTCTTGGTAGAACCTGTTCCACCCTCCTGTTCTCTGATTTTGTAGAATGAAAAAATACAAAAGATATAGAAGCAACAGGGCAATTTTGGTAGTTTAAGAAAAAGATAGCTATGCAGAAGGATTCTTTGTGTTGTTTCCATGCATATATGTATTATAACCCAAACTGGCTGATCTCTACCAGTCCTCTGACTACTCCCTAGTCCACTTCCCATGCCTTAACCAGTTTAAGATTACAGTGAGCACATGAACCATATCAAGTTTTGGTTTCTTTCCCTTGTTCTACCTCTCCTGTGCGCAGTTTCCCTTTAGTGTGACCTATCTCCAATAATATTGCTGCACTTATTTTAGGTCTGTAAGCCACATTTGAGACAAAACATGCAAATTTTGGCCTTTTGAGCCTGACTTACTTCACTTAAGATAATGTTCTCCAGTTCTATCCATTTACCTGCGAATGTCAAAATTTCATTCTGGCTGTGTGGCTGAGTAAAATTCCATTGTGTATAAATACCACATTTTCTTAATCCGTTTGTCAGTAGTGGGGCATCTTGGCTATTTCCATAGCTTGGCTACTATGAATAGTGCTGCAACAAACATGGGTGTTCAGGTGCCTTTGTAATAACCTGAGTCACATTCCTTTGGGTATATCCCTAGGAGTGGTATGCTGGATCATATGACAGGTCTATGTTTAGTTTTTTAAGAAGCCTCTATATCCCAAGTGGTTGTACTAGTTTACATTCCCACCATCAGTGGGTGGGGGTTCCTTTTTCCCTGCATCCTCACCAACATTTGTTGTGGGTGGTGTTTTTTGATGATAGCTATTCTAACCAGGAGTAAAGTGGAATCTTAGTGTAGTTTTGATTTGCATTTCCTTTATGGCCGGGGACGGTGTGCATTTTTTCATATGTTTTTTAGCCATTTGAACTTCTTCCTTTGAAAAAGTTCTGTTTAGTTCAGTTGCCCATTTCTTTATTGGTTCATTGATACTTTGGGAGTTTGGTTTTTTGAGCTCCTTATATATTCTGTTTATCAGTCCTTTGTATGATATAGAGCTAGCAAATATTTTCTCCCACTCTGTGGTGTCCTCTTCAATTTAGAGAACATCTCTTTTGTTGTGCAGAAGCTTTTTGATTACATTTAGTCCCATTTGTCCATCCTTTCTCTTAGTTGCTGAGATGCTGAGGAAGTCCTTGCCTATGGCTATTGCTTCCAGAATATTCCCTGCTCTTTCCTGTACTAGCTTCAAGGTTTCAGGTCTGATTTTAAGGTCTTTAATCTACTTTGAATTGCTACTAATACAAGGTGACAGACATGGATCTAGTTTCAGTTTTCTGCAGGCAGGTACCCAGTTTTCCCAGCAACATTTGTTGAAGAGGCTATCTTTTCTCTATTATGTGTTTTTGGGACCTGTGTCAAAAATTAGGTGGGTATAGCTGTGTAGGTTCAGATCTGGGTCCTCTATTCTGTTACACTGGTCTTCATAACTGTTTGGTTTTTTGTTTTTTTTGTTTTTTGGGGTTTTTTTTGCCAGTACCACACTATTTTTATTGCTGTGGCTTTTAGTTTGAATTCAGGTATTGTGATACCTTTTAGTTTGAATTCAGGTATTGTGATACCTCCAGTATTGCTGTTTTTGCTCAGGATTGCCTTGGCTATTTGAGGTCTTTTGGGATTTTGATGGGAATTGTGTTGGACCTGTAGATTGCTTTTGGTATTGTAGCCATTCATACTTTGTTGACTCTGCCAATCCATGAGCATGGGAAATCTTTCTACTTTCTATAGTTTTCTTCAATTCATTTCTTCAGTGGTTTGCAGTTCTCCTTGTAGAGGTTATTCACATCCTGTTAAGTTTATTCCTAGGTATTTGATTTTTTTTTGAGGCTATTTTAAATGGAATTGTTTTCCTATATTCTTTCTCAATCTGCTCATTGTTGGTATAGGAAGGCTACTGATTTTTTTTTTTTTTTGGTCTGGTTTGTTTATTGTTTTTTTGTTTTGTGGTTTTTTTTTTTTTCATTTTTCTTTTATTATTCATATGTGCATACAAGGCTTGGTTCATTTCTCCCCCCTGCCCCCACCCCCTCCCTTACCACCCACTCCACCCCCTCCCGCTCCCCCCCCTCAATACCCAGCAGAAACTATTTTGCCCTTATCTCTAATTTTGTTGTAGAGAGAGTATAAGCAATAATAGGAAGGAACAAGGGGTTTTGCTGGTTGAGATAAGGATAGCTATACAGGGCATTGACTCACATTGATTTCCTGTGCGTGGGTGTTACCTTCTAGGTTAATTCTTTTTGATCTAACCTTTTCTCTAGTTCCTGGTCCCCTTTTCCTATTGGCCTCAGTTGCTTTAAGGTATCTGCTTTAGTTTCTCTGCATTAAGGGCAACAAATGCTAGCTAGTTTTTTAGGTGTCTTACCTATCCTCACCCCTCCCTTGTGTGCTCTCGCTTTTATCATGTGCTCATAGTCCAATCCCCTTGTTGTGTTTGCCCTTGATCTAATGTCCACATATGAGGGAGAACATACGATTTTTGGTTTTGGGCCAGGCTAACCTCACTCAGAATGATGTTCTCCAATTCCATCCATTTACCAGCGAATGATAACATTTCGTTCTTCTTCATGGCTGCATAAAATTCCATTGTGTATAGATACCACATTTTCTTAATCCATTCGTCAGTGCTGGGGCACCTTGGCTGTTTCCATAACTTGGCTATTGTGAATAGTGCCGCAATAAACATGGATGTGCAGGTGCCTCTGGAGTAACAGAAGGCTACTGATTTTTGTAAGTTGATTTTGTATCCTGCTACATTGCTGAAGCCGTTTATCTAGGAGGATTTGGGTGGAGTTTTCGAGTGTTTAAGATCCTGTTATCTGTGATTAGGGATAGTTTGACTACTTCTTTACCTATTTGTATTCCTTTTATTTCTTCTTATTGCCTTATTGCTCTGGGTACATATTCCAGGACTATGTTGAATAGCAGTGGGGAGAGTGGGCACTCTTGTCTCGTTCCTGACTTTAGGGAATATGGTTTCAGTTTTTCCTCATTAAGTATAATGTTGGCTGTATGTTTGTCATATATAGCTTTTACAAAGTTGAGGTACATTTCTTCTATTCCTAGTTTCATCTGAGCTTTTATCATGAAATGGTGTTGAATCTTATCAAAGGCTTTTTCTGTGTCTATTGAGATAATCAGTAGCTCATCAAAGAGTTTTGTCTTGCTTCTGCTAATGTGCAGTAAATGTAATTAAATAATTACATTTAATGATTTGCGTATGTTGGACCATCTTTGCATCCATGGGATGAAGCCAATTTGGTCATGATGTATGATGTTTCCTCTTTGTTGTTGGATTCAGATTGCCATTATTTTATTGAGGATCTTTGCATCAGTGTTCATTAAGAAGATTGCCTGTAGTTCTCCTTTTTGGATGTGTCCCTGTCTGGTTTTGGGATGAGTGTAATACTGGCTTCATAAAATAAATTAGGCAGTGTTCCTTCTTCTTCTGTTTCATGGAAAAGTTTCAGGAGTGTTGGTATTAGTTTTTCTTTAAAGGTCTGGTAGAATACTGTAGAGGATCCATCAGGTCCTGGACTTTTTTCTGAGGATTCTTTTTTCTGAGGTTTTCCATGTCTTTGTTCAACTCTTCTTTCATATCTTGTGTTGTCTTCTTTATTTCATATATCTTTTTATAGCCTCCTTTGTTTCACTTTGATGTTTGTTGAAGTCCTCTCTGAGTTCATTTAGTTGTTTTCTCAAGTTTTTTATTTGTGGTGTCTTGTTATTTCTTGAGTTCATCTTGTATATTTTGTTTAACTGTGTCTTATAGCTTCTCCATGAGTTTTTCAATGATTTTTGTCCTTGATTTCCTCTTTGAGAGATTTTTTTATGGACTTTGCTGAGCTCCCTTTGCTGAGCTCATTGGTGATATTTATCATTGTTCTGTTGGGGTCAGGAACTGGATATTCATTTTCTTCATTTGTCCCTAAATCCTCTATTGATTTGTTGTTCTATTAAGGAGTAGAGTTTCCTTGCCTCCTTCTTCTCCCTATTGGTGCTGTGCTCCTATGATCTTGACTGGCTAGTTGGCCAGTCAATTGCCTGTTTTCTTTCCCTTGATTTAATTATTGTATTGTGATTGTCTTAGTTGTTAGCTAAGTTGATGTGTTACTTCTGTCCCTGTCCTGGAAGTACAAATTAGCAATAACAAATTCACAGATTCAATGCCAGACCATTTGTTTACATATTACATAGAGAACTTCTTGGTGATAATATCTGTAAACAGTGGCAGTTAGGGGAGAGGGTAATGGTTGTTTGGATAGAGATAGAAATGTGGGTAATTTGAAAAGGTGGTGATAAAAAGCGGGTTGGAAAGGGGGATGTGACTGGGGGAAGAGGTGTGGGGGCTACAGGGTTTTGGGGCCTTTGTGTGTGTTAGGGTGTATTTGAGCTGTTGTGGTAGAGGGTGCTTGTGTCAGGGATTGCAGAGAGCTGGGCTTGTGTACGGTTAGTACAGTAGGCTAATCAGTGGGTGGTAAATGTGGAGGAGGGAGTGGCAGTGTGAGAGGTAGGGGAGAGGGTGGTGAAGTTGGGGAGAATGTATGAAAAGGGGAAGAATGAATAGTTGGGGGTAGAACAATGGATTGTAGCAGAAGAAAAGGAGAGAAAGTGAAGTGTGGGTAAGGATACAGGTAAGACAATTGTAATAGTATGATTAAAAATCCTAAATTTTAAAAAGGAGGGGAAAACTAAGAAGAAAGAAAAAAGAAAAAAACAACCAACAACAGCACAAAATATGATCAGTTCAGCGAACTGATTGGCTTCCTTTGGCAGCCAATCCTGGTATTGGCACTTACAACTGGGAGTTATTCCATGCTCCTGTCTCTTCTCAAGGTTGATATTCTGGGTTACGTGGGGGACGGTGCTGCCCCTCTTGTTGGACACCTTGGGTAGGAGTTGGCTAGAGGGTTTTTTTCCTGCTTTCCTTGGTCTTATGGGCCATCTGTTACAACCTGGCTGGCTTGAGAGCAGTATTTGATTCCTTCGTCCACAGGGCAGCTTGCAATTGGGACCTGTGATAGCTCACTACCGGTTTGTGCAAGGTGGTCCGATCTGTTGTTTTCGCCAGGTGGCAGCTGCATTGCCCTACATCTGCAACTCTGGCTGGTCAGCTCCTCCCCCAGTAAGATGGGGCGATTCAGTTTTGTGCATCGCCCTCAGTCCCAGGAGACTTGCTCAGCAATCTGCTATGACTCCTCTAGGAGGTTGTCTTATCTCCCCAGCCTGGCTCTCAGCCTTTTTATTCCTTGCCCTGCCCTGCCTCTTTTCTGCTAGCTGAGAGTTCAACTCCTTGCTCCACCCCCAGTCTCTGAGGTTGGTTCAGTGTTCCACCCCACCCCCCACTGTCAGTGGTTGATAACAATTCACTGTCTGTTTTTCAGTTTTGTTTGGAGGCGGGAAGCAGGGTGAGGGGGAGGGAAGGGTTCAGTCTGCCCAGGAACTGCACTGGATTATGTTCCCGGGAAGTGTGGGGGGAGTTGAGGGAGTTGTGTGTGGTGTGTGTTGCTCACCTTTTGGGTCTGCAGATGTATGCAGGCAGCTTTGAAATTGGTCTGCGGGGAGAAACGGAAAGTGGCTTTTCTGAAGGCAAATGCTTACTTGGACGGTGTTCAACCCAGTGGGGCTTTCCATGAGCTTGGGGTCCACTGTGTCACAGGGTTTGGTTCTGTTTGATGCTCTACCTTCTGCTTTTTGAAAAATTTTAAAAAGAAAAAAAAAAAGAAACAAGGAAGAAACGGCCAGGAGGGCTTTTCCCAGTGTAGATGTGCCCTAGTGGCTGTGCCACATTGGGATTTCCCCAGCTGTTAGATACATTTAAAAGCTGTTTTAATGGTCAGTCCTTGGATTTTATGTGCACCCTATGTATTGGCAGTTATTAAGTTTGCTTGAAAGAATTAGAACTACCCAAATGTAGCTCCCACATCTTGAAGTGGTTTCTGATGATATGGAGCTCAAGGATTCTGATTCCCTATCCTATCCTGTCTGCCATTTTGCATCTTCCCACTTTATTTATTTTTTTCTATAAGGTCTCACCTTCTTGCATGGGCCTGCCTAGATCATAATCTTCCTATTATACTTCCTGTTTAGCTGGAATGGCAGGCATGTACCACTCTGCATGGCTTATTGGTTGAGATAGTTTCTCCAACCATTTGCTTGTGCTGGCCTTGAACCAAGTTCTTCCCATTCTCTTCCTTGCAAGTGGCATAGGTGTGAGCCACTGCACTTAGCAAGAGAAATGATTTCTTAATGTGTTTATATCCTAACTTTGTCATCATAAACTTAAAGACCTTAGAAAAAAGTGTTGGTTTATCTGCATACTACTAGCAAAACTGGCTCAAGATTAACTTTGATTACTGTTATATCTAGATGCTGTCACTGAATAGTGGTTACCTAAGCTTTGCTAGATGAACTTATATTGTAGTTAAAATTCAATAAAATGCATACATTTTATTAAACAATATATATTCAATAAAATGTATATATTTCATTAAACATAATATAGATTCATTCTCTGTAGTGTAGTAATTTTAATGATTTATATGTGCTATAAAGGTGCTCAAACTTGCCTCTGACGTTTTAAAAACAGGACTCTAATTTGAAAGTTTCCCATTTTGCTTAATAAAAGCAAATGTTTTTCCATTTTTTTATCATCATATCCAGTATTTTAAAATAAAGCTTTATTTTGACTTGTAGTGTATGCAGAGAATATTTCCAAAATGGTGGGAAGAGAAAAGCACTTGAGAAAGATGAAAAAAGAGCTGTACTCACCACTCCGGCCTTAAACATGCATGAGTCTTCTAAACTTGAAGGTCATTTAACGAACCTCAGCTTTACAAACCCTGAATTTATAACTGAGTAAGTATACTTTTTTCTATTTCAATTAATATTACCCTAAGTAGTTGTGTAAATGTAAAATAGTACAATGGCTTATACCAGGTAGTGGGCAGTTTACTTGCTCCCTCTGGTAATGTGTAAGACTGAGAAATATAGATTTATAATACCATTAGGTATAAAACTAGCATGTACTTAAAAAAACTGTCTGGAAAACTATAGGTATTTGTTTGTTTGGCAATACTGAGGATTGAACTACTTAAGGCCTTGTGCTTACTAGGCAGGCACTCTACCATTTGAACCATACTTCCATCCCAAAGTCAGTGATTCCATAGTATGTGTTGTCCTTACTACAAATGAGAAAGAATACTTTATTAGTTCTTATGATAATACAAGGAATCAAAATAGCAAAATCCATTTAAACTGCTTAAAGTAGCTAGCCATTAAGAAATCAGAAATAAGGAAAAAGTGAAAAATTAATAGTAATTGCCTGTCATTTTATAAGTCCATGGGTATTATAATTCAGTTAATTCTTAGTAGTATTAAAATTACTTATACATCATAGTACCAGAATGAATTTTTTGTCAAGCAAAATTTCATTAATCACATGAAATGCTAAACTCAAATAATTCAAAAAATACTCTTTTTAAAAACATTTTTAATAGCATATATATTAGTTGTGGCATTTCCATATGTGCTTACAATGTACCTTAGTTTCATCCCACCATCATTTTACCTAATCCTCCTCCTCTCTACTTAAAATATTTCAGTAGGTTTCATTTTCATACAAGTATATAAAGTACATCGACCATACTCACCTTTCTTAAACTTCTCCATTCACTTTCCCTCTCCCACTAATACTTATACCCCAACAGGACCTGCTTTACATTCTTCTCCTTCATTTTTTGTTTTAATGTATATTCATTGTTAAAAGGGGGTACACCATGGTATTTCAACTGTGAATATATTATACTTTAATCAGTCTAACCTTCTTCTATTACTCTTCCATATCCTTTCTCCCCTTACCTCTTATTATTCAACTTCTTTCAGTGCGTTTTGTTATGCCTTTTTCCTTTATAGATACAGTGTATTTCAATAATACTCACTCTCTATCATTCTTTTTCCCTCTCCCTTCTACCCCTAGTCCTCTCAAACAGTCCCACTATTACAAACATGTTGTATATATGGGTATATACAGTGATGTTTGTGTATACATTTATCTTCTGGGTCTGTCTTCCACTTATGGGAGAAAAAATGTGACCCTTATCTTTGTGAACCTGGCTTATTACTTCGTTTAACATGATGATCTCCAGTTCCATCCATTTTCTTACATATGATTAATTTCATTCTTCTTTATGTGTGAATGATACCCCATTATATATATACATGTGTGTGTATATATAATGTGTGCGTTTGTGAGATACATATATATCATGTGAATATATATATATACACATGATATATATATCACATTTTCTTAATCCATTCTTTTGTAGGGCATCTGGGCTATTTCCATATCTTGGCTCCTGTGAATAGTGCTGCAATATACATGGATGTGCAAGTATCCATTTGGATAGCCCAGTAGTGGTATCACTGAATAGTGTGGTAGTTCTGTTTTCAGTTTTTGAGGAATCTCCATTGTCCTTTTCCATAGTGGTTGTTCTAATTTGCATTCCACCAAGAGTGTATAAGGGTTCCTTTTTCCTACATCCTTGCCAACATTTATTTTCTGTGTAGGATTTCTTCAAGTATTTTCCAGAGTGCTGGTTTAGTGGCCCTAAATTGCTTTAGTTTCTGTTTATCACAGGTTTTTATTTGTTTGTCAGTTATGAAAGAGTTACTGGGTAGAGTAATATAGGTTTGAAATTATTTTCTTTTGGCACTTGAAATACCTCTTTGCTTTTAAGTTTTCCATTGAGAAATTATTATTCTGATGGGTTTGCTGTTATAGGTGCTTTTCAATATTCTTTCCTTGTTCTCTGTGCTTAAGCTATGGAGAGGTTCTATTTTAGTTGTGTCTGTTTGGAATCCTAGATGCCTCCTGTTCTTGGATGGGCATCTCTTAAGCTTTGGGAAGTGTTCTGCTATTATTTTGTTGAATATATTTCCTATGCTTTTAACCTGCACATCTTCAATAGCCATAATAGGTTTCGTCTTTTACTGGAGTCACAGAGTTCCTGCATATTACATTCATGTGTCTTCAACTTTAGTTTTTAATGTATTCATTTATTTTTCTGTTCCATCTACTTTGTCTTCAAGCCCTGAAATTTAGAGTTCCACTTGCTCCAGTCTGCTAGACAGACTTTCACTGAATTTTTAATTTGACTTTAGGAGCTTTTTATTTCCACAGCTTCAATTTGGGTGTTTTTTGAGGTTTTCTATATCTTTATCAAATTCCCCTTTCATGTCTTGCATTGTCTTCCTTATTTCATTTTGCTGTTTATTTGTATCTTCCTTGAATTTATTCAGCTCTTTGTATCCTCTTTAAGTTCATTTAGTTGTTTCTTTGCATTCTCATTGAATTCATTTTGCTGTTTATTGGTTTTTCTCTTTAATTTCATTGACTTGTTTTTTCATGTCTTTCATCTTGTTTTATCATTCTTTTGAGCTCAGAAATTGAGATTTCATTACCTTAATATCCATCAGATTCTTTGTTGTGTGATTGTTGACCTTTGGAGAAGGTATATTACTCTGCCTTTTCATACTCTTCATGCCTGTATTTTGAGGTTTGCTCATCTGTTGTCAATTAATTGGTTGGGGGTTTTAGTCACCTTAAGTCTTTCCCTTGGATTTTTCTGGTAGAATTGCTTATTGACTAGGTTGTTATGCCATTTTGACCACTGACCTGGGGGGTACACCTTAGCAACAACAAATTCACCAATTGAATACCAAACCAAATATTTAAATGAAGTAGATTGCCTTTGACAGGATCAGTAAGAGTTGAAGGGAACTAATGTTCTTTTATGGTAAGGAACAAGGAAGATGGAAAGAAGGGGGTGTGATATGTGAGAGCTGTAAGTAAACAAGACCCTAGTGTGCAGAGGTTTAGTTCAATTACTGTGGAGAAGTGTGCTATTGTTAAGATTGCAGAAGGATAGGAGGGTTCTGTCCTGCAGTTCTGCTATTGTATTTAATCATGTGTTCCCTCAGGGCTCTGGATTGCCTAGGTATAACCTGGAGGAGGGGAGATCCTGGGTTAGGACAGCTGCTGGAGTGAGGTGGGGCAGTTCCAGGTGTGTAAGGTAGCTGTTGTGGTTGGGTATGGGTTCTCCAAGCACAGCTAGTGTATTATAATGTACTCTGCCACTTTCAGAGCCTGCATTTTACCCTGTTCAGAGAATTCAATGGCTGCTCTGGCTTGTCCTTGAGGAAGTTTTTCTCTCCTCCCCTCCCTTTCCTCATAGCCTTCCAGTTTAATGCTTTGTTTGGATTGTGTGTGGCATAGTTTCTTTTACTTGTGTATATGCATAGGCTTCTGGGTTGGGAAGTGGGTTAAGGGCTCTAACTGGCCAGCTCAACTTGAAGCTCTTCTTGTTCTGTGATTAAGACCCAGATGCTGTGTTCTACCTAGCCTTTTGCCCTCCCCCTTCCTTTGAATAGAGACACTGGGTTAAGTGACTTCACCCGTCCCTTGCTGGGCCAAAAGTTTTTGGGGGAGGTCAGGGGGTAGTATCAGATTCATCCTGCTTAGCCATCATACTTCTTGGGTATCTGATGGATTAGCTCCCCAGAGCTGACATGGTCTGTGGTAATCTGTTGGCTTCTCACCCCTTCTTTTGTAGAGAAACTGGGCTGAGTGGCTTCAGCCTGCCCCTGCTGGGCTGGGCTGGGAGCCTTCAATCAGTCCACGTATCCCAAGGTTTTCCAAAGGGTCAGAGCCAGTCTCCTGAGCCACAGGATTTCTTGAGGGTCTGTTTAATTCACTCCCACTTGCCTAACTGGTCTGTGCAGTAGGTAGCCCTCTAGCTCTTAGAACTGAAAGTGACTAGCTCACCTGATTAGTTTGCAGATTCCTCTGGTGTCACAGGAGATACAAGTTGGTGATCAGCTACTGTCCTATGCCTAGCCTAAGATTCTTTGCCATCTGTGTGGTCATTTTGCATGCAGGGTGGTCCTTAGCAGTGAGAAGCAATTCAGGTTTGGACAAGAAAAAAAAAAGAAAAAGCAACAAAACTCAGGCAGAGTGGCAGGATGGAACAAGTCCATGTTTGCACCCATGTGCCTAAAGCAGATTTGGTCTTTTTAGAGGTTTAGTTAGAAGTTGCCAACTGTAGTTACTGTCTGTCTTTATACTGGCACCCTCTTTTTTAGTGTACTAACTTGCCCACCTATCCTTACAGTCACAAACCAGACATTTACTTTCAGATTTGTGGGGATTGAGGTAGTGGTGCCTGTCAGTAATCTGCCATATTGCCTCTCCCCTCTAGAAATATTCTTGATAGATACTGAAAACCATGAAAGAAAATTAAAATTCTTAAACAGTTCTAAAACTGTAGATATCAATATAGCACTACCTTTTGATTTTATAAAATGTTGAAACGATTATCTAGTTATAAATAATTCCATTTAAAAATGAACTAATACATCTTTGATTAGTTCAGTAGGAAAGGATAAAGCCCCTTAACCTTTATTCAGAGATCACTCAAAAGCTTATAATAACTTTCAATATCTCTTATAGTTCAGATGTATGGAAAGTCTTAAATATTTTTAAAATGTTGATAGAGTTTTCTCAAAAACAGATAAATATGGAGCATTCTAGAACATGAGCTCTAGAATTTCTGTAAGGTTCTTTTGCCTATTTTATCATTAAGATTTTCTTGTTTATGCATTCATTGTCATATTTTCGTTTTTTTTTTGAGACAGAGTCTCAAAAATCTGACTGGCCTGGAACCTTCAGTCCTCCTACCTCTGCCTCCTGAGTGCTAGGATCACAAGTGTGTGCCACCCTGCCCAGCCTTTCTTTTATTCTTTAAAATATGTTTTTTTAAAAAAGTTCTTTGAACTTTATTTTCCTTTTTGAGGTGGGGATCTCATTATGTTGTTCAGGCTCAAAAGATCCTCTTTTCTTGCCTCACAAATAGCCGGGCTTAGAAATGTGCACTACCATGCCCATCTGAATTTTTTTTATAGTCATTGCCTTGAAGTTTTTAGTCTGTTAAGTTCTACATTTAGGCTCACTTGGAGTAAACTTAAATTTTTTGCTCTTTTGACCTGAGTATGGCCCATACTTTTCTGTGCATAATTTTTTGTTAAAAACTACATTGTTGATAATATAGTGTAAAAAACTGTCATTTTGTATTTTTCCCCAAAAACAAGAATGGGGGAGTATACTTCTGTTTTATTTATTTTTTTTTTTTTTTAGTAATTTGCCTGAACTTATTTGTAGAATCTGTTTCCTTTATGTTTTGTATATATTGATGTCTATGTTCAGGTTTCTTTTTAATTGATTTTTTTAGGCCTGTTTCCTAGGGTTTGTACCTATAGCTTAATGGTCAAACAATGATATGTGAGAAGTTGTACTCAAAAGCATTCAGCCAATAAGACTTCCGTCTTCTACCTGTGCATGTGTCTATTGATTGGAGAGTGTATTTAAAATTCAAGCAATTATCAAATCATCTCACCTTTTGGTTTCTCACAGGCCCTCTTGGGTCTCCCTTTGCAGGTTTACATAACCTTATCAGCGATGGTCATATGGACGACTATATTGTCCCTGTATGCCTATTTCATTTCCAGGATCTTTCTGTTTAATTTCTTACTTGTCCTTCAATCTGCAACTCATCCCAACCAAGACTAACATAGCAGCATGATACTAGCATAGACTCCCCTCACCTTTTTTTTTCTTTTTTTTTTTTTTTTTTTTTGTGGTACTGATGTTTGAACTCAGGGTCTACACCTTGAGCCACTCCATCAGCCCTTTTTATGATGGGTTTTTTCAAGATAGGGTCTCAAGAACTATTTGCCCAGGCTGGCTTTGAGCTGCAGTCCTCCTGATCTTTGTCTCCTGAGCAGCTAGTTTTAAAGGCGTGAACCACCGGTCCCTGGCCTAAACTTTCCCTTTTTACTTCAACCAAATTTGGTACTTTTACTAACAATGCTCTGCAGGCTTTTACCCTTTGCTGCAAATTAAGTTAGCCCCTCTAGCAACTAAGCAGCTGTTTTTCACAGCCAATCCTGACCTGGAAACATCAGCTCCAGCCAGTATCCCTAGCAGAGAATAAGCTTGATGAGAGCAGCTTCAGGCAAGGATACCACAGATTCCCACTGTTCTTGACCTATATTCAGCTGATTTTAAAAATATTTTTTGGGAGGATGGTGCAGGGGAGGTGGCCCAAACAATATATACACATGTGAGTAAATGTAAAAACAATTAAAAAATAGAAAGACGTGCCCCCCCCAAAAAAGAAAACATTTTTCAATGTACTTGCCTTTGGTTGAGCCCTAAACTCGTTGTTTTTGATGATTTTGTCCAGTTTTATAGTTACTTCTTGAGGACTAGATTTGTTAGCCTTTCTCATAGTCACAACTGCTTTTCTCTTGATGTGGTTTTAAAGGAGAAAGCTCAGTTTGCCTTTAGGTATTTAAAGGATAATATCCAAATGTGACTGTTGTAGATCAAAATTTACTTACTACAAATTTAAGTTAAAATAGCTTTTGCCTAAGACAACTTGGTTTAGATGTTCTCATTTTAATGACTCTATACCTCTTAGTATAGTATGTGGCACAAACATTTTTATGTTTGTTTCTCCTACCAGTTTTGAGTCTTGTATTCTAGTTATATGGAACTATTTTATATTCTCAGAGTGTGGTATATGCTTGCTTTCACTTTGTGGAAGTTACAAATGTACAATATGTCCCCTTTATGATCAACTATTGCTGTATTAGACTATATTTTAACATCTCTTCCAGAACTTTCCCTGAACTTCCCCAAAGAACTGATACTCTCCTACCAACATTGAACTATTCTTTTATCTTTATTGTAATACTTATGTCATATTAGAATTCACCATTATATTTTTTTTTTTACTACAAATGAAATGGAGATGGGGAAGACTTGCTTAAGAAAAGTTGTCAATGTAGGAAAAGGTTCACTCAAACTTAGCTATATTTAGGTACATTTCTTTCCATTTTTTTCATTTTTTTTTTATAGAATAGAGACCATGTCACATAGGAATTTTGTGAACTCTTCCCATGCTAATAAAATACTTGTTATGCATAGTATGTCTTCATAAAAACCTACCATCGTATGTGTCTAAATATAAAGTGATCATGAATAAAAAATAATTTTCAGGAAAAGAAATCATCTCCTCATCATATACCTTATTTAGTCACAGATATTATCATACAGGAAGATAGATATCTTAGTATCCAAATCTATTTGATTTTTGACTTTAACGTATTTAGATAAAAAGGATTATGGCCATGATCTTCTAGTGGCTATCTAGTATGGTACAGTGTATTGTGATAACAAGGGTTATCTTTTTCCCAGTCATATAGAAATGTATCTATTCATTTTGAGTTCTGGGTTCAGATAGTGAGGGTTCATATAATAAAGATAACTTCTGTGTTTTTTTTCACTTCCATTTCATGAAGATCAAATTGAAAACACAGTTTTTGTTACTTGTACAGTCAGTTTTAAGTCATTGTATCTCAAAAATTGAGCTATTGTACTGTTTAAATCTGTATATAATATGATGGCTGGAAATATTATTCTAAAACCCAGTTATCCATCCCCCTCACATTAGCATAGCTATCTCTACCCCCTTCATATAGTGCATATATGTATATGAAATTGGTACAATATAAATACCTATTTTGCTACTGTTTTTAAAATTTTTTATTTTTTTCAAAACATTCATCAGATGGCTAACACTGTGGGCCATAAAACACAACTTTACAGATTTAAAAAGATACATCATAATATGAAGTATGCTCTCAGATGACAGTTGAATTAAACTGGAAATCAGTAACACATAAAGAGCTGGAAAAATCCCAAAATATTTCTGGATTTAAACAACACAATCTCTAAATAAAGCATGAGTCAGACAAGAAGTCTCCAAAATTTAAAAATATTTTGAGCTAAATGAAAATGAAAATGCATCTTACCAAATTTGTGATTTGTAGTAAAAACAGTACTGACAGAGAAATATCTAGTATTGGATGCATACATTAGAAAAGAAGAAAGATGTAAAAATCAGCAATATAAACTTCTACATTAGGAACCTAAAAATAGAAGAGCAAATAGTAAAAATTATAATAGAAATCAATGAAATTAAAAACAGAAAAAGCAATGGAGAAAAATCAATGAAACCCAAAGCTGGTTCCTTGAGAGGATCAATAAAAATAATAAACCTCTAGCCATGCTAACCACGAAAAAAGAAGACACAAATTAATACCAGAAGTGAAAAGAGGACCCATCACTATTGAATTCATGGATGATAAAGGATACTAAAAGAATATTATGGAACAATTCTGTGTCCACAAATTTGAAAATTTGGATGAAATGGAATGATTCCTTGAGAGACACAGTCTACTAAAACTCACACAAGAATAAATAGATAATCTGAAAGGCCTATATCTGTTAAATAATAAGTTGAATAATAATTAATTGTGAAACAGAAAGTGCCAAGGCTAAATCATTTCATTGATGTAGGAAGATTTAAGGCAAAAATGATACCAATTTCTTATAGTCTGTTCCTGAAAATAGAGTCAGAGGGGAAACTCCTATACTTATTCTATGAATCCATATACTGTAAGACACTAAACCCGTCTTCTCTTTTCCCATTCAAAATGAGCATTGGTATGTTCCTGATCAGATAATTTCTGAAACTATATTGGGGGGATGTTAAGTTAGGCTTTAGGTACTAGTGACAAATAAGCCTAAGGTTAGGGGGAAACTCAAGAATTCAGCTAGTTGCCTGACAGTGTTGCTTTTTAATACTGTCTTTTAAAGAAAACATCCTATAATTATAATTGAAAAGCTGTATTCAAAATGGAAGGAAGAACCAATTTGGGATATAACACATATATACATAGAAATGTCACAGTGAAACTTCCTGTAACTTAAACAAAAATGTCCTTTTTCAAAAAAGTAAAGCAGGTCCTGTCTGGGGGTTGGTACCAGTGGGAAAGGGGAGGATATAAGGGAAGGGTGAAGGAGAATGAATGTGGTAGAAATACTATATATGCATGTGTGAAAATGGAAAAATGAGACCTGTTGAAACTAAGAATGGGGGGGATAAGGGAGAATGATGGGGGATGAATTTAACTAAGATATATTGTAAGCACTTTTGTAAATGTCACAGTGTACCTCAGTATAACAATATGATAATGAAAATAAATTTAAATTTAAAAAATAAAAAATGTAGATTACAAGCAGGAAAAAAAAAAAGAAAAGCTGAACTCAGTGAGTGTATAATTAGTAAATTTGTGCTAAATTTCCCTTTATTTTTTTGACCAAGTTCATTAGGTGATTTCTTATCAAGTAAGCAACAAAGCTATGTTGTTTGAACTCATTTAAAGTTAGTGTTAGTTTTCCCTCAAATACACTTTATTGTTCGAAGTACAGAAATTGAGAGATCTTAATAATATACGGATGTTGCTCAAACATAGGTGATGCCCTCTTTTCTCAAGGTTAATATGGTGGGAAGACTATTGCTTTATATACATTCTTCTTTTGTTTACTCTCATAGCTGCTTCATCTCAGCATTAAAGCTCTTTCTGCTTCAATTTTCATGTGGGTTCCCAGAAATGGGTTTATGGGTTGAATAGTATAAGTGGCTTTAGGCTATTGTTCCTATTACTGAATTGATCTCCAGAAAAACAGCACTAATTCTTTTATCTCTGAGAGTGCCCACTTTGCCAAAACTCACTGGCATTGAGTATTTTCTTTTTTTTTTTTTTTTTTTGACTATTTTCATTTTTTAGCTTTTTACTAACACTGTGGAATAAAATGCCATCCCAGTGTTAATTTGCATTTCTAATGGATGCACATACATATGAATTTATAAGTTATATATATATGATGTATCTTCATATATATAAACATAAGACAGTAACTTTATAAATTAAAAGAGTAATACAAAATCAGGAAAACAAAATGCATACTATGCAGTTGTAGTAATTGCTGTGGCAAAAACATGCCACCACTATACAAAATCCAAGATAAACATAGGTTGGTCATAGAATAGTTTCCATAGATCCTGGGCTTGGCCTTAAGACGCCTCTTCACACAGCATTATATAAGAAGCCATTACCAACTAATCAGTCAATATAAAAGAAGGAACTCACCTACCATTTATGTCCCATTGTGCTTGCTTAGCACAATATGCTTAGCAAGCACAATTTTTGCTTTAAGCTTATCAGTGACTAAGGCAGAGCTACAAATAGAATTATTTCTTTATTTCCTCTTTTTGTTTTGCAGAATTGTCTGTTTACATTTTTCACCTCAAGTATTGGGATTTTAAGGGTTTATCAATTTGTATAAGCTCTTGAATACTAAGATATATATACATATATAAATGTGTGTGTGTGTGTGTGTGTGTGTGTGTGTGTGTGTGTGTGTATATATATATGTAGAGAGAGAGAGAGAGAGAGAGCGCGCCTGAGAATATAAAACAGGAGAATGAGAATATATAAGCAGTAGGAAAAGAAGGAAAAGCAAGGAAACAAGCAAAGAAAGACATATTTAGGATAGAAGGATCAAGTTTTTATAATCTAATTGAGACACAGTAAACTGATGGAGAAAAAGAAAGAGAGGTAGTGCATAGAGACAAAGCAAAATAAAAGACTGTAATAAAAATTATTAGATGGTCACTGCCAATCCAGGAGTCTTACTATAACCTTATTTCCATTCTGCCATAGAATGTAAGATTTTGGGCACATTCTCCAAATATTTATATACTACATAGTGATAGGTAACTTCTAATAGAGAGTATGTAATTAGACATATTAATATTCATTTTTCCAATTCAGTTTATAACAGTGAAAAGTGATTTTGAATACCTGTTTTTAATGCTCTCTTACTTTGGTAGATTTTTCCTTTTTTCTCTTTCTACATTGCAATGGTGACATAACCATTTTTTTTTTATTTATCTATTCACATGTGCATACATTGGGTCATTTAGATTTTTCCTTTTTAAAAGTTTTAATTAGCAATTGATTTCATTTTTAGCATGCTTTTAATTTTCATGGTTTTTTTTCAAATTGAAAATTCTCCTAGTAAGGAAAGATGTTACTTAGTAAAGAAGGAAGTTAAATGTCTTTTAAATATAACAACATAATTTTAAAACATTGTATTGGAGGGGATAAATTGTGATATTTACCTGTTTTCTTATAATACATCTTAGTTAGATTTGTCCCTGCCATCTTTTTCCCTCTTCCCCTTCCCCCCTTTCTTTTAACAATTTCAGCAGGTTTCATTCACTGTTTCCATATCCTACCTCCCTCCCACAGGAACCTACCCGTGGAAAAGATCTGCCCTTCATTTTTTGAAAGTGTATATTGATGGTCCAAGGGGGTTTCACCTTGGTAATTCAGGCCTATAAAAATTGTACTTTAATCAAATTCATCCCCCTGTTACTTACTTTTCTCTATCACAATGCTTCTGTAATATTCAACACCTTATAGTACAGTACATTTTAATATATTCATATATAGATGGATTCTTCCAACATTTTTCATTCTCTAACATTTTCTCCTGTACCACTTCATATAGTCCCCTCAGACTCGCTAATACAGTTTTGTTCTTTTACGGTATATGTGTGTGGGTGATCATATATGCATCTATATATATATTTAACTTATAGGTCTAGCTTCCACATATGAGAGAAAATATGCAGCCTTTGACTTTTTGAGCCTGGCTTACTTTGCTTAACATGATGTTCTCCAACTCTGGCACATAATCAAAAGACCAAACCTAAGAATAACTTGACATAATTTTGAATGTAGATCAAAAATTTTAAGTGTTTCAAGATTAATGTTATGAAACATTAAATGTTTCATATATACTTGAACTTGAGTGAGAAGTTCTTCATTTAGTTTGCTGACTGTTAATAGGATAAGTTTGTAACTATAAATCTGGAATATTATTAAAATTATCAAGATATCAAGTCCTATTTAAAACAATGTTTGATATAAAATTTAAATCTATCTCTATGGAAACATTACTTACTGCCATTCCAGAATTATAGTACTTTCTTCCACAGGCTTTAAGGTTATACAGAATGCAAATAATCTGTACTTATTAGTTTCTCCTACCTTAAATGTTGAGAAGACAGTTCTTTTCCCAGTTTCAGGAGATGTTCAGAAAGTAACCTTGAGAAAATACCTAATATACTGAGTCTCCTGTTCTTTTGTAAATAATAAAATAATACTGTACAGTCTTCAAGCTATTTTTTAATGGGAAGAATTATATGTAAAAGTGCCAAAGCACTGAACTTTCTGATGAAGACCCAAAGCATTAGATGTTTAAAATAAGTCATGATGATTATATAGGTTTAGAACATTATTTGGCTAACAATACAATTGATGAATCTTCATTAGACTAACACCATGATCAGACTTCTGTAGTGTGACTGTATATGAAGGAAAACGATGACTACAAAGTCTTTCCTTTTTTTTTTTTTATCATTTTTATATTTACTCACATGTGTATACATTGTTTGTGCCACCCACCTCACCCCACCTCCACTTCCCAGCAGAACCTATTCTGCCCTCTTGTTTTCTGAATTTGTTGAAGAGAAAACATAAGAGATAATAAGAAAGACATAGTATTTTGCTAGTGTGAGATAAAGATAGCTATAGAGAGAAATTCCTAGCATTGCTTCCATGCACATGTGTATTGCAACCCACATTGGTTCATTTCTACCAGACCTCTTCACTACTTCCCAGTCACTTTCCCATAGTGATTCCCATTCAAGATTACTTTATTCACTCCTCTACCGTGGGCACATCAAACACTTTCTAGTTTTATGTTTCCTTCCTTTTCCCTATTCCTTCTGTACACGTTCTCCCCTTATATGTGACCCATGTCCAGTAATATTACTGCATTTGTTTTAAGTTTATAATCTGCATCTGAGGAGTAACACAATTTTTGGCCTTCTGAGCCTTGGCTAACTTCACTTAAGATGATGTTCTCCAGTTCCATTTACTTGTGAATGACAAAATTTCATTCTTCTTAGTGGCTAAGTAAAATTCCATTGTGTATAAATACCACATTTTCTTAATCCGTTCATCAGTAGTGGGGTATCTTGGCTGTTTCCGTAGCTTGGCTATTGTGAATAGTGCTGCAATAAACATGGATGTGCAGGTGCTTTTGGAATAACCTGAGTTGCATTCCTTTGGGTATAGAGGTGGAATCTTAGTGTGGTTTTGATTTGCATTTCCTTGATGGCCAGGGATGGTGAGCATTTTTTCATGTGTTTTTTAGCCATTTGGACTTCTTTTGAAAATGTTCTGTTTAGTTCAGTTGCCCACCTCTTTATTGGTTCATTGATTTTGGGGGAGTTTAGTTTTTTGAGCTCCCTGTGTATTCTGGTTACCAGTCCCTTGTCTGATACATAGCTAGCAAATATTTTCTCCCACTCTGTGGGTGGTCTTTTCAATTTAGAGACCATTTCTTTTGTTGTATAGAAGCTTTTTGATTTCATGTAGTCCCATTTGTCCATCCTTTCTCTTAGTTACTGGGCTGCTAGAAGTTCTACTGAGGAAGTCCTTTCCTATACCTATTGCTTCCAAGTGTTCCTTGCTCTTTCCTATCTAACTGCAAGGTTTCAGGTCTAATATTAAGGTCTTTAATCCACTTTGAATTGATACTGGTACAAGGTGATAGGCCTGGATCTAGTTTCAGTTTTCTGCAGGCAGATAACCACTTTTCCCAGTAACATTTGTTGAAGAGGTTGTTTTTGGTGCCTTTGTCAAAACTAATGTGGGCATAGCTGTGTGGATTCATACCCGGGTCCTCTGTTCTGTTCCACTGGTCTTCATATCTGTTTTTGTGGCAGTACCATACTGCTTTTATTGCTATGGCTCTGTAGTATAGTTTGAAGTCAGATATTGTGATACCTCCAGCATTGCTCTTTTTACTCAGTATTACCTTGACTATTCTCAGTCTTCACAAAATATTTTCTACTGAAATAAGTTCTATCTGGATGAATACATAAAATAAACACGTTTCTTTAGTAAGAGTTAAAATATTCTGCTCACCTCAGTTTGTAAAATTCTTAATGTAGTTCTGTGAACTAAATTTCCAACTATTGAAGATTTACTATCTAAAGCAAGTTGTATTACTTTAGTAACTGGAATTTAATTTGATCTAATCAAAATTAAGCCAATTTATATGCAAAATTATAGAAAGATAATTTAGGAAATGGAGTCTTTAGATTTTCTTTTAAACTAACAAATTACTATTTTCATCAATAAGATCCAGATTAAGAGGCTGTTTTCAGCTTTAAGTATTAAGAAGTCATTGACCTTGAGAGATTTGTGCAATGTTAAGAGTAAATGTTAAGCTAAGCTTCAGTGATTTGAAGTTCAAGTGGGAGGTTTATAGAGTAATGATACTCTTTAAAAAAAAATATGATAGTAAGTGGAAAGGTTAAGAGAGGATAATGTCATGAAAGAAATTCAAATGAGGAATTCTATCCAACTGACTCTAAAGACATTTATTTTGTGCATGCATGCCTACAGACTAATGTTTTTATTATCTTGACCCACCTAAATAAAATGAATTAATTTTATTTATGTTAACATAACAACATTAACAAAATTAAAAGACAGAGTAGTAACTGACTAAAACTATTGGCTAAAGCCTAGATGTATGTGTAAGTATAGAATTGGGTTGATGGTTGGTTGAAGAGTTAATTGTATTAGTGCTGCCTTGTAACTTGTATTCTCATAAGAGTCACTATTTTTGGTGTTCACTAGGGATCAAACTCAGGGCCTTACACTTGGTAGACAAGAACTCTACCACTTGGACTTCACCCAGTCCTTTTTGTAAATCAGTCCTTATACCCAGAGAATGAAAATTTTCACTAGTTAATGCTGTCTTGCCTAATTAATTAAAGTAGCTTGGTATTGAACCTCAGCAAACGTTTACTAATTTTATATGTACTGTTAGAGGGTGATGGTACTTTTGTTTTCCTTTCCTGTTTTTTAAGTTGCATTTTGATAAGCACAACTTGTTCTTCAGTTTGTGGTGAAAGTCAAAAGGATTGCTGTGAAAACTGTTGTAGTTAAGGATATCGCTACAGATACTACTAGTTAGGCCATTACTATATAACACTAATTTTCAGAGAATTCAGATAAAGTGTTCATCTTGTACTATACTAATGATAAAATGTAGAACATACTAGTTTCACTTGAGTGTCAGCATATTAAGAAACTGTAGCTTATTTGTGTACAGATTGTTCCTTTTCATAGATAAAGAATTCCTAAAAGCTGGGAGTGGTGGCACATGCATGTAATCTTAGCACTCTGGAGGCTGATGCAGGAGAATTATAAATTCCAGGTCAACCTGAGCTATATAGTGAAATCTTGTCTGGAAAAAAAAAAAAACCCATAGAATTCCCAAAAAGAAATTTTTTTAGGAGTCATTACTCTTATCTGCTTCAGCCTTTCAAGTGCTAAATTACAGGCATTCACCACCACACTGATTTATAAAATGGTTTTAATCTAATTCCCTTAATAGAAGAAAATTATGTTCCATGATTTGAATAACTAATAGGAATATATTTTAATATATTCATACTTTTAATATTCATAAAATTGAGTAGTCAGTTGAATTTCAGCTTTTCACTGTGTGTACAGTGAGTATAATATTGAGAGGTGGAAAATTCACAGCTTTTTTGTTGCTGTTTGATGATGCAGGACTTGCTGTTTAGCCCAAGCTGATGTCCAACTCATTCTGTAGCTCAGGCTGACCTTGAATTAATGATTCTCCTACCTCAGCCTCCTAGTTCTGAAATTACAGGCCCATGCTGCTATGCCTGGGGCAAATTTACTACCTTCCACAAGCTTCATGCATTTTGTCTTTGTCTCACTTGTATTAGACAAAGATAGACAGACAACTAAATCTATGTCTGACCTTATCCTGATTTTCCAGGGTTTTGTAAAATTTACAGTGGCATACATAGGAAAAAACATGAACTCCAGTTTTTAAATATTGTCATCTGGTGTTTAATGACTTCCCAACTTTATTTACAATCTCTTTCTTTTGAAAATGTATGGAAGTAGCATTGTTTTAAAGCATGTTGAGAAGAAAGGAAAAACAGTTAAGAAAAGCATGGATAAATATTAAGATTACTATTAATTGTAAAACAAAGAACAGAAATATAAAACACTTCTGAGATGTAGTAGTCGGGCCTGAATAGGATCTATAGAGTTAACAGTGGAGAAACCCAATTTAAGACAAAAGGCTCAAATCTTTTTGAGTCTAAACCTTCCACCATGAATCTCAAGGGGTAGCTACTATTTAAAGAGCTACAATACGAGCTGAAACTATAATCTTATCAGTAGCCACTTTTTCGTTTTCGTCTCACTCCTTTACTGACCTCTTGTTTCACCAGACCACTGGAGCTCATTCCCTTTCTTCCCTGGCTGGTTCTCTTTGTGCTTCAGTTGGCCAAGGGAGAATACCTCACTATGAATTTTCCAAAGTCAAAGCAGGCTTCTTTAGTCATAGTGTTACACAGAATTTGGAGATGTTTCCCTGTACCAAATTTTGTGATACATGGTGTACTCAGTTTACTATTTATTTTTTTGGTTGGACTGGGTTTTGAACTCAGGGCTTTACACTTGCAAAGTAAGTACTCTACTGCTTGAGCCACATCTCCAACCCCCAAATAATATATTCTTAATGTAATGATAATAGCCCAATTTCCAGTTTGGGGTACAGAAGAATATACAGATATTTAATCTCAAATCATATTCTTTATAATTTTTTGAAATGATAGTCCTTATTATATTGTATATGCATCCCATCCTCCCTCAGTTCAGCTTTATATCTACAAAAGGATGGGGACATAATTTAGAGAGCATTTTATTTACATAACAATTACCTTAATTATGTTCCTGCTGTGTACATTTAAGGACAGTTATTTTATCTTATTTATCACTGCATCATCAAAACCTGTGGAATAAGTACATAAGTACTCAGTATTTTTTAATAAATTAACGAATAAATGTGGACACAGGTGAATAATTTTGTATAGAAAGTTTGAGTATAATTGTTTTACTTCTGAAAGATGCCATGTTTTAAAATTAAAAGTTTGGTCTCCATGTATGACATATTTGATACATTGTAAGAACATGTGTAAATGCCAGTATACCCCCACCCATCACAACAATAAAGTAATTTTAAAAAAATAGAGTGTGGTCTTAGGAACTTAGCCAAAAATTAAATGTGAACCTCGGGTGGAAGCCATTTTTAAAATATGTGAGTTGTTGAAGCCATCTAGATTCTTTCTACCTCAGTTCCCCAAAGAAGTGATTTTTGGACTTCAAAGAAATACTGTTTGTTAACTGGGTTAATTTTTTACCTAAGCCAGCAGTGGTAGTGGTCATATCCCGGAATTTTCAAGCCTTAAACGTAAGTGTGAAGTAGTTAAATATTTCAGAAGGAAATTATCTGCCTCACTCAGTCTCAGATCTTTTAAATAATGCTACTTGCTTAAAGAATCATCCAAGAAGAAAAATCTATTCCTCCAAAGCTGTCTGTTCTGTAATGGATTAACACCAGATTGAATACATAGTTATAATCAAAGATAGAAGCAGTTTTTGAAAACCTGGGGAATTCTGTGTGTAATAGAATTCACAGTATTCTAAGTTAATCTGTTCTCATAAAATTGCAAGAGAACCTATTAAGGACAGATTTTCCGTAGACCTTCGCAGTGGTTGGGAATTTATGAAAGGGTTAGAGAATTCTAAAACCATTAGCTCTTCACTGGAACCTAGCCCAAGGGGCATTCTAACCATTACAATTTTCCATATTACTGTTCAGTTGTAAAGATCCAATGAGGACAGATGTTTAGAACTGTATTATTTTCTGTTATGTCTCCAAAGCCTAGTAGTTACTTTGCATATAAAGGAACCCCATAATTCAGTGAATATATTCTTGCAATTAGAAGGGACCTTGGAATTAATTTTAATCCAAATTCCTAAGAGTGCCAATATCAGGTTTAAGTTAACTGACTTTTTAACATGGAGATGACTTAATTGAGGTTAGAAACAGAGAAAATTCATATTACTCTTCCGTTGTTTTCTTTGTGCCCCTAGACTATTTTTTCAGTTCCATACACTATTGAGTGAATATTAGCACAACATATTTAAAGTAGGATGGAGCCATAAATATAACAGATGAAAGCAGTATAATAAGCCCAAGGAGATAAGTGATTAAAGTGACAGAAATTAACTAATCAAGAAAAGTCTTTTTTTAAAACATTTTATATCTTCAGAAAATATTGGTAATCTGTTATCTCTACTGTTTGGTTCCCCCTAATAAGATAAGGCAATACCTCAAGTTTCAACAGATTTGTATTTAACCCTGCATCTGAAAAAGATTAGTTTAAGTGATTGCTATGGAGATTTCAGACATGATTTTTTTTGTTGTTTTTTACTTTGCTTTTTTTGTGTAGTGTTGGGTATCAAATACAGGGCCTTGGGCATACAACATAGGTTCTCTACCACCAAACTACATCCCTAGTCTCAAACACAAATTTTTTTAAATAATTTTTTTTCTGACAGTACTGGCCTTTAAACTGAGGGCCATGCACTTGTTAAGAACGTATTCTATCTCTTGAGCCATGTCTCCAATTCCAATTTTTTTTATTGGTTGTTAGTACTAGGGTTTGAATTCAGGACCTCATGTTTGTCAAGCAGACATTCTACCACTTTATCCATGCCCCCAGCCCTTTTGTTTTTAGTTATTTTTCAAACAGAGTGTAATGTTTATGCCCAGGCCAGCCTGGATGTCAGTTCTCCTATTTATACTTTCCATGTAGCTGGTATCACAGGCATGTATTACCACCCACAGCTTTTTATTGGTTAAGATGAAGTCTCATGAGCTTTTTGTCTGGGCTGGCCTTGAACCTTCATCTTCTTGATCTTGACCTCCCAAATAACTAGGATTACAGGCATGAACCACCATGTCCAGTCTTCCAGAAAAATTTTAAGCATAGCAAATTAAAACCTTAAAGAACACAGAAGAGTTAGATGCATTAGTAACAACAAAATGTGACAATGAAAGAAGAAACCAGCTATCTTAGAGAAAAGCCATAAATAATTCCAAAACTATAGGCACATTTGTCATAGAAGCAAAGTCATATACATTTATAAAAATTATTAATGATCATGACTACTGTACTGTTAAAAATTATGTTCATTAGCTCATTTTAAGAAAATAGATAAGTTTGTATTATCTTCAAAGATTCCCATTAAATATAAAATATATTCTCATTCAAGTAATCCCTGTCCTTTGTTAAAGAATCAAAGCCTACCACAAAATTTTAAGTTATTAAAGTCTACTGTAATATAGATTGCCAACAAGTTGTTTATGTCATATATTAGATGAGATAGTTTAATAAAACTGTACTTTAAAAAAGTATGATGGCTTCACTATGTTGTTAATATCTCAAGACATTATCACTTAGGACAAAGTCATGGAAGAATTTAAAGTCACGTTTGTTAGCCAATTTCTTGTCAGGTCTGATTTAGTCAGTTCTTACCTCATTGTAGCAAAAAGTTTTTACAAAGGAAGAGAAGGGGTTTTGTGGCTTTTTCTGTGTGTGTAATTCTTTTGTGAAATTGTGGTAAACCACCTTTTTGAAACGTTTAGTTTAATTAAAACAATAATTCATTGTATTTATTCACTTACAGGCACAATACATTATAATATGCTACAAGAGAACAAATAGTAGGGATGACATTGTCATTCTTCCACATTTTGGACTTCTCTTCTTGCTCAGTAGCCCTACGTAGCAGATGAAAAGCTTGGGTGTGTGCGTATAGGCTGGGCTCTGCAGAAGAACAGAAGTGATGGAATATGTGTACATATGCATAGTGAGAAGACTTATTTTAAGGAATTGGCTCCCATGATTATAGGGGTTGCCAGGTTTGAAATCTGTAAGGCAGGCAAGCAGGCTGGAGACCAGGGAAGAGCTGAGGTTGCAGCTTGAGTCTGAAGGCAGTTTGGAGGCAAAATTCCCTCTTCTGTGGGCAACCTCATTCATTTTTGTAGTAAGGCCTTCAACTAATTTGATCAGATTCACCCATAATATAGAGGGCAGTTTGCTTTATTCAAAGACTACTGATAATGTTAATCTAAAAATAGCCTTCTCTGCAACATCTGGACTAATGGCTAGCCAAGTGTCTCAGTACTCTGGCCTAGTAAAGTTGACAGATAAAATTAATCAGTAGCATTTCATGTATTAAATATAAGAAAAGCTTAATTTCTTAGAAATCATAGAAATTAAAATCATAGATAAATAGAAGTTCTGATATTGGCTTCCCACACTGATGCATAATTTTGTATTGTATATTTGCAAATATATTGGGGAAATATATTTGTGAATGCCTTTTGCAAATAGCCTTACTTGTTAAAATTCAAAGGAACGACTTATGAATGTTTCATTAAGTATATAAGTTTTCAAAAGTAACATATATATAGATTTTACATATAGTAAAATCTCATCAATTTGAAATTTATGATTATTAATAGCTTATCAAAAATTTATCTTTGCTATAACTGCTAAAAGGATTTTTAGCAAATAAATATATGAAGTATTACAGCTGTCATATTTAAACATTTAAGAATGGAAACTTCTCTTCAGATTTTATTTTTAGAATCATTATAGACATTAAAATAAACATTCTATAATGATTTTGCCATCTCAGAATTACTATTACTTTCCATTTGCTCCTGAATTTTTACTTGTTGCTTTCAAAGTATATATATTATTTTATATTCTATTTCCACTGTCAGGGTGAGCATATTCTACATCTACTACAGCCTTCACATTTAATTTTAATGATGTATGATAATTCCTCAAGCTCATGTTTGATATCTTTTTTTCTATCATATTGTCCATAAGATAAAATTTATAATGACATTACAGGTAAAAAGGTATGAACATTTCAGTGTTCTTGCTAAATATTTCCATTTTGCTTTAAAAAGAGTTACAAGGGCTGGGGAAGTAGCTCAGTGGTAGAGGACTTACTTAACATGTAAGGCCCTGGTTTAATTCCCAGCACTGCACATTTCCAGCTACTTACATACATGCATACATACATACAAGGTTGCCATAAATAGTTCTCATATTGTACACAGTACAAGCTAGCCACATGCAAGGAAGACACATGTACTATTTTAAATGAGACACATGTACTATTTTACCTGGTAGACCTGGTAACACATGTACTATTTTAAATGAGAACAAGTGATTGTCTTAACCTCCTCACCTAGCCATAGAGCAGCAAGAGAGAACACCGTCATTCACAAACCAGTGCCCACATACTCATAGCATTTCCTCTTCTTTCCAAAGTATACTCAACATCCCGGGGTTCAACTCCCTTGATCATCTATTGCTCTTTACACCCCCATGTTTGCTTACGTCTTACCCTCTTACCACTCTTATCTTGACAAACTCACCTCAATGGGGATGTCTTAGGAGTTCTCATGGGATGTCATAGGGGTTATCATGGGTTGCTGGCAATGTATATAGTTCAGTGTATGGGGTAAGGGTGACAACACATTTGCACAGTCAGATTGCTTTTCATGGGTTCTGAAAAGCCCTTCTGAGCAGAGTCTCTGTGTACAGTTGTTTAATTTGTGCAATCAATAAATATTAACATTTTCATTTGAAAATCATAATCACAAAGATACCATATAGACCTGTACAACACTGAAATTTTATCATTTTGCCTTTAGGATGATAATTGTATCTATAAAGTTTATTTTAACCTCAGCAAGTATGAAATAGTATTTTCCAATTTTTGCAACATGCAAGTTTAAGTATGTATTTTTGTTCCCTTTTGTGATTCCTAATGTGGGATGATTAGTGGCTTTTACTGTTTTGTATTTTAGAGTTTCCCTCATTATCTCCTCACATAATTTTCCCATTACTAATGTAAAAGGTATTCATTTTTGCTCATAAATTTCTTGGTATATTTTTAGTATTATTTTTAGTATTTAGTAATATTTAGTATTATTTTAATGTTGTAAAATGTTATAACATTTTTCTTAGACTATTATTGACCTTAATTTTCTTATTGTGTTTACATTTTTATTCAAATCATTTTGTTTATGGCTTCATTCTAGTTAGTGCTTCAAAGTTTTTTAAAACATTTTATCATCATAGCTGAGGTTTATTTTTATAGTTGATTTAGAAAATAAGTAACTTTTAAGTTTATGTTTGTAGCTGAACATTCTATTCCTTTTTTCTTAGTTCAGTTTTCATTTACTATATGCTTTTGAATATTGTTTAATTTTGACTTCTCATTGTTTCTTAGTAAATATTGAATTAAATATGTAAATGAAATGGGATAGCAAACATTTTTACATTTGTTAGTTTCCCTGAATATAGGAACATTTATTGAGCTCTTCCCAACACATTTCCTTTCAAAACTTCTTTTGTAAAGTTTTGTATCTTTAAATAATGGGATATTTCCCTATAATGTTTTCTATCAGGTACATGCAAAAACTGTTAACTTTGAATGCAACTTTTTCAAATACTTTACTAGTAGAAAGTAAAAGTTTTTTTTCAAGTATGGTAAGGTAGCCAGAGTTCTGGAGTTTTTTGCTTCCCAAATTTTCATCCCTTGTTTATCCAAACAATAATCTAGATAATCCTAAAAAGAAATTTTGCAAATGTAATTAGGATTACTAGTCAATTGACCTTAAAATAGGATTATCTGGGTAACCTAAACATGAGCCCTTTAGAACTTCAGATTTAGCAGAAGAGAAGAGAAAGAGGATGAGAGATTTGAAGCAGAAGGATTTGATATGCCGTTGTTGGCCTTGAAAATGGAGGGGACCATGACGAAAGAACTATGGATCACCACCAGAAACAGAATGACTCCCAGTAGACATCCAGTAAGGAAACAAGGACTTCAGTCCTATATCCACATGAAACTGGATTTTGCCAACAACCTGAATGAGACTGAAAGTGAATTTTCTTTCACAGAGTTCACAAATAACAGCCCAGGCCAGGTGACAATTTGATTTCAACCTTACTGTACCCTAAAATAGAGTAACAGCAAAGCCTACCTAGGCATTTGACTTACAGAATTAGTTTTTAAAGCTAAGTTTGTGGTAGCATGGTACATAGCAGTAGAAAACTAAGACATGCTGTCTTGTCTTCAAAATGAAAAACTACATAGTATATATTTATTATTCTGTAATAAATTCTATAATATATTTATCTTATGTATAGTCCATTAAGTTGTTTCCAAACTTCTATATTAGATATGCTAAAACATCATTGCTAAAAGCTTGGGCTGCTGAGTCAGATAAATTTATTTTTTATGCTTTTTAAAACTTTTTTGCATTTATTGGGTTTGAACTCAGGGCCTCATGCTTGTGAGGCAAGCATTCTTCCACTTGAACCACACCCCAGCTCTAAATTCTATTTTAATCCATTTGAAATCACTGCCATTGGTGTATCATTAACTTCCCTAACCCTCCATCTTTTATCTATAAAATGAGAGCAGTAGTATGGACATACTCATAAGAACTTTACATTGCCACTGTAATGGCCATTATTGTTATATGAGAATGAAAATCAAGGTGATGGTAATATAAAAAAAATATTGCTGGTTAAATCAGGAATCTGGACATTCATATGAAGCCATGAGTGATATTTTTTCATTTGGTATTTATACCTATCTCTAAAGTCTATATATGGAGTTACCCTTTGGGTTTTTTTTTTTTCCTATGTTTTACTTAGAAACTAGATATCCTTGCCTTTCTAAGAAGCTTCTATTTATCTCTGATCTCAGAGTTTTACAGAGGAATCAGATAGTCATGTATACTGGAAAAGAAAGTTTGCCAGCAGAATGAATTTGGAAAAATGTTGAACAACAACAAATGAGTTTCTTAGTTATACAGCTATTACATGGTTACATTTTCTTTGTAGCTCTTAAGAAAGAGAATTCATACATTGACTTATTGACTAAAGAACATTTAGTCTTGAAAGAGTATTTCATGAAATGCACTTTGCATTTCATGAAAAAACTGGTTTTTCCAGACGTGTTGTTAATTTCATGAGCTAATACCTATCTTTTCTTTTTCCTGTGAAAATTTTTCAAGTCTGATGTGCTAGGAAGAATTTCTTTTCTTTGTCTACCTTGTGTATATTGTTTAGCCCATAAGTAACCTTTGATCACCACACTTAATCGCCAATAGATTTTTTTAGATTTTGCTACCAAAATACAAAAGGGAAGCTGTTTATCTGGATATTAAACATTACAATTAAAACTGGTAATCTTTAGCCAGTCAGAATTTTAGGGGTTTTGATACATATAGAAATGAAATGGATTGCTTTAAAAAGACTAAATAAGTGAAAAATAAGCTAATTCTCATCCAGAGTGAAGAGTTTTCTAAGTTAATTGTTTTTCTTGAAGAAATGATTGAGATGAGGACAGATAGAACTTACGGTTTATGTGTTTCCAAAAATCTAATAATAAATGTTTGTCATCTCTTGTTTGTCATCTCTCAGCCCTAAAAGTTGACATTGAAAATTTTCTCATATATATATGACTGTTGTGATTCCAAGGAATGATAGTGCTGGTATATTCTTACTTTCAAAAGTTCATTTTCTTTTTGCTTTTTCACTGCTCAAAAAAGCCAGGTGCCAGTGACTCACACCTGTAATCCTAGCTACTGGGGATGCTGAGATTGGCAAGATCACAGTGTGAGGACAACTTTGACAATAAGTTCATGAGACCCATCTCAACCAGTCACTGGGTGCCATGATACTTGCCTCCTGTCACTCCAGCTATGCAAGAGGCTGAGAAAGGGAGAATCACAGTTCCAGGCTACCCCAGGCAAAAAAGTTCACGAGACCTCTTCTCAATAGAAAAAAACTAGGCATGGTAATTCGTGTCTGACATCCCATTTTCAGCAGGAAATGTAAAATAGAATGCCTACCAAGATTGGCCTGTGCAAAAAAAAAAATATCCTATCTCCAAAATAGCCTGAGCAAAAAGAGCTGGAGGCATGGCTAAAGTGGTAGAGCACATGCCTAGCAAGCATGAAGCCCTGAGTTGAAACATCAGTACCCCCAAAAAGAATAAGAATAAATAAAAGAAAGATATCTGTTTTACCGCTTCCCCTACTTCAAAGCATCAGGGATAATATATAGGGCCTAGATCATTAATTTCAAAATATTTTAACCATAAAATGTTTTCTTTAGAGGAAACATTTTATGGAAACTTAACAAGTAAAGCAAATACATTGCTGTTTTGGTTGAAGGATATAGAAGTTTTAGCCTCCCAGTATTTCTCCTTTTTCCACTGGCCCTTGTACAGACTCTAGAGAATATCTCCATCTCTACAGAGAATACTTTGAACAAAACCACTATTATAAACTATATGCTTCAATAAATATTGTCAGAGTTTCTTATGCAATATGCAAAAAAATTTACTTACAGTTTATGGCTTGCTCTAACATGTCTTGAGTGGTTTCAAATGCTGTTGTTGACACTGGCAGAATGCCAGACAAGAACTTTATGCTGGAAATAGAATCCTGAATTTCGTTACTAAATTACTTAACCAGCAGGGTAGGAATTGAGTCTGAGAGAGTAATGAAATATGATTTTACACTGTTTTGTAAGGAAACAAAAAACAATATTGAGTTAAAATATCATAGGAAATTTAAGTAGAAAGTTATAATTCGGACAGCCTATCCATGTTTACATACACTAAGGTTTTTCCCGTAAGATTGTTCACATTGTAAAGGGAAAATTATCAAATGAAGTTAATAGAGACTATGAATTCCTAAGTTACAAAATTTTTAAATAGTGCAATTTTAAACTTCTGCATAAATTTGTGTAAAGAAACTAAAAGTAAACATATACTGAGGGATGTCAAGAACATGTCAAAGAAGCATTAAAATACAGGCAGCATCACCAAAGAAGTTAACTTTTTAGCCAAACTTTGTTTTTCAATCAGTGTGTTTTACCACTTTACAGAATGTAAATGAATGATGGTTGAGCAAATATGCTGAAAATAGAAGCCAGTGTAACATATTTTAGCTAGTCATCCTTCAGTCTCCTGCCCTCTGATTAATCAGCCTCTGACCTATTCTGTAGATTTCCTTATTAGAACTAATTGTTCCAAATACTTGCTATATCAGTATGAACATAGAATCAGACATGTTTAGTAAATTCAACCACTTTTTTTTAATAAGGGACAATGACAGATTATTTTTAATCCTCATTCTTTTTAGAATCAATTTGCATGTCAAAATTGGCTTTCAAATACTGGGTTTACTTTCAGCCTATCAGATGTTTAGAAAAATGTGTTCAAAAGCCCCATTCAGAGAACACATGCACATCTTCCAGAAGTGCTACTATAGAACATAATATTTACTGAAACTG
The DNA here is from genome assembly GCF_047511655.1 of Castor canadensis. Taxonomy (NCBI): domain Eukaryota; kingdom Metazoa; phylum Chordata; class Mammalia; order Rodentia; family Castoridae; genus Castor; species Castor canadensis. The sequence goes on from NC_133387.1 coordinate 40,183,192, forward strand.
TCTAGGGGGCTGGCAAAGTGGCTCGAGGTAGAACTCCTGCCTAGCAAGTAGAAGGCCCTAAGTTCAAGCCCCTCCCAGTACTACTAAAAAAAAAAAACCAAAAGAAATTGTCTAGGAAGGTTCTTACAATGCCTACAACATTTGGACATTCTTAATAGTGGCAAACTGTCCATTGCAATTAAATTTAATGTTTAATTTTTGCAGTGAGATTTCAGTAGAAAATGATACAGATAATCCAAGGTTGTCTTAGAAAAAGAAGTGATACAGGAAAAATATAACCTGAGAAGGGCCATTTGAAAATGAGGGATATCTTACAAGGGAATTTAAAGAGCACATCTGACTGAGAACTTCATGCAGAGATCCTCTTAAATGACAGAAGATCTCTGTCCATTCTGCTTCCATGTTGAAGCAGTGAAAGATGCCCTTGGGTTCATTACTGTTGGATTTCATAATGCTGTAATTACCAGTTTTTATCTTATATATAGCACATTGAAAAAAGCCTGCTTATAATATATACATATGGCAAATTAATATATATTAATCTAGTAAATATATATAGGTAGATAGATAGATGTAGATATAGATATAAAATCTGGCAAAAGTAAATTTTTATGAAAGTCACCAGTTAAGAAAGGAGAATGTTGGAGGGGGTGAATTTAAATGTGATATATTTGATATATTGCTAGAACCTTTGTAAATGTAACAGTATACCCCACCCAGCACAACAATAAAGTAAAATGTATTAAAAAAGAAAATTTACTGTGTAGTAATTTCTTTTTAATTATTTTCAAAGCACTTACAGTCCAGCTACTTTGGAGGCTGAGATGCAGGAGAATCAATAGAGCCAGTGGTTTCATGGCCAACCTGGATCACACAGTGAGACTCTATCTCAAAAAAAAACAACAACCAAAACCAAAAATTAATTTCAGCTAGAAGTTGATACAGAAATTTTAAATTGTACAAGAGAGTGGTATTTTATTATACCAAGAACTATTGCAAATTGGGTCTTTGGAGGTCTTCGGTTTCTGTTTCATTTGAGGAAACTGATATCCAAAAAGAATAAGTAAAATTTCTAGGTCATTAGTAGAAACTGTGCATTGGAGATAGAGTTCTAGTGATTATTGATTTCCAGAGCCATTTTTACTCCACCAACTTTTCAATAACTGTTATTCCTATACCTCTGTGTCCCTATAATATGTAGTTAACTCATTTAATCTTTATGTAAACAATAGTAAGAAAATGGTATCATTGTTCTTATTTTAGTAACTGTTTTTCCATTTCTTTGTGGAAATTACATTGTGATGGTTACATTTAAAACATAACTCAGTTTAGAAAATACTGTCATTTACATATGCATGTTTATTCATAGTTGTCAAATTATATTTTCAAATCTTGGATAAATTAATGAAAGAACCATTTCAGATACTTCTCTTTTCTAGGAAAAGTGTTTAGACATTTTTAAAATGTTTTTAAAGTTCAAGATGAGTTTTAAAACTGTTTAGAAAGAAGAAGCAAAGTAGCATTATGGATTTTATAGAAAAAACTACAATACAGTGAAATCAATGACTGGACAACATTTCAAAAGGAATTTGTGATGAATTTCAAAGATTCCATGGAAAGTTCATCCTACTTGAAAACAGAAGTATTGTTGCCAGAATTTAGACTTAATCAATGACTGTTGGTTTCATATATAAAAATCTTCTTGATGTAAAAATTGTTTTTCCAAGATTGATGTATTTTTAACTATGCGATTATATATAATACAAGAACTTAATCAAAGCTAAGGGTTCAGCCTCTGTAAGTTAATATGCTAGCCAAAGTACAAGAAGAAAGCTGGACAGGTTCTCTTGATCTTCAGCCTTCAAAGAACCAGGATTCTGTTCTTAATTATTTGCATTCCCTTTCTTTTATTTTTCTAATGTGCATTTATAAATTTTAAAGGAAATTATTTTAATATAAATTAAAATAGAATATTCTAAAGTTGAAATAATTCATATATTTATTGTTGCTTTACTCTCTGAACATTAAGTCTACAGGCTTGGGACCAACAAAATCCACTATTTTCCGTCATTGTTATTTGCTGCTACATAGAGCCATATGGAGTTATTCTTTTATTCAATTTTCTGCCTCCTATTTGCTCCTCTTTTTTCTACTGTTTTTGGAATGGGGAATAGTTGCATACAATAAGAAATTTGCCTAACAAAAAATACTGTCCTAGTCGTTCTTTTTTTCTTTGGTTCTTTTAAATCATTGGGACAAATTAAAGTGAAGCACAAAGACATTGTTGTACTGACTATTGAGAATTAATTTGTGAATAGGATTTTTCCTCTACAGATAATTCTCAAAATATAGGATATAAGACCCTTTCAGAGTCTCTTCTAGGGAAAAATATTTTCACAATAATAAGTTGTCATTTGCCCGCTTTCACAGTCATTCTTTCATGCACATAGAGTGGAGTGTTTCAGACACTGCCTGGTGGGTGATGTTGCAAAAGCAACATTAGAATCCACTGGTCTTTTGTGATGCTAGACATCAAAGAAAATTCAAAACATATAAAACAAGGCCTCACTTTTTGCAACCCTTTTTTAAATCTAGTAATTTTCATTTAATGAGTCATGTATAGTAATATATGACAGTTTGTTCTATAAATGAATTAATAACATTTTTTAAACTTTTCCATTTTAACTTCAAATACCATAAGTACCGATGGATGCAACCCCATAGATAAAAGCTCTATAAAGCCCTCCTCCTGACACCAAAAAGTTAAGGACCCAATACTCTGCATGATCTTTTTTATTCTCAAATATTTGAGTTTTTGTATTTTATTTTCAGTTTACTTTTTATAATGTGAAATATCTGTTTTTAGGTTGCTACAAGCCTCAGGAAAGATAAGATTACTTGATGTTGGCAGCTGCTTTAACCCATTTTTGAAGTTTGAAGAATTTCTGACTGTTGGCATTGACATTGTACCTGCTGTAGAGGTATATATAATTTTGTTTTCAGACTTGAGTTTTTTGCGTGTATATTTACAAAGGAAAAGCACTGTCTTTACATTCCTAAAATTACAAATATGTTTCTTTTATACCAGCTTATTAAAAGAGATTATTTCTACTCAATTAAATATATTTCTGTGAAAATGAGCATTTAGTTAACCAATATTAATGTGACCACTACCATGTTTATCTTTATTTTCTTTGTTCTGTTCCTTCTTTGTCATCTAAACAGTCATAATCTGGAACTATGCTATAATGAAATCATTGCAGTGATCTACTCCAGTAGATTACAAAGATTTCCAGATAGCTGTAGTATTTGACCTTTGCATTTTGCTTGACTAAGGATGACTATATGTATATACGTGTGTGTATATATATATTATATAGTATGCATATATATCAGTGCATCTGTTCCTGAAATGTACCATGTTGTAGAGTGGATTAGAGATTTATCACACACACACACTTGCATGCTCACTGCTATAGTCTTAACACCAGGAAAAAAACCTAGTACATTAGGTACTTTTCAATAAAAGAATGAAATCTTACTTTAGGTTTGAATATCTCAAACACCATTTTCTACTCTGAGTCTGTTTTCTTATGTATAGAATGGGGTTCTCAAGAATGTTTTCTTGAGAAAAAGTATTTAAAACATGTACCATAATACCTGCTACATAGTGAATGCTAAAGAAATGTTTAATATTATCCTTGAAAAGATCCTGCATGAAGCTTCAACTTTTATCTGAATCTTTAATTATATATCATTTTGACTACCATGACTGTTTAGGTTAAATCTGTCTGAGTAACATTAAGGAATAAGAAAAGGCTAAAACCATTACTGTTCTCTCTACTTCCTTAAAAACAAATATTTGCTCTACTGTTCTTAGCTTATTACTGAAGTGAACTCCTGTGAAATCAGAGCTATAATTTCAAAGTACAAGTGGCTTTGTACATGAATTCTTCCCCTGCACCTTTCCTTTAACATACACTAGAGATATTTTTTAGGGTCTGCTAATACGTGATGGCCATTTTTAAATACTAAGGCTTAAATATATTTTTGAATAATAAATTTTAGTTTTATAGACAGAATTTTCAACTGTGTAGTCATTAAGGAAGATGAAAGAACAGCTATATTGAAGTTCAGCAGAAGAAACAGATTTTAATAATTCCAGAACTCTGTAACTAATTTGAAAACAAAGTGAAGACACACTATCCCAGCCAGAAGAACAGACTAGATTTATTCACATCCCCCTTGCCTAAAACAACCAAAAAGTGGTTAAGAGATCTGATATATTTTATATCATGCTAGACATCAGGTAATGAAATAGTGATTCTGAGAGATGGAAAACACATGTGATGAGCCCTATAACTGCACTAATGTATTACATTAAGAGAGTTTCCAGGTGAGGGGATCCCAAGCAAAGGTCAGCTGGTTCCTGAGTTGTGGAGGTGGAATGGCACTCTGAGAGTCTTAGGAGATTAAAGTAGGTACAGTTTGTAGGATGAGTACCAAAAATTAGAAACCTGCAAAAAAGGAAAATTCAAAAGCCTAAAAAAGATCCTTCTTGAGTACTGCTTGCAGAGTATATGAGAAAATTGCATAAAACTGGAAAAACTGCTAACTGAAAGAATTAGAAGTTCCAGTGCCCAGCACTCACACAGGGTGGAAATAGTACCTGTTCCCATCAGCCATACTGCATTGGATGGAGTACACAGAAGGGTCATGCCCCAGTAGTGGAGAGTAATAAGCCTTAGGCTGAACACTATTATAGCCTCTCCTAACAAATTTTAAAAGATCCAAAAAGAACAGATTGTCACTAGGTATCTTAACTACATCCTAGGATAAAGCTCAAGAATATTTATAGCAATCCACAGCCATCTAGTACTCAAAGGAGTAAAGCAGTAAACTATTGTGTATCACTTTCCCAAGTAGAAGGGCCAGATGATTATGTGACCAGCTTCTCTACCCAACTGACAAGGGTAAGAGAATAAGTTAATAGCACATAACTTTGTTAATTAAAACTATTGCTATCTGACATAACCTATTTGGGTCACAGTTTTAGTGGTTTCAATCCACAATTGACTCCATTGCTTTTGGGCCTGCGCCAAGGCCACACACAGTGGTGAGAGTACATAGCAGAGCACTAATTTTATAGTTAGGAGGCAAAAGAGAGAGGAAGGGGCTGAGTCCCAGAATTTCTTTCCATGGCACACCACCAGTGACCTGAAGACCTCCTGTTAGGCTTGACTTAGTGCCACCCTAAGAAGTATGCATTTATCACCCACCACATAGACCATTGGGGAACGTTATGATAAATCTGTAACACTTTCTTATTCAGTGTCCTTCCTGTGGAGTTTTAATATTCAGGAAATTACGGAATGTTTATTCCTTTAGTTTGTAGTACTGCTCTCGGTCATTTAACACATGTCAATTAAATTTAATACATAGTTTGTTTGAAGCCAGATACTAACTCTGTAATAGAATAGGTTTATTTTGGCTCAGAGTTTCAGAGGTTTCAGTCCAAGGTTGGCTGGCTCTATTACTTTTGGACCTGAGGAAAGGCAGAATATCATGGCAGAAGAGGCAGCTTGGTAGCAGAGCAAGGGACTTGGGAAAACATGTACCTTTCATGGGCATGTCCCCAGTGTCCTACTGTATCCTTGAATAATGGATTAGTGTGTTATGAAGATAGAACCCTCCTGATCCAATCACCTTTTACCTCTGAATGTTGCTCCATCTGGGAGCAAGCCTTCAACACATGAGCCCCTGGGGACATTGTAGATCCAAACTATAACAATTACCCTCTTTGACTTCTCTGATTCATCCTTATTTCATGGCATCTGGTTTTAAAATTGTTTTTATATTAGCCTCTTTTCAATGACTATGAATGTTAAAGTGAATGTAAATATGACTAAGCTTTGAAATAAATCATTCCTAAAAACTCTTATCCAAATTAAATTTCATATAAGCCCATGATTTTTAAATATATGCTATAAAATACTTATTTGAAGTTGTTAGAAAAACCATTATGCACATGTGCATTTGTGTATTAAATGATGACTAAAAAATGTCAGGGCTTGGTTACTCAGATTTTTTTTATTGTAAGTTTTGACTAAGTCTATACAGACTTAACTTGGTAGGGAAAGGTACATAATCAAAGCTGGAATAATATAGAAATACTATGAACTCTGAAATGTTTGGTGTAATATCTATGCACTAAGGTGGGAATAATCTTGAATTTTTGTTTGTTTGTTTTGAGCCCAAGTCTCATTGTGTATCCAGCTGGCTTCCAACTTGTGATCCTCCTGCCTCACCCTCCTGAGTGCTGGGGTTAAAGGAGTATACCACCACACCCCTTAAAATTTTTAATATACCTTTTTTTCTTTTTGCAGAGTGTATATAAGTGTGACTTCCTGAACTTACAACTTCAGCAACCACTCCAGCTTGCACAGGATGCTATAGATGCTTTTCTGAAGCAACTGAAAAACCCTATTGATTCTCTTCCTGGAGAACTTTTTCATGTGGTTGTTTTCTCTCTCCTCCTTTCCTATTTTCCATCACCCTACCAACGATGGATTTGTTGCAAGAAAGCCCATGAACTGTTAGTGTTAAATGGTTTGCTACTTATCATCACTCCTGATTCCTCCCATCAGAACCGTCATGCTATGATGATGAAAAGCTGGAAGATAGCTATAGAGTCCCTGGGCTTTAAACGCTTCAAGTATTCAAAATTTTCTCATATGCATCTGATGGCTTTTAGGAAAATCTCCCTAAAAACCACAAGTGACTTGGTTAGCAGGAACTATCCAGGGATGTTATATATTCCTCAAGATTTCAACAGTATTGAAGATGAGGAATATTCTAACCCTTCCTGCTATGTCCGATCGGATTTAGAAGATGAACAACTGGCATATGGTTTCACAGAGCTCCCGGATGCTCCATACGACTCAGATTCTGGAGAAAGTCAAACCAGCTCCATTCCCTTCTATGAGCTAGAAGATCCCATATTACTTTTAAGTTAATATAAAAGCAAGGGCCCTTCAGTCTAGACTCCAAACATAATTGCTTACACTAATCAGAAATACTAACATGAACTCAGTACTTAAAACCTGGTTTGCATAGAAGAAATGCACAGGTTTACAGAGTTTGCTATTTTTTTCTACTTCTGGATTTTAAAATTTATTCTTATATAGAAAGCTTAAAGTTTCATGCAGAGTGAGTTCTGTCATAGCAGAAATCACTGTACTTTAGCATTTCGCACTAAGATATAGAAAGGTACCTTTTTTCTCTTTAGTGCTATTGTGAAAAATGAAGCGTAATTTGCTATATATTTTCCTTTCTTCAGTTGTTCAATGTTGACTTTAAACCATTGCAGTGAGAAACTTTAAGATACGTAGAAAGCTGTAGATTGCACTTTGATGACTCACAAGTTAAAAATGACACAGAGATAGGTTGGTTTAGTTGTTTTGTGATGCACTTATGTTTTCCTTTCTTCTAACTAAATTGTTACCTGTTACAGAAAGACATTTTCTATTCAGTTTCATCTGATGATCCATTATATCCTGAGCTTTTTGAAATTGGTGATAACTCTATCTTTTTTCTTCTATTAAGCTCATTTGGCAGCACCAGACATCGGGAGAGTGATTCCCCCAAAGTATGTATTCTATTTTCATTAGCATAATACAGTAAACACCGTTGCCAAAGTAGTATTTTTATAACTTTCTTGTTGTTTTAGGCCTTGGTGTTAGACTATATATTTATCTGTGAGAGTTCACTTTTACTTTTTTTTAAAATTTAGGTTTCATTTACAGAACTTTCTATTTAAGCAAGGAACAATACTCAATTCTGACTAAAAATACTTTAGAGAAAGGGTTTGCACTTGTAAGAAAGTTTATGTTCTATTGAGACCACCATTCCAACTTTCCATTAAGGAGGTGCTGCACTACAGGTTTGGAATTATATTAAAAATGTAAAATTAACCCTCTACTGGTAATCTCAGAAAATGGTTCCTAATTTCTTTGTTAACCCTACCAGAAAATTTTCTTTGAAGAAGATATCATTAGTTGGCTGTGGGAATTCTCCCTTTCCACATTGATAAATGCCTTTCTGTGTTTCTGAATCAGAAGCAAATGATTAAGGAGAAATATAGTCCAAACAAGACAAGTTTAAACAGCTAACAACATTTAGTACATACTGTCTTGTCAGCCAGCAATTGTCATGTAAACTATCATTTTTAAGAGTGCCACTGTGTGGATTTTTTTTCAAGTGGTTATTACATTAAAATTACCTCATACTGAGGTTTTTGCACTGAATATCACAGTTTCAGATTTCATGGTTAGTATTGTGTGTGTGTGTGTGTATTTTTAAAGAAAATTTGCATTTTCGATAGTTGATCCTCAATTTCATAAACTGCACTTCTTTACTCTGGTAAAACTGAGGTTTTTGTGCTTATTGTGAATTACTATAGTTACAGGTCAGATTTTATTTAGGAGTACAAAACTTATCCTTTGAGATATAAATCATTGTGTGTACCCAGTATTTCAAAGTAAATTTCACATGCTAAATTAATGAAAATAACAAGATTGTAATTAACCTAAAAAAAGGTCAGTTGACTAAATGCAATAAATAATTGTTGCTCAAATATGCCATATGTAACCTGAAATTTTTCACTTACTTTCAATAGCATATAATTCCTTAATAATTAGGATTGACTTTTCTTTTAGTTAAGTACTGCAGCATTGTGTTTTATAGCTCCCACAAAAGAGAAAAGGAAAAAAAATTAAGAAGTATTGTGTTCAGAGTAATATAGAACTGTATTCTGGTAGTACCCTTTTTTTCATACCGTTTGTTTTGCTTGGTTTTGCTAAATCCAGTCCTGAGAGCAAAGAAAATAATACACCAAATGAAAATGCTTTGAAAGTAAATGGAAAACAGTGCTTTTGAAAGGCTGGTCAGAGTTTGACCTTTGAGACAGCTTTTGTGTTACATCTAAAATGTTGGTGCTATAAATTCATCTGATTGTTTACAGATGTTGATTCTGCTTATACTCCAAAATGTGCATGATGTATTTTAAGTAGTACTTTAAAGAAGAATCTCTTTATAAAGCTTAATACCACTTAGTATAAATTTGTTTGAATTTATATCATTTGTTACTGTAAATTCAGTTTATTCAGATTAAGTTGGCACAGGATTTAAACCAAGTCATATTCCACCAAGGCCAATTCAGAGTATAAATGTGGAAACGTAACCAGTCATTGTGGTGTGGCACCAGATTACATATATGTTACAACAAATGACATTAATAGGGCCTTCCAATACTGTATGGGTACTCTTCAGAATTATTTCATTTTGATATAAGGAAGTTAAGGGACCTCCCATCATGTTCACAGCAATTTCTCCAAAATAATTTGGTGTTTTAGAAACAAATGATAATCATGTGGCTGGATTCTTCAGGATCATGAACAGATCATGTGGTTTTACTATAGTTGCCAAGTGGTGGGAAGTAGAGTACCTGAAAATGTATGTTTGTGTTTGTTGTATTTTTTCACATTTTGTGAGCAAAGCACATTTATTAAAAATTTTAAATTTTCTAATATTCTTTGTATATTATTTATAAACTGAAACCTTTTAGGTTTTTTTTTTATCTCACTAAATAATTTCAGAATTGGAAAACAATTTAGAATTTGACCTTTAGAATTTCCATCTAGGTTTTATCTAGTCAAATCCCTTAATTTCATAAATTCATTCACTGAGATTCAGAGACTTCAAATGACTTCTCTGTTTTTGTGCATTGTCATGCTGTTAATGGCAGATAATAGCATAAATTCTACCTGGTCATATGGCAACCATATGTAATTAACTTTCAAAAAACATGAACTATGACAATAGATAATATAGTTGAGTATATCTGTTAGGATAGCATTCAGTTTTCTTTAATTCTGTAAACAAATGTTTGTATTCTACCTTGTGTAACATGCTGAGGAGACAGCAGGCATTTGGGGGGATCACAGCCCCCCCCCCCCCGCTTCCATGGAGCTCACAATGTAGTGGAATAGACAAGAGTTCCTTGAAAAATATCTTCCATCTAGGAATGATCATCTACTGATCCTACAGGTTTGCCTGCTCTTAAAATCCTTAATTTGTTCCCTAGTAATGGTACAGGAGGTGAAAAAACAAAAAAAAAGAAAAAACGCATACACACAAAAAACTTTAGCAAATTACAAACACATTGTGGATAAAAGGGATGTATCATTCACCCCGTTCAGAAAAGTGCAAGCTAAATATACATTCTCTGATTGTAAAAAAGATGGGGAAAAGTACAATGAAGCTTGTGCTCCATTTGCCACCCTTTTGTGAGCACAGTACAATGGCAGGATTCCTCTGCAGCAGGTCAGCAGAATGTAGACTTATTTATGTAGCTCAGTGGTAAGAGAATGTGCTTTAATGTGTACAAGGCCCTGGGTTCAATTCCAGCACCTCACACACATACACACTTTCTTCTTAGTGTTACAAATTCTTACATAACAAAGGTAGAAAACTAATTCTTTTACTACTCAAATAATACAGAGGCTTATTATAAGGAGTGCTTGTATACAATAAATTTATTCCTCCCAGTAAAATTAATTGTAGTAACATCCAGTTCAAATAAAAAAAATTATATTCATGATGCACTGTGAACACAAAGCTCTCCAAGAATATTAGTGGTGGCCTTTACTACACAGTACCAAAGAACACTCATGGTACTATAGCTAACAATTGCATTAATCTTAAGGATCTCAAAATTTTATTAAAGGAGAGAAGAACTGGGTTTTTAAAATCCCCATTTGTGTCTCATTGGAGAAATGCAAATGTCAATGGATGGAAAGTTTTTTATTTACCTTAAACTTTGCTTTGAATGTATGTTTTATCCTAAATTTGATGTGCTCAGAATCTCAGTAGTTTGATGTGCATCTATTTTTATATGAGATTCTTGTTGTATTTAGTACTGTTGAGTAGTTACTTGTATTCAATATAAGCAGTGTTTTAACTTATTTTGAACTTTATTTTTAACCATGGTACCTTTGCTAAGTTTTTAGAAAGCTATTCCAGTTTTTGTAATTTAAAATATCACAAGTCTAAATCACATCTTAGTGTTTGTTGTTCTTAGTAATCAAAAATTATTTTTACATCGTACATCTTAATAATTTCTATTAGTGGGCCCAAAATTGGTCATGGCCAATATTAGTTTATTTCTCCCTCAAATTCCTGTTCTTTAACATCTGTTTAGATGAGTTTCAGAGACAAGCTAAAATGTGATAGGATGATAAAGTCAGCAAAAAACAATTATAGTTTCCAAACTGCCACAGTCCTTTTCACTAGAAACCAAGCGATACTAGTTTTCCAAAGCCAGACCAGGATGAAATAATTCCTGGAAATAAAGTAAACAGATGAATGCTGGAAAGAAGAGAGAAAGGTAGGCAAGCTAAACCCTTGGAGACTGGCTGCAGGTGAAAAAAAAAATTCTCAGCAAACAGACTTGAGACCAAAAAAAGAGAAAAAAAAAGCCTAACAACTTACCTATAGAAGGAAGTTTATATTTTCTGACCCCGCTGACCCAACAGCACAGATAAAGTAAAAGAGAGCAGGTTGCTGAGGAAACAGAGTAGGAAGCTAGGAATTTGAAAGAAGATACATTTTGATAGGGAGGAAATGTGGTGGTCTGGAACATTTGTAACCATAGGCATCAAAGTAGGTACCCTGTGGGACTGGAGAAGGGGACATACAAAATGGTAGTTAGGATGTTGGTTTTGCTTATGGCTGACTACCCACTGAATAACTTAATTTCATACCTTAAAAAGTTCACACAAGTCCTTTATAATAAAATGAATAACAAAGACTTTCCTCCCTAAAATTTCACAAGTGTAAAAAGGCTGTATTTTTATGTCATTGGTGAAGAAGTGTCAGTATAGAAAGGTGGATAATAATACTTCTGTGCATTCATTTTATTCCTCAGTGTGAAGCATGAAATTCCAAAGAACCCAAGCACAGGTCTTGCGACACATCATTTTAGATAGTATGCAGTATTCTTAGAACCTATACTTAGAATTGCTTTTCAGTAATGATTTTTCACTTACTTACTAGGCCTTGTGATCTGCTTTTCTAACTGAAGGCTATTGTCACCACATATTAGTGTGTGGTGACAAAATAAAGCAAAATTGTCTCCACCATTAGATCAGTACTGATTTATTATTATTGCACTATTTGTAGTTGAGGCATTTGTGTTGCACTATTACACTGAATTAAGTACTCTAAGAAATGGACAATCTATTCTTTTCAGGAACAGACAATGTAAGAAAAAATACACCAGCATTAGTACAAAGCAAAAACTGCAACATTGAAAAACATTCTTGATTGCATTCGCTGATGGTGCGTATCAATGAAATGTGTTCACTTAACCTTCCTGATACACTGTTCATAACTTACCTAAATGCAAGTTGAAGATGGGAATCCCTCGTCATGGAAGGGCAAAGGTAAGCATTGTGGTCCCTGTATTTCTCCATCTCAGTCTCCTGGCACTCTCTCCATCATCCTTTATGTTAAAGTCCTGGGGGAAAATACGCATGCCCATCTTTTGGAGTAGCTCGTCCCTATGCCTAGAATTTCTACCTCTTACATTTAATTTGCATGGCTTACTCTTTTTTTTGTTATTCAGCTCTCAATTTAAATGACACTTCTCAGGGAGAACTTCCTAGTCCACATAATTTAGTCTTTTCCAAATCACCATAAAGTGTCTGCATAGTTCCAAATATCTAAAATTTATCTTTTTCTGGTTTGTCTATATATACAGGCAAAGCCCTCTATCCTGTCTTTATCCTTGGCTAACAAAAGTACATTGCACAAGCAGCAGATGATCAATAAATATTTGTATATGAATTTATTCTACCTTCCCACATGCAACTGAGATGATACAGGACCATTCTACTCCTAGTAACTTAATTTATGAATCTTTTGGGATGGTCTGACTGTTATATTAATTACTTCATGCATTCTTAGAATTAGGATATAGTTCAGTTTTATTCTTCAGAAAAGTCTGCATTGGTTTACATAAAAATGAAACTTAGACCAGTAAGTGATTTGGAGCCATATAATTTCTCCTGTCTACTGACTTCTGCACATTAAAATTTATAGTATTTTAGGACTCTACATTCTCATGATGTCTATCCAGTTCCCACCTCTCACTCCTGTCCAATAAATACTTAAGTTTGTAACCCACCATTCATTTTTATATCTTTTAATGGAGTATCTAGCAAATTGAGCTCCAGTCCCACATGAGAAGTGGTACCCCAGCAGTGTTAAGAAATGACTCCAACTGCTTTCTTGGCTTTGTATTCAGACAAGTTTCCACCACTAGTTAATGCCAAAAGAAATTTGTCCAAGCAAGCAGTTTCTCCTCAGGACCTATTTCTTAATCCATAAAATTCACTTTGCATGGTTGATAGGTTTAAAAATAATTTCTATAAAGTAAATAACACAATCTTTTTGCACAGTACAGAGATACAACACATTACTAATTTTGCCAAAGTGCTTTTAAAAGCCCTATTCTTTCTTCATTTAGTGTTGCCTGTTCTGTGCCTCCCATGCACATTCACCATTTAATCTCCATCACCAATTCAAAATCTGACACCCATTTCTTAGAATGATACTGAGCAAGTTAAGCTTTCAGTGTTAACTTCACTTATCTTCAATTTTTCTTGCCAATGAATTTGCAGAAAATGATATAAAAGATTCCCAATTAATTGCAACCTACCCTGCAAGGTTTCAGTGAAACTACAAAACAAATCTCAATATGAGGTTGTCTTGTTTCTTTAAAATATGAATTCATGGGTTGGCAGAGTGGCTCAAGTGGTAGAGCACCTGCCTAGCAAGCATGAGGCCCTGAATTCAAACTCCACGATAGCCCAAAAAAAATGAGTTCATAAACAGAAGTAAATCCACTTCTTCAGTATATTTGATTCAACTATCTAATTATTAAGCCTGAGGAAGGCTCCATAACTATAAAGGATACTAGTTAATACAAACTAGGAAAATCATTTCTTTTTAAAGGCAGAGTTTTGCCCTGTACCCAGGCAGGCCTTAATTTGCAATCCTGTCTCAGCCTCCCAAGTGCTGACATGATAGGCATGCATCTCTCTCTCTCTCTCCTCTCTCCCTCTCTCTCCTCCCTTCTCCCCCTCTCTCCATCCCTCCTTCCGTTCCTCCCTCTTTTTGTGGTGCTGGGGATATAGAGATCAGACCCAGGGCCATGCACATGCTAGACAAATTTTTTCACTGAGCTACATCTCCAGCCTGAGAATCACCAGTATTTTTTTCCAACATAGGATTAATGACATCACAGCATTATATAGGAAGAAAACCCTTGAAACAGTTCATTTTCTAAGGTACTGACTTCTCTGGCTCTATAAAAGCATGTTTAATGTTGCTCTACAAAAGCAAGTTGGATGTAACCACATCCATGGACAGTACTGGTCTGAAGCTACCAACTAAAGTTATTTATGGCACTTCTACACACACAGAAATAGACTGGAGACCTGGTGTCCCTTTTTCACATGACAATAGCATAGAAAATTGCAATAGAAGTAACCAAAAAACATTTTTATAAAACATCATTCAGGTTGGGAATGTAGCTCAATTGTAGAGTGCTTGCCTAACATGCCCAAAACCCTGGGTTTAATCAACAAGCATCATATGAAAAAAGTACTGTTCAGTTCTAAATATAGCCCTTTGATAGTCATGATAACTTAACAAATATTTACTAAACAACTATTATGTACCAGGTATCATACTAGGCACTCTACATATTGCCTCACTTTGATCTTATCAAGAGTTTTTTTTAAAGTAAACACTTTTACCATTTTATTAGCAGGGAATATTACTCTTCACGATATTAATTAATCAACAAAGTTAGAATTAGAAAAGTGGCTCCACCAAGATTGACTACCTGATTGCAAAGGTCATGTTCAAAGAAAAACAATATGACTGAATAGAGTTGGTGAGCACTCATCTCCTCCAAAGAAGAATGAAAGTAACATGTATATAGCTGCATTTTAAGGAGAGTAACAGTGAGAGAACACTGAAAATCAAAAGAGAAACTAGAACCTTGTAAGATTCAGAGGCTCAAGACAAGAATGTAGCAAAGGAAACAAATGCCCAGTATCTGCCACCCAGGCTCAGTAGCCTGCAGAGGAGGTCTGCCTTCTTTGCAGGGGGTAAAAGTAAGAGATCCAGTGAACTCTTATCAGTGTGGATGCTTGCAATCCTAGCTACTGGACAATATCACAATTTTCACAGACTTGCAAACCACTTAGATAAGTAATCTGAAATCTACACAGAAGACTGGCCATCTTGAAAAGATACCCTTTGCCTGAACTTTCACTGTTTTAGGGGTCCGAAACCACTACATATTCTGCTTTCTGGGACTCCACACACATTCACTGCACTGGCTCTGGGCATAGCTTCCTCATAAACCCAACTTGGTCCAGAAGAGTGACTGAGACCCAAGTCTGATGTGTGCCATGCACTGTAAGGGCCACATGTTGCAACATGAAGAGGAACGGGTGGTGCTGCCCTCAAGATCCAGGACATTAGAAAACTTGTCCTCTGAGACCAATGGTGTGGCCAACTACATGCAGACTTGGGCTAGTTCCATAACTGAAGGCAGCCACACACACCCTTAATGCCACCCTTCCTCCTTGTGCTATGTGTAGAAAACTGTTAGTGAGAGAGTGGTGAGGGAACACAATGGTTCTCATTGTTGCCCTACTAAGGAGACTTTGCAACTCTGGCTCTGCATTTCCTCCTCCCCCAGGTATACAAAGCCAAAGGTGCTCTCCTAAAGGAACTTTGCCTGGCTCCAGCAGGCACTGTCAGGGAAGGGGCGGAGAGAGAAGTACCACAATTCTTGATGATGCCCTACCTACATGGTTCCCATACCCACTCTGCCCCCACACTTTATCTTACCATCTACTGCCGAGGCTGTGTGTGGGGACCAGAGTGGACAAGAGTGCATGCTGCAGTTTCTGCCACTGCCTCTTCACCATACAGTCTGCACCTGTGCCAGCAACCGGCTGGAGGACGAGTGCTTCAGGACCTTCATCACTGCTTTGGCCACTACTGGCAGAGGCCCTTATTAGTAACAGAGTTAGCATCAAAATTGCCTAAACTCCATCACTTGATAGGGGCCACCACTCCTATTATAGGAGTAGCCACACAGTAAGCACCATATATATATATGGTGCTACTGTCTGCACCACACCCACCTAAACTGCTAGGGCAGCCCACAGAGTCAGAGACAGTAGATCTCTCTGATTCTGCCACACTATGCATCATGGCCAATTGTCATAAATCACAGCCATGGAGGCTATAAGAAGACTAAACTATAGTGCTCATCTAAAGATAAAACAAACTGACACCCCAAGAAACATCTTTAGGAAAAACTACACCATAAAAGTGGTAGAGATGTGTGACCAGCCAGATACACAAACCTCAATGTAGAGCACAAGAAATATGAAAAAAGTAGGTAATATGGTACTTCCAAAAGAACATGCAGATTGCAACGAAACTAAAATAGATGAAATGTGTGATAAGGAATTTAAAAGAATAATTATAGCTAGGCATGGTAGTATAATCGCAGTACTTGGGGGGCAGAGAGAGGAGAATCATAAGTTGGAGGCCAGCCTGGCTACACAGTAAGACCCTATCTCAAAAATAAATAAATGGGGCTGGAAGCTCAAGTGAAAGAGTGCCTGCCTAGCAAGCACAAGGCCCTGAGTTCAAACCTAGTACTTTAAATAAGTAAACAATAAAATGATTATGAAAATGCTTAATGGCCAAGAGAACACTGATAAACAGTTAGCAAATGAATGAGAAATTCAGCAAAGAGGAAGATTTTAAAAAAGAACTAAATACAAATTTTTGAAATATGGAGTTTATAAGGTAAGTGAAAAAGAACTAAATACAAATTTTTGAAATATGGAGTTTATAAGGTAAATGAAAAATAGTTGGTCAATAGTACATTAGACCAACCAGAAGAATATATGAACTTGAAGCAGGTGTTTTGAAGAGAAGGGTGGAGCAGGGGAGGTGTGGAAGGAAGGGAATTTAAGATCTTTAGAACACTATAAGACAAACATGCATTTTTTTGTTTGTGAGGAGTCAATATTTAAGGGCATAGAAATCCTATTCAGTGAAATAATAGCAGAAAACTTCCCTAATTTTGGGACATCCCAAAATGTAGACATCCATGTACACAAGGCTTATAGGACCACAAAAAAGCATAAATAAAAAAGACCTTCAACACAGTACAATATAGCTATATTGTCAAAATATAAGACAGAGTTTATTTGCAAAAGAAAAGTGTTAAGTCACATTTAAGGGGATCCCCAGTAGACTAACAGCATAGTCCTCTGCAGAAAGCCTATGGGGTAGGGGAAGTTGAATAATGTATCCCAAGTTCTGAAAGAAAACAACTGCAAACAAAGATTACAGTACCTACCAAGGCTATGCTTCAGAAATGAAGAAGTAAAGACCTTCAAAGCAGCAAAAACAGAGGGAATTCATCACCATCAGACCATCATTACAAAGATCCTTATGCAAATCCTACATGCAGAAGTGAAAGAAAGATGGTTATCATCATGAAAATATAAATTGCACTGAAAGAGTAGATAAAAAATAGAAAAGAGTCAAACATCAATACATAAGTCATCAAATCATAAAGATGAATAAGACAGGGAGAAAAAGGAATATTCAAAATACAAGAAAACAAAAATGACAGAGTGAGTCCTTACCCATCAATAATAATTCTGAACATAAATTCTCCAACTAAAAGATGCATACTAGTTTTATGGATTAGTAAAAAGAGCCAACAATATGGTGCCTATAAGAAACTCACTTATAAGTAAAGATACACACAGTGAAAATGAAAGGTATAAACTGATATTCCAAGCAAATGGAAACCTGTAGTGAGCAAGAGTAGCTATATTTACATCTGAAAAAATAAGACTTTAAGACAAAAAACTAGGGGCCAAATGTGATGGTGCACGCCTGTAATCCCAGTTGTGTGGGAGGCAGAGATGAGACGAATGCAGTTCAGAGCCAGCCAAGACAAAAAGCAAGACCCTATCTCATAAACAAGCCAGGCACAATAGGGCACATTGATAGTCCCTGCTATGCAGGAACATTGGTAGGAGGACTGCTGTCCAAGGATGGCCCTGGGCAAAAAGTGCAGAACCTACCTGCAAAATAAAACAGAAAAGGCTGAGAGTGGGACTCTGAGTTCATACCCCAGTACTGTCAAAACAAAAAAACAAGGAGAGCCACTATGTAATGATCAAAGGATCAATCCAACAAGAAGATATGATTATGAATCTATATGCACCTAACGTCAGAGTACCCAATTTTATAAAACAAACACTAAAGGGAGAAACAGGATCCAGTACAATATGGGATGTTTCAGTACCCTATTTTCATCAATGACAGATCATCCAGATAATTTTTAAAAATCAAAGAAACATTAAATCAAACTTAAAGACATTTACAGAACATTCCATCCAACAGCTGCAGATAACTCATTCTGTTTATCGGCACAAGGAGCTTCCTCTAGATTATACTATACCGTAGGCCACAAAACAAGTCCTAACAAATCTTACAAAACTGAAATCATATCCTGTATTTTTTCTTTTCTTTTTCTGTCTTCAAACAAAAATCCTTATTTACTACATTTTATTAGCATATATTAATGGTACAAAAGCATTTCATTGCAGTATTTCTATACACGCATATGATGTACTTTCATCATAGTTACCCTCTCTACTACCCTTATCCCTCTCACCCTTGGTTTTTTTATGATTTTAATAGGCTTCATTATGCTATTTTCATTCACATAGACAATATACTTCAGTTATATTTACCCTATCACCCTCTTCTCTCACCCTTCCCACCTCTTGCTTATTCCCTAACCATCTCCCTTTTATATTCATGCCATTTCCCCCACTTACATCCAGATGTTGCATGTGATAGAAAACGTGATAATTACCTTTCTAAGTCTGGCTTGTTTCATTTTTTGTGATGATCTTCAGTTTAATTCATTTTCCTGCAAATGATATGATTTCATTCTTCGTTATGACTGAATGATAATTCATTGTGTACATATACATTTCCTGATCTATTCATGAGGTGATAGATAACTAAGCTGATTCCATGATGTGACTGTTGTGAATAGTACAGTAAACATTGGTGTACAAATATCTATCATATTCTGATTTGGATTCCTTTTATCCTGTATCTTTTCTGCTCACAATGAAATAAAAGTAGAAGTCATCAGCAAAATATATTTTAGAAATTACACAAATGCATAACACTGATAGCACCATTTTAAATAAACCATGAGTCACCAATGAAAACAAGACTAAGAAAAATTCCTTGAAATAAATGAAAATGAATATACAACATACTAAAAGTTGTGGAATGCAGTAGCAGCAACACTAAAAAAAGAAGATTGTAGTAATACTGCTATTTAAAAAAAAAGATTTCAAATAAACAACTTAATGATCATCTCTAGGACTTAGAAAAGCAAGAACAAACCAAACCCAAAACTAGTAGAAAGAAAAAATAATAAAATATCAAAGCAGAAATAGATGAAATGTAGGAAAAAAGACTATACAAAGAAATCAATTAAACTAATCTTGAGTTTTCAAAAAGATAATCAAAGTAGAAAAACTTTTAGCTAAGAAAAGTATAATTAGGGATGAAAAATGAAATACTACAACTGCTACCACAGGAATACAATAGATCATTAGGAATTGTTAAGGAAAACTATAACAAATTGGAAACCTAGAAAAATAGACAAATTTCTGGACACATATTATCTATCAAAGTTGAGCTATGAGGACATAAAAAACCTGAATAGACCAGTAACAAATAATGAGAATGAATCAGTAATTTAAAAAAATTCTCACAACAAAGAAAAGCCCAGCAATAGATAACATCACTGTTGAATTTTACCAGACATTTATAGAAGAACTAACACCAATTCTTCTCAAATTACCCCGTAAAATAAAAAGGGAGGGAACTCTTTCAAACTCATTGTATGAGTCCAGAATTTCCTTAAGCCACACAGGAGCATAATAGCAACAAAAAGGGGTGGGGGGGGGAAGTTATAGACTAATATTCTTGATGAAAAGAGATGAAAAAGATTCTCAACAAAATGCTAACAAGTCAGAGCTAGATGTGGTGGATCATTTCTGTAATTTCAGCACTTGGGAGGCAGATGCAGGAGGCTTATGAGTTCAAGGCTACAAAGTAAATTCTACAGCAGCCTGGGTTATACAAAAAACCAAAATACTAGCAAATCAATTTCAGCAGGATATCAAAAAGATCATTCACCATGATCAAGTTGGTTTCATTCCAGGTATGCAAAGATGGTCCAACAAATCAACAAATATAATATGGCACATTAATAAAATGAAGAATAAAATCATATTATCTCAATAGATGCAGAAAAGCACTTGATAAAATTCAACATCCCTTCATGATAAAAATCCTGAACAAACTAGGTATAGAATATTGTATGTCAATATAATATAGGAGATATATATATCTCCCACAGCCAACATCATACTGAGTAGGGAAAAGCTAAAGGTATTTACTCTAAGATCAGGAGCAAGAAGACAAGGGCATTCAGTCTCACCACTCCTATATAATAGAGTAATAGAAATTTTATCCAGAGCAATTAGGCAAGAGAAAGAAATAAGAGGTTTACAAGGAGGAAGGGAGAAATTCAAAATATCTATACATGCAGATAATATGATTTTATATACAGAAAAACCTAAAGAACCAACCAAAAGATTATTAGAATTGATAAACAAATTCAGTAATGTAGCAGGTTAGAAAATCAATATTTAAAAATCAGTAGCTTTTCTATGTATTGGTAAACAATTTTCTGAGAAAGAAATCATCAAATCAAATCACATTCACAATAGGTACAAAAAAATGATAAAATACATGGGATAAATTAACCAAGGACATGACAGACCTTTTCAAATGAAAATTATAAAACACTGAGGAAAGAAATTGAAGAAGACACATGCACAAAAAGGGAAGCCCAAATTCATGGTTAAAAGAATTGATATTGTTAAAATTTCCATACTACCCAAAGTGATCTTCAGATTTAAGCAATTCTCATTGAATTCAAATGACATCCTTCATAGAACTAGAAAACAGTCCTAAAATTCATATGAAAGCAGAAAAGTCTTTGAAGCTATCTTGAGCTTGTGGATATCCACATGCAGAATATTGAACACCCTTCACAGAATTCAACTAAAAATCAAAATCTAAATGTAAGACCTGAAATTCTGAGACTACTAGAAGAAAATATAGGGGAAACACTTAAGACCTTGGAATGATCTGGACAGGACTTCCAAAATACAGGAAACAAATGTAGAAATTGACAAATGGGATTACACTGCACTAAAAACCTTCTGCAAGCAAAGGAAACACCAACAGAATAAAGAGATAACCCTGAAAATAGGAGAAAATATTTGCAATTTATTCATTTGACAGAGCATTAACATCCAGAATATACAAGAAAAATTCAAAATGTAATAAAAACCAAGTAACCCAATTAAAAAATCAGCAAATGAGAAAAAGTTCAAGGCATTAAAAATATTAAGAATTATGAATATGGAGGCTGACAGAGTGGCTCGAATTGTAGGGCACCTGCCTAGCAAGTGTGAAGCCCTGAATTCAAACCCCAGTCCCACCAAAAAAAAAAAAAAGAATTGTGAATATAATAAAAGTTAAGGCAATACTTTTGGAGGGTTTTAAACATCAGACTAAAAAATGTGAATTCTAAAAACACAGTACACAATTACTGGAAGAATTTGAAATTACTGGAAGCTTGAGAATCCTGTAATAGACTAGTATTTGGGGAAGGTTAATCAGATACCAGTATGCATTTGAATAAACAGAAACTACAGAGAAGCTACATAATTCATTCCAAAAGACATGGGCTTGAAATACAGTAAAAGCAGTAGAAACAGAGAAAGTGGAAGGCTCTACATAGCGAACACAAAACCAAGGAGGTGAGCAGAGAAGAGGTCAGTTTGGGAAATAAGGCATTTAGACAAGTTTAAAATGCTACCTGGAGTTCAGGAGAGCTCGCAGTACATAAACTTTGAGAATCAGCTGCAGAGAAGCTGAGAGTTAATATTAACTCTTTGAGAAGCTGAGAGTTAATATTAAAATTTAGTAAAGGAGTAAATAAAAGGAAAAGAAGACCAAAATAAACTTCAGGGAAAATTCTATTTAGGAGGAACTGGGATCTGATTTTAAAATAATTGGGACAAATAAAGCGAAGAAAATATAGTCAGAGATGTAGGATGAGAATTAGAAGATAGGTTTTCCAAGCTAATGTAGAAAGCATGGTCACCACATTACCACACTCCCCCAGTGCTCTCACTGGTCTTGAGTTTTCAGTTAATTTTGTAGTGCGAAGGAGGGGACAGTTTGGCAGGAAACTCAAGCTTAAGGAAACTGGACCTGAAAAGGGTCACAAAGCACTGAGGATAAAGTAACCAATAAAAATTGAAGACAACCATATATGGGTTAAGCTTTGTTTCTCACTTCTGTTCTCTGCTTGAAAGGCTATATAAGGCAAAGCCCCTTTGTTCTCAGGGCTCAGCTTTTGGACATGAGACCACTGAGTGTGTGCCAGCACAATAAAACATTGCTTCCTGAGGAACTTCCTCAGTGTCCTGTCTCTCTGTTCAAGAATCCTCAACATTTCTGGGGATTCTTGTCTGGGATTTGGAGACGGTGTTTGTTTTTTTTTTTCACCTCCCTTGTCTCTGGGGTGCATCCCCTGGACCACCAGGAGAAGTGATCCCACCAGGCACCAACAGACGGTTTGATCTGGAGGAGGGACTCGCCCTCCCAGTGAGTTGGAGTGAGGGCCTTGGACTCACAATGGAACCCAGAGAGATGCAGGAACCAGTGAAGGGCATGCCACCAATCAGACTCGCAAGAACCCAGGTTCAAATATTAGGCCTGCCCCTAAGTTTCAGAAGGGGAGCCTGATCACCTCCTGGAGTCACCCAAGTAACTTTGAGCAAAAGCAAAACCATGACTCCTAGGCACTGGAAGCAGGGCAGAAACATTGGATGCCTACATATGAATGTGTATGAATGAGACATAGCCTGGCTATAAAACGAAAGCGAGTCCTGATCTGCAATTCCATGGTGAACTCATATGGTCTAGGGTGAGCCCTGACAGGGTCTCTGGTGTGAGGATTGTATGGACTCCACTACAGCTAAGAGATGCCTAAATTCCCATGAGGGGAGGACCCTGTGTAGGTACAGTTCCTTGCCAGGTGACTGCATTCAGGTCACCAATAAGGGGCACATATTGTTCTTCCCTGTGTGTTGGAGAAGAGGACCCCTTACCTCTCCTCCAGAACCCCCTACACCTCCGTGTTTCTGTCGTGACATCTGGTAATGGGAGGAAATGGGTAGAAATCAAAGTAAAGGCACCCCCTTGGAGTGTATGCTTATAAACTTTAAAAAGGGATGTAATGGAGACTATGGAGTCAAGTTAACTCCTAACAAGCTTAGGACCCTTTGTGAATAGATTGGCCTGCTTTTGGTGTAGGGTGGCCCCTAGAAGGATCACTAGACAAGACTGTAGTCAATGAAGCTTAAAGGGTAATTGTAGGGAATCTTGGACACCCAGATTAGTTTCCCTACATTGATTGCTGGCAGGATACAATTCTTAGCTAGGCTGTGTGGCTAAGATCCTGTCTGGAAAAGACCTAGAGGATCATGCTAACAAGGGTAGCTGCAACTTCCAAGTGTAGGGAGAAGCCAAAGGAGCCTGTACTGTCCAAAGAGCCTGAGGAAACACCACTGCACTATGTGCAGTCACCAACACCCAGTTCTGTACCCCTGCCTTTGACATTGAATGGGGAAGCCCAAGGGCCAAATACACCTGTAAAGTCTGGCCCAGAAACCTTGGGGGTCTTGACTCCCCTGACTTCCTTGGGTCCTATGGATCCTAAGTCCACTTCAAGTCTGCCAGTTCTCACCCCATATCCCCCTTCAATCAGAGGTACCCAACCAATCCCAGCAAGGTCCCCTTTCCTCCTTAGAATCCCAGTGCTCTCCAGATGCCCCTGAGAGAAGCCCAAGGCCTGATATATTATGACCAGCATGGTTAAATACAAGAAGGAGGGTGGACATTCATCTACCAGCCCTTTACCACCACAATCATATATCCTCCTTCACAGAAAAACCTCATGCTCTGATTGATTTGATGCAGTCTATCATATAGACTCATAAATGCCCCTGACAGACTGTTGACAGCTTCTTCTGACTCTGTTTAATACTGAAAAGCAATGCCATAAAATGTTCGTGGTTCTGAAGTGGCTGGAAGATCATGCCCCTGCTGTCACTTCAAATGCCCAAGCCTATGCTCAGGGCCAGTTCCCTGAGGAGGACCCCCATTGGAACCCTAATGATGATTGAGACTACCAGTGGATTGAACTGGTAGCACTATTGGGAGGCATGAAGGAAGGAGAAAGAAAGGCCATGAGCATGAGAAAAACATCAGAAGTTCTCCAAGGACCAGACAAGAGTCCCAGCCAGTTCTACGAGTGTTTATGTGAAGCCTTCTGCTTGAATACCCCTTTTAACCCAGAAACCACTGAAAACCAGCAGATTATTAACGCCACTCTCATTGGCCAGGCCCAATGTGACATAAGGTGAAAACTGTAGACACTGGACGGGTTCACTGGAATGAATGCCAGTCAGCTTCTGGAGGTAGCCACAAAAATTTTAGTCAATCAAGACCAGGAGGCAAAATGGGAGGCCAACAGGAAGATGAAAAGGAAAGTGGACCTCCTTGCTGCAGCCCTTGTTGAGCAGTCAGGTGGACCCAAGTGGGTTGGTCTAAATAGAGGCAGGGGTGGTCACCACAGATGTTGATTGGTGCCCTAGGACACCCCTGCCCCAGGGAGGAATTAGAGTGAAATTAATATGCATACTGTTGCCAGGATGGGCACTGGAAGAGTGAATGTCCCCAGTGGGCCAGGGACCCCAAAATTCCCCCCAGACCAGAGGCAGAGTCTGAATTGTCAAGGGAAAGTATCAGTCCACCCACAGGGAGGCAAGCCCTGGGAGGAAAACATCATTGGAGTGGCAGCCCTGGAAGGCTATAAGGAGGAATAAGACAGACCAGGCTCCATTCTACTGGGCCCCCAGGAGCCTGTGGTCTGAATGAAGATAAGGGGCCATCCCACTGATCACATGGTGGAACGTTCAGTTGTGACACAGCCAGTGGGCCCTCTTTCATGGAAGCATGCAGCTATCATCAGGGATATGGGGAACTGGGTCTGCTGCCCCTTCTTTAATATCTAGACAATGCAATCTTGAGAGCTATGAAGTAAAGCATGAGTTTCTTTATCTCCCTAATTGCCCCATGGCCTTAATGGGTAAAGACTTATGTAAATTGACAGCACAGCAGCCTTAAAACTGAGAGGACCTGAAGCAAGAATTCTAACCCTCAGTTGCACAAGAAGAGGAGTGGAGGTTGTATGCCCCTGAAGGAAGATCTTCTGAGATTTCTGAGCTTCCCTTCAAGATTCCAGGTGTGTGGACAGAAGCCCCCAGGACTGGCCCAAAACATGCCCCCAGTAGTGATGTAAATAAAGCCAGGACCCACCCCTATCAGCCAAAAACAGTACTCATTCTCCACAAGGTCTAGGTCAGAATTCAAAAACACCTAGACAGACTCCTAAAATATGGGATCTTCCAACCTTGCTAGTCAGCCTGGAACACCCCCTTGTTACTCTTCCAAAAACTGGGGACTGAGGGTTTCAGGCCAGTTCAGTACCTCCAAGAAGTAAATTCAGCAATCATTATTCTGCACCCCATGGTCCAGAATCCCTACATGCTTTTAGGGCTCATCCCAGCTGAGACAAAGTGTTTTACCTGCCTAGATCTCAAGGATGAATTTTTCTGCATCTGCCTGGCCCTATAGAGCCAGCCTATTTTTGCCTTCCAATGGGAAAATCCCAATACTGGAGAAAAGGGACAGCTAACCTGGACTCAGTTGCCACAAGGCTTCAAAACCTCTCCCACTATCTTCAGAACTGCCTTGGCATCTGACCTCAAAGTTTTTTAGCCAACTAGCACAGCTGCACACTCCTCCATGGATGGAGGAGTACATGGATGGCCTCCTGCTGGCTGGATCAACCTGGGAGGACTATATGGAAGGGACTTGCCTACATTTCTCTCTTTTATGGGAGACAGGATACAAAGTTTCTCAGAAAAAGGACCAGATTTGCCAAGACACCATCAAATACTTCAGCTTTCACCTATTGCAAGGACAACACAGGTTTGGCCCTGAGAGGAAACACGCTGTCTATTCCATTCTAGCCCCCAAGACCCATCAGAAAAAATCAGAGTTTTTGGGACCTGCAGATTTCTGCCAAATCTGGATCCCTAACTACTCCCTCTTGGCCAAACCCCTCTATAATGCCAGAAAAGGGGGAGAACAGGAACCCTTAGTATGGGAAGAACATGAGAAAACCTTTAAAGAAATCAAGAGGGCACTCACAAATGCCCCTGCTCTAGGCCTGCCAGATATGATAAAGCTCTTTTTCTTATATGTACATGAGTGAAAGAGGACAGCTATTGAGGTCCTGACTCAACTACTAGGCTCCTGGCATCCTCTGGTGTCTTACATGTCAAAACAACTTTATGCTGTTTCCTGATACTGGCTACCTTGTCTGTGTGCCCTACCAGCCACCACCGTCTTGGTGGCAGGAGCAGACAAGGTTACCCCAGGAAAGAACTCACTGTCCAGGTTCCCCACTCTGTCCTGACTCTTAAGGAGTACAAGGCAAATTATTGGCTGACCAACTCTCAGATGGTCAAATACCAGAGTATGCTATGTGAAAACCATGCATGGTTGGAAGTTGTTAAGACTCTAAACCCGGAAACTCTATTGCTGGTTGATTCGGGCCCTCTGGAGCATGGCTGCCTAGAAGTTATGGATGAGGTTTCCTCAAGCTGGCCAGATTTAACCGATCAGCCCATCAGCCATCTGGATGTTGAATACTTCACAGATGGCAGCTGCTTTGTCCGGGATGGCACACACTTTGGCAAGTATGCAGTGGTAACTTTGGACTCAATCACTGAAGCCTATCCACTGTTGGTTGGAACTTCTACACAAAAGGCTGAACTCATCGCCCTCACCCAGGCACTCTAACTCACTGAAGGAGTGCAGGTAAACACCTATACTGACTCTTAAGTATGCCTTCACAACCATTCATGTCCATGGGGCCCTATATAAGGAGAAGGGCCTCATTAACGTGGGAGATAAAAATATCAAGTATAGGCAAGAAATCTTCTAACTGCTAGATGCTTATGGGCCCCTAAATGGGTGGCAGTTATACACTGCCTGAGGTACCAACTAGGAGATGCAACAGGGAAACTGGGAAGCTGACAGAGAGGCCAAGCAAGCAGCCCTCACGAGGAGACTGACCCAACTGCCCTGACTGTGCTTTGTTCCTGTGTTCCTTAACTGAATGGGATCCACGATACACTCCACAAGAACAGGTGTGGTTCAAGACTGAGAAGGGAAGTTTTCTACCAGGCAGATGGTAGAAGTTTGCCAATGTTCACATGGCCATCCCTGAGTCACTGGCTCCCACATTTGTCAAGCAGTTCCACAAAGGAACCCAATCAGGGTGGAAAACCCTTGAGACGACTCTGGCCCAACACTTTTATGTCCCCAAGCTCTCCAGCATAAATAAGGTGGTATGCAAAAGATGTAGCCTGTGTGCCAAAAACAATCCCTGGCAGGGACCAAGAGTGCTGCCCCAGGTGCAAAGTATTGGTGGAACTCCTCTTGAAAACATGATCATGGACTCCATTGAAATGCCACAAGTCCAAGGATGCACATATCTATTAGTGTCTGTCTGCGCCTTCTCAGGATGGGTGGAAGCCTTCCCCACTCAGACTGAAAAAGCCCAGGAGTTGGCCAGATGTCTGCTAAAGATCATCCCTTGGTTTGGAATACCTGTGTCTATTGGGTTGGACAATGGGCCAGCCTTCATGGCCAAGATGATGCAGTTGGTGGCTAAATTCTTAGGAATTTGCATAAGGCTTACTGCCCCCAAAGTTCAGGAAAAGTGGAACATATGAATAGGAACCCTAAAATTACAGTTGGGAAAACTATGTCAGGAGACCCATCTGCAGTGGGATCAGTTACTACTCATAGCATCACTAAGGATTAGGTCCAGCCCCATGAAACAAACAGGACTTTCACCCTTTGAAGTCCTTTATGGATGCCCATTCCCACTTAATCAAAGGTATACAAGGGACCTCAAAAAAATAGGTCACCTCACCTTGAGAGAACAGATGAAGGCCTTCAGGGTGACTCTCTCAAAAATCAATGTCTGGGTCTGGGAGAGACTTCCCATTAGCCTGACAACTCCCCAACACCCTTACAAACCAGGAGATGCCATCTGGGTAAAGGAACAGAATGTCCAACCATTAAAACCTCATTGGGGGGGTCCTTTTGTTGTTATTTTGTCTACCCCCCACTGCAGTTATAGTAGCAGAGATTGCTCCCTGGGTCCACCACAGCCAGATAAAACCAGCTTCTCTCAAATAGGAATGCATCCCAGATCCAACCTCATCGTGCAAGGTCACCCTCTGAAATGCCATGCCCCTCCTCAGCAGTTCCCTCCAGAATCTCCAGCTAACTCCTGGGGGCAAGTTGACAGCCTTGCTTTAGTTACTCTGGAGGCTGACTAATCTACGCATGGTAGAAGCTTGAGGAATCGCCTGCCTCTTCCTAAGGATGAATCCTTTCTATGTTTTCTTCTTGTTAAACCTAATTAGTTTCCTGCTCAGGGATGCCCAAACTTCAAATTGTGACTTATGCATATATACTACCTGGGAAGGAAGTGTGGTTACCAGGACATTACTTTTTCATACTTACTATTCATGTGCAAGCCCTGTCATCAGGTCATGCACCCACAACTATACCACCTATTCCGTGTGCTTCCATGGAAATTAGCATATCTGCTTCAACCCCTCCTACTGCCCTCAGGAGCAATGGCTAGAAGCCCAAAGCTTTCACAGTGCTAGGGACCTCATAAGCCGTGGCCAGGTGTTCAAACCCTGATAAACCAGTATCAGTGTTCTTTGATGTATGTGCAGCCATAGGCCAGGATACATGTAGAGGCCACTATTGAAAGAAAAACAGCTGCCCATGTAATGATGCTATGGAAATATAAATCCCTAAATCAAGATTATGCTTTCTGACCCTAGGTGGGTCAGAAATAGGTGGGGAGGGATAATGTAGTCGAGAGGAAGGGACAGCATGGCAGGAAACTGAAACTTAAAGAATCTGGATCTGAAAAGGATCAAATAGCACTGAGGATAAGGTAGCCAATAAAAATTGCAGACAACCATATATGGGCTAAGCTTTGCTTCTCTGCTTGAAAGGGTATATAGGCAAAACCCTTTGTTCTCGAGGCTCAGCCTTTGGACACAGAGTCTGCTGAGTCCGTACTGGCACAATAAAATGTTGCTTCCTGCAGAATTGCCTTGGTGTCCCATCTCTCTATTCGAGAATCCTGCAACAGTATCATTTCTGTATTGGTTAGAACAGTGATTCCCAAACCCTGCATCTCTCATCATCACCAATGAATGAGAACTTTATAAAGAATCTGGCCTAGCACTGGATATAGTGATGCACACTTATAATCCCAGCACTTGAGAGGCTGAAGCAGGAGGATGGAAGTTCCAGGCCAACCTGGGCTACATAACAAGACGTCTCAAAACAACAACCAAGGAAACAAAAAACAAGTCTGGAGGCAGCAATTTTAGAACTTACCACTCAGTATATTTTCTATACTGTCTGCAAATCTGTGTAAGTCACTAAGATAGAATTTGGGTTATAAAATGAAAGGGAAAGTAGTGGATGCTGAGAATCAATACATACACATAAAAGCTGTTGAAAATTAAAGGAAAACTATTAAACTCTTAAGGTATCTATAAATGGAATGATTGGATAAGTAGGGGAAGAAAGGTGAAGACAGTTGGGCCAAATCCTTTTACAAGTTATTGCTTTGTCTTTATAATTAGATGTGACAGAGATAAAAGAAAGGATATAATGTTATGAATATCTGTAGCTACCTCGCCTCACTTTGCTGAGTTCTTTATATTAGGCTGTTGAGCTGAAACATCAGAGAAGGAAAAAACTGAAAGAAACCTTCAGTGGCTCAATTGACTTATATAAAAGTGAAAGTGGTTTATGAATGACAACATTCAGGCACTGTTCTAAATATATAGACTACCTCATTTAATTGTCACAGCCATTTGAGTAAATGTGATTTCCATTTTCTAGACAGGGAAATGCACAGAGCTCATAGGTGATGCAGATGGAAGAAATTGTTGAACTCTGTGTCTTCATCACTACCCTACACTGTTTCACATAATAAATAATAAATGGCTAAGTCAAGGTGTAGGCAGAGAGGAAAATTAACCAATGGAACTCGTGGTAGAAGACACTATTGATAGTGCATGGAGAATAGCGAGACAGAGGATACCAGGCAGGTTTTCAAAATTAAATATAGAAATTAATAATTTGAAGTGACAGGAGGCACAGACATCTGAACCTAATCTTAAAACCTGGGCTCTACACTTAAAATCTTTGATGCTGTAGATCTGTGGATAGGGGCTGATAATTTTCATTTCTAACTAGTTCCCAGGTGATGCTGATGGAGTTGGTCTGGGGACCACACCTGAAGAACCACTGTCCTAGTGAAGGTAAGAATTCAGTAGTTCTCAACTTTTGCTTTACATTATAATCATTAGGGTAGGGAAGAGAAGACATTCTAAAAATGCACCTAGGGCTCTCTCTACAGAGTAACTTAATTGGTATGGGCTGGTCCTGGTATGGGTATAGGTTAGAAATCTTACAGATGATTCTAAGTAACCAAGAGTTAACTTTGCTTACTTAGTGTGAGCACAGTGATGAGAGGAAAATACCTGTCTTCTTCCACAAAAGGTGGTTGACTTTCAGAAAGCTCTGCTTGGTGGCCCAGAACTTGTAGCCAAAAAACAGACGGAGGTTGAAGTCCCTGCTCTTAGTTATGAGGGCCTGGAATAATATAATTTCTCTGGACCTTGCTTACTTTATTTGTAAAATGATGTTAAAAATATTTACATCAAGAATTTTTCTGAGGATTATATAGTGTAGGTAAAAACACGTTGTAACTTAAAGTGTTACATAGTATTTGAGTGAAATTATCTAATTGAGGAACTGGAGTTAGTTTTGCCCTAAGACTGGGTTGAAGAATTAAAATAAGAAAGGAGGAAAACAAGAGAGAACACGGGAAGAAATGACATAGGTCTCATGCGTTGCTCCTGGCCATGTAAGATTGAAATGTATGATAGAATCAGCTTCTATGAATGGTGAGTGCTGCTCCATCCTCCTGTTCTTGATTTTTTTAATTATCATTTCAACAGGCATTACTAGTCTAAACTAACTCCTCTTGGTGAAATTCCTGGCCTGGAGCACATAGACCTTGCCTGAATAGAATCAGGTGTTGAAGAATGTCTGTTCCAGCTATTAGGAGCATTACATTAATAACTACATTCTGAAATCTCCTGCCACTGAAGTGGTTCCCAGGTGGCTGTTTACATCCAGGTGTTTGGCTGTGAATGTGCCAGATGTCAAGAATTAACCCTGATTTCAGGATAAGTAGCACCAGGGAAAGGAGAATTTACGTAAGGCCCTGGGGGACTTCAAGTTCCTGGCCAGAGAGTTTGGATTTGTTCTGTAGACTGTAGAAGTTACTGGTTTCAGTCTCAGGAGTGACATAGAGTGGTGCTCTGAGAACATCAATCAGGGGCCAATGTAATGGATTAAACTAGGATGAGTCTGAAGTCAAGATGTCAAGCATGTCAGAGGTTTCTGAAGTAGTTTGGGTATTCGGACCTCAGCTGGGTGGAGGTCATGAAAATTGAAAGGAAATGACAAATGAAAGAAATGGGGTGGGTGGAAATGAACAACATTTGGTTGTTCACAATTGTCAGGTTCTTTTGTTAAACAGAGGTTTAATAATAACTCAATAGTCTCAATAACTAAAGATTGATGAGAGCTGTCTCCTCCCTGACTACTAAATAGTAAATTACAATGAATACAAGTCTCAGACTGAGTGCTATTACACAAATATTTATCAGCAAGCTTACACAAAAGTAGTACATAACAGGACTTTGTGGCAAGGTAATAAGGAGCAATCCAGATGCAGGGAGTCCTTCTGAAAGGTGTCAGTCCTTTAGAATCAGCAGATTCTTCCACTACATTCTTGCCAAGGCAGAAGTGAGGTACAGTATTCCACGCGACCACATATCTGGAACACTGCTCATTTCCACAGTGAAAAATCCTTTCTCATTCTTTATGCTAATTAATTTATCTCCAGTGCAGATTTACATAGTGATATTGGCATCCAGCTCTGTAGTGAAGATTCCTAATGAGTGTCTTTCAAATGCTAATTACCCACCCCAGAGTGTGTAGATTAAAGTTAACTTTCAAACATATACACATCTCACTGAAATATTCTGAAGTATACATACAAGATAATAAGCATCAAAATAGTTTCAAGGTCACAAGGCAGAGGATCATGTTTGAAGAAGAAGATGAAAAGACACTTTTAATGAGGGTTGTAGTACTAAGCAACAGAAAACAGATATAGCTAATTTTAGCAGAAAAGAAATTTATTAGACACACTATGATCCCAGGCTACTCAGAGTAGGTATGGCATGTGAGACCTTATTTTTCAGGGGCCTAGAACAGAGGTAGGTGGCATGGCAATAAGCTTTTGTCATTCTTCCTGTTTTTGGCATAGAGGTCTCACAGTTATGATGTCTGGCTATTAGCATGCACCATCCATTCACCCAGCAAACACTTAGGAGCACTTTCCATATTCCAGATGTTGTGTGGAGCACTGAGTTACTGTCTTTAAGGAGGGAGGGAGTTGTGTAAGCAAATACAAAAACAGAGTTCCCTCTAAGGAGCATTTCCAGTGGTAGAAAAAGTTGATCTTTATTACAGTATGGCTTTTGGCAGTGAGCAGCACATGCTAAAGATGAAGCCTCTGTGGAGTGGGCTCTGGTGATGGTGTTTTCAACACAGTGGAGCTGCCTGTTCCCACTTAGAGAGCAGCAGTGCTGCTACTATACATAGCCTGAGCAGATCCTGGACATTCTGACTCAGTAACTTGAACTCTGACTCTCCCATATAAATTAAATTGGCATATTTCTTTTATGTACATTGAGATCTTGATAAATCATGAAGGAATGAGGTTGTAACTTTTGAGAGCCCTGTAAATAAAAAGATGTTGAACTTTTGACAAATTAAAAAAAGAAATTTGTTGGAGTATATTGGGGCACTCAAAGTATTGCTGGCCATCAAGGTCTGTCCTACATGACCAGAGACTGGCTAAACTTATAGATTGGCTACACCAAAATTCACATGGACTATACCAGGATTGATTGGAAGAGGGCTCCAGGATGTCCCTTGTGAAACACACACATCTTGCATCTTTGCACCGCTAATACTGAATTCAAGAGGCCACCACAACAAACACATTCATGACCAACCCAGATGCCACCTTCTGCATGCCTGCAGCTAATAATAACTGTAACTTTCTTTAGCTGCTTTTCTGAGTTATTAGCTTCCAGTTGGTACATGTGATTGGTTGAACAAATATTTGGCATTTCATCTTTGACCACTAGACTGCTAAGGTGGGGGAATCCTCTAAATGTGAAAGAGGGCTTCAGATGGTGGACATCCAAAACAACAACCAGCATTTTGATTGCCCACTAAAGACACATTGAATTGGAAGTAATGGCCATGTATCACAGTAGGAATTATACATATGGGAGTTGGGTAGTGGTTGCATTTGGAATTAGATGTCTAGAGAGAATCTAACTCAAACTTTTCACCTACATATGCAGAATCCGAATCTGAGAGTGGTTCAACCCTGTAGATGTGCTGTCCACAGCATCCTCCAACATTTATTAAATGAAAATGATGAAATTCACAATATATTAGGGAACACAGGAAAATATATAGACAACATTAACACAAAATAAGTGAAGAAGCTAGTGATTGTTGAGGGTCCATAATATATGATCATTTTATTTTACAAATATTTAAGTGCCAACTCTATTATGAGGCATTGCACTAAGTTGATTAAAAGAATTAAATGTTAAGCAAAACTGGACACGTACCCACATTTGAGGAAATGAAAGTAGGCTTGGGGGCTGAGTTGGGGAGTGTGTAGCAGTTCAAACTGAAGGTGAAAGGGGACTGGAGTACACAACTTGTACAGACTTTATTTAAAATTTTGGCTTATTTTAAAGGCTTTGCTGGAAACCAGAGACTCAGGCATGCTAGGCAAGCTCTACCTCTGAGGTAACACCCATAGACCCTATTTAAGGATTTTGAGCTTTATCCTAAAGGGGTAACTCATCTAAAGGTTAAGCATTTTTTAAACATTCTTTCTAAATTCATACA
Organism: Castor canadensis; assembly: GCF_047511655.1. Lineage (NCBI taxonomy): Eukaryota > Metazoa > Chordata > Mammalia > Rodentia > Castoridae > Castor > Castor canadensis. The sequence goes on from NC_133387.1 coordinate 40,217,815, forward strand.
ATAATCCTCTAAGATAGGTGTTATCAGCATTCATTTACACATGCAGAAACTAGGGCTTTGAGATTTGACCTCTGTAATTGTTACAGGCAGTAGAAAATGTTGTAGGAATAGAAGGCATGCAGGAAGGAAGTGCCTTTTGGAAACTCATGTTTTCAGTGTGGCCAAACTTTAGTTAGGCTTCTAAACCTTTTCCCTAGTTCAACTTTGCACTCCCTTGTAAAATTCAGTTTTAGCAAAAGATCCTTTGAATTCAGTTTAGCTAGAATGCCACCTTCCTCTGATCAGGCTCCTCATCCCCCACCATTCCCCATGTGACATGTGGTCACCCTGGCCCTCTTCAGGAAGGATGCTATTAAGTCCCTTTAGTCAGTCTACCCCCTCACCCCCTTACACGTTTCGTCTTTGTAATTTTCCATCCACTGACCCCACACACTGCTCCTTGGCTTTAAATTCTCACTTGGCCATGCTGTATTTTGAGTGAAGCCTAATCTCTACACCCTACTGCAAGATGGTGTTGCATTGGTCCCTGTACTTATGGTGATAGTCTTCACTAAAGCCTCACTTACCACATTCTAACAAGTATCACTGAATTTTAACATTACTTTTATGGAGGGGGCTGTGGGGGAAATACTGTTTCATTCAATATTCAGAACCTTGCGAAGGTGTCCTTACCATTTTACCGATGCTGCCGTAGAGATTGCAAGTAGGATTCAAACTCCAGGACTATCAGGCCACACAGCTATTGTGAAATGGTACTTCCAAATAATACCTCATGTTTACTCTGTGAATTCAGAGTACAAATGAACACTAGCCCTGGAGGTTGAAGGACCCGCAGGACCAGGGAGAGTTAAAGGTGTGGGAGGAGTACAGATGCCCCAGCAGTAAATTAATGGCAGAGTTAATTAGAAAAGAAGGCTGGGACCAGGAGAGTCGGGCTTTGAAGGCGGGCCGGAGCTTGGGCGTTAGCTGGGCAGCACAGACCAGGTTATAAACTGTATATATTAAAAGAGAAGCAGTCCTGCAGGCTTCACAGTCCACGTGCAGCCGTGGCCCCCACTTTATCCCACCCCCTCCCCCGCGCTGCCCCAGTTTCCGTGCTCTGAGGCGGTGACCGAGGAGCCTGATTCTTGGTGGTCTTTCGGCTCTGGGCTGCAGAGCCCAGGTCCCGGCGCGAACTGGCGTCTGGGCCGGGCAGGTGTGGTTGGTGCGCGGCAGTGCGCACGAGAGCGCGCGGCGCGCGGCCGAGGAGGGGCGGGCCGAGGCGGCCCCGCGGGAGGAAGTGCGTGCGCCGTTTGGCCCCGGCCGCGTTCCGTACCGTCGTGGATTCGGCGGCGGAAACATGGCGGCCGCAGCCGGGCCGCTAACGGAGAAAGTTTCCACCGAGACTGGCCTGTACCTGTGAGCGCGACCTCGTGCGCTCGTTCCTCTTGGCCTGGCGCCGCCCAGTTCCAAGTCTAAGGCTCAGCAACAAAGGCCTCGTTCTCCTCTTGGCCTCGGAGCCGTGGACGGCGTCGGCGACGGCGGCCGGGTTAGGTAGGGGGGCCATGAAGGGGGGAACGGCTCCCCGGCTCCGCCCCGCCGGCCGCCGGGGCCCGGCTGGGGACACCAGCTCAGCGCTGCGGAGGGTGCGGGGTGTCTCCTGTGCCCGGGCAGCCGGCGCCACGTTGTGTCCCCTCCCGCAGAGTTCAGTGCTGGGGGCAGCCGGGGCCCGGCCCACCTCCCACCGCGCTAGCGGCCGGCCGAGCGGGCCGAGCCGACCCTGCCTGCCATTGCGGAGGCGGTTAGTGTCGCAGGGTCACTCCCCTCCTAGGAAGGGCCTGACAGCGACTGTGCTGAACCCAGAACCGAGACCAGAACTCCCTCAGCCTCTGACACCTCCCTAGAGGAAGCAGAGAGATTTCCAGGGACCTAGAGGAAAGTGTGTAGGACTTGAGGCGTAGCCTGGAGCTGGGACCCGGCTCACCGGTTTGGAGCAAACTGGATAAATGAAACGAAGGCTGGAGTGAAGTGGGAAGAGAAACCAAGAATTGTGCGATTCTCCTTCAGTTCCGCTGATGAATAGCTGTGGCATATCCCTACACTAGTTACTTATTTTCTTAGGGCATTAAGTGTTTTAGTAACTGCCTCGCATTATTACATGTAGTTATTTCTGTTTAAGTCTGTTTAAAAAATTTTTTCAACAAGTAGTTGCTGAATACCAACTTGATAGCAGACTTTCTGCAAGACGTTGTATATAGATTATGGAGACAAACCCTCAGAGATCTTGTGCACCAGTGAGGAATGCAGGCATTAGACAAGTGACAATTGAACATTTTTCTATGATAGAGGCAGTGCAGGGACCATGTAGTGGGGGCAGAGGTGATTGATGTTCCTAAGAAAATGATTTAAGCCAAGACCTGAAGAGTAGGAGTAAGTCAGATGTAAGGACAGGTAGGACCAGCAAGAGGGAAAGGAATGTACCTGGAGAGGGAACAGTACTTAGGAAAATCAGAATTGTAATGTCAGTATGTCTAGAATACAAAGTGTGAGAGGAAGAGTGGGACAGGAGAATTACTCAGGTCCAATGTGGAGTTATAAGCCATTGTAAGGAGTTTACTTTATCGCTAAGGGTGGTGAGTTTTGAGAGTTTTGCATAACAGCTTGTTGATGAATTTTGGTATTAAAAGAAACACTTAGGGCAGAGGGCACTAACGAGACATTCAAGCATCCCAAAAGTGTGATGGTGACCTTGGGGATAAGAGAATGGGAGGGAGTGTTGACCAGGAAACACAGAAGGATGTTTCCTGAATTTAAAGTGCTGTTGTTAGCATATTGTGAATTTTTTCCTCCAGTAGTGTGTAGAAGTTTGATCCTAGTATGTACCAGCAGCCTTTTGAAGATATATATTTCAACATATTTATTGAATGATTGTATAACACAAATAATATTACAAAAAACCTAATACTTGAGTGCATTCCATATTTTATCAGCTTCTCACACTTAAATAAAAAGATAAAATATACCAGAGGAAGATATTTCTTTAATGTTGTGTGTTATCTTAAGAAGTGATTAAATGAAAATTTAATTGAGGAAAATCAGTTGGAATACTTAGTCAATTAATAGATTTAGTCATAAAAAAGATGTTTGTTGAAAATGTGGAAGTAGAATTACTAATAACACTTGGAACATCCTAGAGACCTTATGGTTGTTTGTTTTAGTAACATTGGTCTCTAGCCAAATGAGTATTTAGGGGTTAATTCCAGGTTAGCTCATGTTTCTGGTGGGTCTTTTAGGGTACTGCTATTAAGTGTAAGCTGATCACAGTATAGTTACTTTGTATGTGTGTTTATGGTGCTGGGTACCAAACCCAGGGCCTTGTGTATGCTGAGCAAGCCTTCTGCCTCTGACATACTTCCTTAGCCTACAGACTAGTTACTTTTGAACATTTGAATTCTTCTTGAATATTGCCTAACCATAAGCCACTGCAACAGGTAAATTCTTACAGCAGAGTACTAGAAAATTTTGAAGAATCATCTAGAGGATGTTTGAATTTTTTTTTTTAACAAGTATTTTGTGGTAATTTTTTTAACCACTATTTTGTGATAATTTTTTTAACCACTAATTTGTAGGGGTACTTAAATGTTGAAATAATTATCTGGATATTTTAACAAATAGTTGTTGTAGTAACTTATTTTTTTTAAAGGTAGGATTGGAAAAGTTCTTCATTTACTTTATCATGACTCTTGGTCAGCATCCCAATTTTTTGATTCTGTCTAAAAAGTTCTGGAATTGGTTTGCTGCAGAGATAGTATTTAGCTTTGGAAAGTAAATTTGGTAATCAATGTAATTTATTTTAGTAGAGGTGAAAGTACAGGGAGAATTATGGCTCAACTTTAGGGACTGAGTAACTTTAATGAAACTAAAATTTAATTCTAGTTAGGTTTATTCGTTGAACAGTGTAAAGACTAAGACTTTATAGTATTTTAGGTCTGCCTTATAAAAAGATGTCAGGGATTTTAGGTAGGTAGTATTAGTTGCTATCTCTGCATAATGGATAAATTGCTAAATTATTAAATTAGATGTACCGATGAAGTCCCTGATTCCATTTAAGAGATGAGTAACTTTCCATTTTACCAAAGCCATGTGCCATAACTAAAGTCCAATTGAACATTGAAATAGAGTGGATTTGTTAAATTCTTCATCTCTGGAGGACAGCTCCATTGATGGTAATTTAGTCATGCAATTTTAGCAAGATGGGTAGAAAGTGCAGGCATGTTCCTTTGAATAAACTGTAGAGCTTTAAAGCCAGAAACAGTTACCAGTAAGATATATGCAAATCATATTTTAAATTGGGTTTCAGAAGAACCTTTATTTTTCCCTTATTTTATATAAAGAAAATGACAAAATATTGTATAAAATTAATGTTGAAATATTTTTTCTTTTCAGATCACTATAAAGAAAACTTCTGAGAAAATGTTGGAATAGGAGTTACTGATACCTTGGATTTGTTGACAAAATACAAGACGTCAAATTTTGTAACAGGAAAAAGCCTAAATTGCCAGATTACATGTGTAAATCACTGCGTTATTGCTTTAGTCATTGTCTCTACCTAGCAATGACAAGACTGGAAGAAGTAAATAGAGAAGTGAACATGCATTCTTCAGTGCGGTACCTTGGCTATTTAGCCAGAATCAACTTGCTGGTGGCTATATGTTTAGGTCTTTATGTAAGATGGGAGAAAACAGCAAATTCCTTAATTTTGGTCATTTTTATTCTTGGCCTTTTTGTTCTTGGAATTGCCAGCATACTCTACTATTATTTTTCAATGGAAGCCGCAAGTTTAAGTCTTTCCAATCTTTGGTTTGGATTCTTGCTCGGCCTTCTATGTTTCCTTGATAATTCATCCTTTAAAAATGATGTGAAAGAAGAGTCAACCAAATATCTGCTTCTGACTTCCATAGTATTAAGAATATTATGTGCTTTGGTGGAGAGAATTTCTGGTTATGTCCGTCATCGACCCACATTACTAACTACAGTGGAATTTCTGGAACTTGTTGGATTTGCCATTGCCAGCACAACTATGTTGGTAGAGAAGTCTCTGAGTGTCATTTTACTTGTTGTAGCTTTGGCCATGTTGATTATTGATCTGAGAATGAAGTCTTTCCTAGCTATTCCAAACTTAGTTATTTTTGCAGTATTATTATTTTTTTCCTCATTGGAAACTCCCAAAAATCCAGTTGCTTTTGCATGTTTTTTTATTTGTCTGATTACTGATCCTTTCCTTGACATTTATTTTAGTGGACTTTCAGTCACAGAAAGGTGGAAACCCTTTCTGTACCGTGGAAAAATTTGCAGAAGACTTTCAGTTGTTTTCAGTGGAATGATTGAGCTTACATTTTTTATTCTTTCAGCATTTAAACTTAGGGACACTCATCTCTGGTATTTTGTAATACCAGGCTTTTCCATTTTTGGAATTTTCTGGATGATTTGCCATATTATTTTTCTCTTAACTCTTTGGGGATTCCATACCAAATTAAATGACTGCCACAAAGTATATTTTACTCACAGGGCAGATAACAATAGCCTCGACAGAATCATGGCATCCAAAGGGATGCGGCATTTTTGTTTAATTTCAGAGCAGTTAGTTTTTTTTAGTCTTCTTGCAACAACAATTTTGGGAGCAGTTTCCTGGCAGGTAAGCTTATTTTTTTTTTTTATTATTATGTCAGTGCCTGTGATATGTGATTAAAAATGTTAGTTTCAAGAGTTGAAATTAGGAGCCAGCATAATTGTTCAAGCTTGTAATCCTAGCTACTTGGAAAGCAGAGATCAGGAGGATTGCAGTTGCAAGAGCCTACCTCAATCTGTGGTTGTGCACTGAGGTGCGTGCCTGTCATTCTAGGTATGCAATGAAGCGTAAATAGGAGAATTACAGTCCAGGTTGGTGGCTAGGGCATAAAGCAAGACCCTGTCTCAAAAATGATGGAAAAAGGACTGGTGGCATAGCTCAGGTGGTATAGTGCCTACCTAGGAAGCCCTGAGTTCAACCTCCAGTACCAAAAAAAAAAAAAAAGTTGAAATTAGGATTGTAAGGTCAAGTTCTTGATTTCAAAAAGAGATTCTTTTTGCTGCTTCTTTGCCTGTGTTCAAGGAATCATAGCACTGAATGCATTGTGACAAGATAATTGATCTGTAGCATAGCGGCACCAATTTTTTAGAAATACTCAATATGTGACATTCTTCCCACTTCCTGATTGTTCACTAGGGAAACATTCATTGATTGCAGATTCTTAGAACACTACCATTTGAAGAATTTTTGGACTTTATACTTAAGTCCTTTCCTTTACCCATGAGGAAACTGAAAGCTAGAGAAGACATATCCAGAGTCACTGATTGTAGCCCAAACCAGTTATGTTCTGTCTAGTCCCTGGCCTCAGTATAGCACATTTCTTTTATGCACCATTTCTCTGAAATTTTACACAAAAGAGGATTAGGTACCTTATCAAATTCTTAATTATAGAAAATCTCTTAAAAAAAGGAAAAATGGGTTTTACAGTACATTTGCTGCCCTCAAGTGTTTTTTTAAAAAGTCATGAATAGACATTCATACCAGACAGTTGAAATTTGTATATACTGTATCAACAGTATTAGACCCCACACACTTCCTTTTTGGAGGTGTTGGGAATCAAGCCCAGGGCCTTACACATGCCAGGCAAGCATTTTTCCACTGAACGTCATTCTCCAGCTCCCAGACTTTTCTTTTGTGTGTTTATTGACTATGCACTGTAAACCAAGGCAGTGTAGTGGGTGTTAAAGACCTCAGGATTGTCTGTCCTTAAAGAAGGAACAGTCTGTAATGGGAGGAAGAAGAGAATGGCATATAAACAAATAATTTCAGTGACAGATGCTATAATTTGAGTACCTCAGGCTGGTATCTGGTGTGTAAAGGAAGGTAAGCTGTGCTTAGTAGAGTTCTTTGCTTTGTTACCAGTTTGTTACTGCAGCATGATTTCTAGATGTGAGTGTTAAAAGGTGATATGGAGACTTGCCTGGGCATGGTGCTTTGTAGTCAATGTGGGCTGGGGCAGGGAGCCTGTGGGGAAGTCAACCAAAATATAAAACAGCTTGGGTGTTGCCTGAGGATAGCTGCCTCACTTTGTTCAACTTGCCAGTGCTAGGGACTGTCAGAATTATGATGTCAGAAACCCCAGCAAGAATTTTCCTCCCTCTTTCTCTCATCTCTGGGTTAGCACCTTTCCTAGCTATAACTACTTTTCCTTTTCCAAATCAGCCTCTTTCATTCAGGACACCTTCCACATCAACAAATCCTGTAAACCAAAGCTTACATACTTTCTTGATCGCCATATTCTTCCCTTTCATGTATCAGTGGTCTCCAAGTGGAGTACATGTATTGTTGGAGATACACACAGCCTTTCCAAGGAGTATATCCATAAAGATAATTCAAGAGAATCAATTTCCGGATTGTCTCCTTCTATTCTACTTTTTTCTAAAGTTGATCAATTTAGCCCTGGACTGGTATCTGATAAAGGTTTTAATTTGCATGTCTCTAATGACAAATGAGTATCTTTTAATATGTGTATTAGCCATTTACTTATTTTTGTTATTGAAATATCTTTCAAATCTTTTGCCCATTTTTAAATTGTGTTATTTGTTTTTAGTGTTTTTTTTTTTTCTTTTTTGTGGAATTGGGGTTTGAACTCAGGGCCTATATCTTGAGCCACTCCACCGCTCCTTTTTTGTGTTAGGTTTTTTTCGAGATAGGGTCTCATGAACTATATTTGTCTAGGCTGGCTTCAAACAGTGATCCTCCTGGTCTCTGCCTCCTGAGTAGCTAGGATTACAGGCGTGAACCACCAGCGCCCAGCTGTTTTTAGGTTTAAGAGTTATTTATATATTCTGTGTACAAGTCCTTTATCAGATAAATGATTTGGAAATGTTTTCTCTTAGTCTCTGGCTTAACTTTTTTTCTTGATGCTTTTTGAAGAATAAACATTTTTTTATAAAGTCCAGTTTACCAACTCTATTGTGGATTGAGCTTTCAGTATCTTATCTAAGAAATCTTGGCTCTGCTCTAGGGCACAAAGATTTTTCTCCTATATTTTCTTTAGAAGCTTTATCATTTTAGCTTTACATTTAGGTGTATGATTATTTTGAGTTTTTGTTTCTGGTATGAGGTAAGGATCTTAATTTTTTATGTGGCTATCTAATTACTCTAGCATCATTTGTTGAAAACACTAACCTTTCCCCTACTGAATTGCTTCAGCATTCTTTTATAAATTAATTAAATATAAATGTGATATTTTACTGCTGAGCTGTTTTGTTTTACTGATCTGTATGTCTGCCTTAAAGTCAGACAGTTAAAGAACTTCTTTAACCTATAGGTTATTTATAATTTTATTGTCTGATATCCTAATATTTGGGGATTTCCCAACAAATTTTTTTGTTGATTTCTAATTTATCTCTGTGGATAACATAGTTTAACATAAACTGTATATTTTGGTCTTTTAATTAAGACTTGTTTTATGGCCTCGCACGTGGTTTAGTCTGTCTTCACTTGAAAAGAATTGAGTTCTGTGTTGTTGAGCAGAGCATACTATAAATATCAGCTTGGTCAAGTTGGTGGGTAGTGTTGTTCATATATCTGGATCCCTGCAGATTTTCTGTCTAGTTCTATGAATACTGACAGAGGGAAGATTAAAATTTCCATTGTAATTCCTGAATTGTCTATTTCCTCTCTCAGTTGTCTTTTTTTTTTTTTTTTGCCTCGTGTATTTGAAGCCCACATGTGGGAATAGATGTTAAATCTCCTTAAAAAATGGTTATTATCATGATAAATGGCATAATTTAGTAGTTTCAACATAGATCCTACTGCCTGCAAAGCTTAAAATATTAACTATCTGGCAATTTACAGAAAAAGTTTGCCAACCCTTGTCTTTGACCAGTGTTTCTCTAGTCTTAAAATTCTGAAGACTAGAGTTCACTAATTTTGGGAAAGAGCCTGAGACTGCATTTCTAAAAATCTTCAAGGTGATGTAAAAACTCCTGGTTAGCAGTGTACCTGTTGAGTGCTTTATTAATTTAGCTATTTAGACTAATGTGAATACCTGAGTTTGTCTACATTCCCCAGTTAGTTGCTACTTGGCAAATGCTGCTTGGACTGTTGGCATTGTGCCTTGCAGGCAATTAGGTTATTTTTAAAGTTTAATTTAATTAACTAATATCTTGTAAAAAGATTTCCCAAGCCCTATTCTGCTCAGTGTTCTGTGAGATGTTAATGAATGTACACAGACACAAAAAGTGGTGAAAGAAATACAGAAAGTCAAACATTTCCAAACTTACTTGACCATGAAATCTTTTCCTCTAACCCTCATTAATCCTGTTACCCACTTCCTAGCAATACACCTCTTAATCTGAGTGATCTCTTCTCTGACTTTTCCCTAAGATGAAGTATAACTTCTGTATGCAACATAATTTGGGAAGCATCCACTGGACTTACATATAAGTTTCAATCCTTTTGAATGATGAATTAGAAAATTATATAGTGAAAGGCAAATAATTAAGAACATTGTTAGGACAAGATTGTTTGGGGGATGATAACATCCTTGTTAATCCAAGTAAATTCTAAGAGCCATCTCATATTCTTTAAATTGGATTTTAACTGATTTTTATATTGAACTATTATTACTCAACATTTCTAAATGATATCAATACTGATTAACATTTAAAATAATTTATCCAAATCCATTGTCACATTTCTGTAAGATTAATCTTAAAGTGCTAATCTGGTTTCTTTCACTGCCCCATCTCCACATACCCTTCAGTAGATTTCCAGTGGAAAAACTTTTCCACTGATTGGGGTAGGGGGCAGATGCAATGAGGGAAAGAAATGTGAGAAAGAAAAAAAATGATGACTTAAGTCTTATGAGTAGATCAGTTTGTTAGCCATGGGCAAGACTAATGAAAATAGAAATGATATACTACAATTTATCAATTACTGTTGTGAATTTTTTAATGTCATAACTAAATCTTTGCCTAACTGCATATGAATTGCTTTGTTTTTTTGTTAGTTTTACCAAGTTGAGTTTAATATTGTCAGAATGAGTCAATAGTATCATTCCAAGTCATTTACATTAAAAAGCTAGAATTTTACATTAACTTCTGTTGTGTTTTTGTTCATAATCTCATTTTGACTTTAAAATGCAACATTACAGCTGTTGTTTCCTACAATTTGTATTATGTTCACTGAATATGCCATTTTCTTTCCTCTTTTAAACTTTTTTCTTTAAGTAAGTCAATTAGAAAGACATAGTACCAGAGCATTTGAGAATAGTTATGCTGTTTAGCAAACTGATAATTCACAAAAGGATAAAAGGGGAGAAAGTATCCAGATACTTAAGGAAACATGCTCCGTGGCATTTTCTTATATTTAGAAATTCTCTGAAATCTTTCACATGAGATTTTTATATGCCTTTCCTTGCTAGCTATTGTCATTTGCAGATTCCATGGGGGTTTGAAGCAGCTTTTTGTGGAAGCCCTTTTGACCCAAACTAGAAAACCATAATCATAGCTGATTTCTTTGTAGGGGAAGGAGTGGCAATCACTCGATATAACAGATGTCTTAATTTCAGCCTCACATCCGCAGATGCAGCACAGTTTCATTTCTAGCAAGATGGCAGGACAGCCATATTACTTCATTTGGCATGGGGAGCAGGGAGTTTTTAAATCTGCTGAAGAACTAGAACTGCTCATTTTCATAGTTTGCCTTTTGTTTTATTTCTTTCTCTAATTCTAAAGTTTTGAGCCATTTTAGTCTAGATGAAAAGGGGGATTACTCTTTTGAAGTTATGAAACTATGAAACACAATGTCTTAGTCTATTTTGTATTGCTGTAATAATACTATAGACTGGGCAATCTATAAAGAAATGAAATTTTATCACAGTTCCTAAGGTTGGAAAGTCCAATATCAAGGTGTTGAGATTTGATCAGACCTTGCTGTATCATTCCATGGTGAAAAGAAGGAAGGAGAGAAAAGAGAGAGATGGTGGCTAAGAGATACACCTCACAGCCTCAAGCTCTTTTATAATCAACATTAATCCATATGGACTCTGCCCTCACAACCCAAATACCTGCAATTAGACCCCACTTTCTAATACCGTTACATTGAGAACTAAGTTTCTAACACATGCTTTTGGGAGTATACATTGAAACTATTGTAAAGAGTAATTTTTTTTTTTCTAAAATGGTCAGTTGTTTTTTTCATGAATGAAGAACACAATAAACTTCTTTTGTTTCTTGAGTTAGGATCTCACTATATAGATCTTGAGCCTTACCTTAAGCTCATGGTCCTTCTGCCTCTGCTTCCCCAACATGAGGATTTGAATAAATAGGAAAACATACCGCATCTTGTTGAATAGGGAACTGCAACCCCATGCCTTTCCCTATTTGTTTTTGTACAGCAATATTTTTTAAAAGCTGAGCCGTACTTCTAGTTCCCTTAGGAGGAGCAAGAAACAAAGTCTAGGGCCTCCATAAGTGGGATCTCTGGTGAGTTACATCTGATTTTAAGTGATGCATTGAAAGAAAAGGTTGGAGCCATGCGTATTACATTCTGGATTTGCACCCCAGATTTATGTCCTATTAGTGGTCCAACCTGGATTAAATGGTCAAACTTGTACTAAGATAAGTAGATGACCAACGTGCCCAGCTCTTTGGAGAAGCAATCACAAAAATCCTTTCTAGGAGGTATTATCGTATGCCTAAAATGAATAATGTAATTTGATTTTGTTTTATATATATTTAGTGTTCAGCTAATAAATATAAACGTGTATGTATTTGGCACTAAGCACAAGATGCAGCAGAAAAGACAACAGAACCAACAGAAAAGCAGAAAAGGTTTTGAGATACTGGAATTATCTAACATACTATTTCAACTTATTACTAGGTCGAAAAAATAAAATCAAGGATCAGTACATAATAGTTGGGAACTATGAAAAGTAAGAAGGCAGATTTGTAAGAGAACTAAACAGTTGTAGAATAAGAACATACCTGAAATTAATTCAGTTTCAAGCTTAACAGTAGATTAGACAAAGTGAACCAGAGAATATAGTTCAGAAGAAGCTGTATAAGAAGGAGCACGGAAGAGGAAAAATGTTTGGAAAATACAAAAGAAAGGGCAGTATTCAAAGAAGATATAGTGAGGATAGTTCACCAGTGTTAAGTCCCAGGAAAAAAGGGGGGAAGTAAAGGCTAAAGGAAATATTTAAAGGACAGACAGACAGACCAAGAGGACAGAAGAGAGAATAATGCTCGATTTATAATAAAGATGGCACCATAGAGTGATGTGGAGTGATTGACATTTTTAGCAATTGGTGTTTGGATAATTGGGTTTTCACATAGGAAAAAAGTGAAAATGAGCCAGAATCACAAACAAAAATCAATTACATTGAGATTATAAAGTCTTTTTGAAGATAATGTAAACGTCTTGACTTTTGAGTAGAGAGGGGTTTATTGACCAAGGCGCAAAATGACTACAATACAATTAATAACTTAATGCTAGCCAGGCATGGTGTCTTAGGCCTGTAATCCTAGCCATTCAGAGATGAAGCAAGAAGATCTCAAGTTTGAGTTAGAGTTAGTGAGATTCTATCTCAAAATAAAAAGAAAGGGTCAAGAGCATAGTTGTAGTAGAGCACTTACTTTGCATTTGGCAAGGCCCTTGTTTCCAGAAGCCCAAATGATCAAAGGTATTTAAACTCACTAAATAATCAGAGAATTTATGGTCGGGTGTACTGGTACACACCTGTAATCTCAGCTACACGGGAGGCACAAGTAGGAGGATTACAGTCCAAGGCCAGCCCCATGCAAAAACTTAAGATACTATCCAGAAAAATAAACAAGGGATGGGAGTATGGCTTGAATTGTAGAGCCTGCCTACCAAGTTAGAAGCCCTGAGTTCAGACCTCAGTACTGCCAAAAAAATTGAGAACTTACTTGATGATAATTTTGTTTATAAAAGCAGTAAATTGTAAGCAGTCTAATTATGAATAAAGAGAATGTCATTTGATCTTTACAAATGGTTTATAATTATGTTAATAGTTTTACATTATATTTAAAAACTATAGAATATTATGTATTACTACTTTGGTAAAAGCTACATATAACTATATATACATATGAGTGTATATTTGTGATTATATATTGAAAGAAGTCTGGAACTATTTCAAAAAGTAGCTATATGTGGATGATGGTGCTAGAATGATTTTAATCATGTTTTACTCATTCTTCAATGTTTCTAAATTGAGCATGTATATTACATAGTTATATATCATGTTTTATACTAAATGTGTAACTGTATAATTGTAATGTATATTATATAACCAATAAAATAGAATGTACCAAAATAGGGGAACATATCCATTTTTTTGCAGTTGACGGAATCTCTTATCAAAATTTTAATAAAGTTTTGATCAGATGAACCACTCAGTGTTGAAGATGTATTCATGCGTATAGGCAAATGGTTTGTGTAGCAGCAATACAAAGAGAATGTGGAGTGGTACCAGTATACAGTTCATTACTGAGTGACTATCATCTTTCCATTTCCTTTTCACTTAAATGGGTCCTTTAATTTTCTTCTGCTTTTTAAATTGCAATTAATGTTGCCTCCTTTTAATATTTCTTTTGTCTCCCTATTTTCCATTCTACTTTTAGGATGTTTAAATTTCCTAATAGTCCCTTTTAATTTTTTTTGTTACAATTTTGAATTTAGACTTTACAGGGAGTATAGGGCTTTTCAAAGATAAAGTATTATAAAAATAGAGTTCATTTTCTTAGGGTCTTATATTTCCTTAAGATTTTATTCTGATAATTTCTGGACTGTTTTCACAGAAAAAAAATATAAGTCCTTTCTAAAGTACCTTTCTGATAAAGTAATAAAGATGTTATTTGAAAAATGACATAAAGCATTTGGCTTTAATAAGATGTTTTTGGCCCTTTTTATGATACATCAAAGAGCTGTTTTTGTTTTCAGTTTGGGTGGGATGTTACTTCACAAATTAAAAAAATACATGCCACATTCTGCCACAATCTTCCAAGAAGTTCAAAGTTCATTGTACTGGTTAGCTTATTCATGTACACATACCTACTTTAACTTAAAATTGTTTTTAGATTATTAACCTTTTTATTCTTGGAAGTAGGATAAAAATGTGAAACAATATACATGTATACAAATTACATACCTGCACATACTATGTAAACATGTTGTTTTGAATTTCTTTTAGCCAACAAATGGGATTTTCTTGAGCATGTTTCTCATTGTTTTGCCATTGGAATCCATGGCTCATGGGCTCTTCCATGAACTGGGTAACTGTTTAGGAGGAACGTCTGTTGGATATGCTATTGTGATTCCCACCAACTTCTGCAGGTATCGTGACCTAATATAGTTAGTAATAAAACTACTTGGCTCATTACATTTTCTTAGTAATTAAATATGAATATAAAATTTAATAGCTTACTTTTTCCAAACTGTATTTTCAAAATGTAATACTCTGTTGCATTGCATTATTACAAACTTTTAAAGAAAACTACTCCAAGTGATACTTTCAGAATTAAATATAAGTATCTTCAGTATGATTAGGTTATGTTTTAGCTAAAAATCAGAAAATACTAATGAAATTTTTAAGTAAAGATTCTTCTCTAAAAGGGAGTATTATAAGAAAATTTCTGTGAAACAGCATACTAAAATAGAATAGAATGTGTGCTGGACCTGAGAGCCTGGAAGTCTAGTTCTGTGTTACCTTAGGCAAATCATAACTTCTCTGAACTTTAGCGTCTTATCTAAAATGCAAAGGGATTCTGCCCATTGCAGAGAAATTTTATGATGCGCTAATAAGAATTGGAATGTAAAAACATACACTCCAAAAAATGCTATACAAATACCAGGAATTCAAAAGATAAGCAATGAATCTTAATACTGTTGATTGCATTTTTATTCTGAATAATTTTTGGCCTCCCATAGTGTGTGGGAAATCTGTATGATTTCTGAGTATTGCTACATTTTGATTTTTCTTTTATAGCTAAAAACCTTTAAAACAAAAATAGGGCTTTGCCACACTCAGGAATTCTGATAACCAAGTTTTCAGGGGATCAAAAAGTTTATACGTGATCCCAAATATTTGATGTAGCTCCCCAAATAAATTTGTAATAAATAGGTTCTTCCATGTTGAAAACTGGTGATAAGTTGAAGGTTCTCATGAGAAGTCAGAGTTCCAAACTGTCCTGTAAAGTAAGACAGGGCAATTCTGTAGACAGAATGTGTGGAAATAGTAATAAGAACATTTAGATTTTCTATTATAATTTTTTGTTTATGTATTGCGTATTCTTTTTGCACTGTTAAAGTTTCCAAATATTTTGTATGGATCAAACTAATTTAATGAAAACTAAAGTATTGTTAGCATAGTACTGCTAGAACATGAAGCAAAAACTAAAATTTTTTAAATTCATGAGAGAAATTCCTTTTCTAAGTAAGAGTGATGATTTTGCACCCCTGCATTGATAATATTTTGTTTCTGCTAGTTGTAGGATATGTTTAATGTGTTCTCTAGAGTACTCTTTGTTCCAGGATCAGATCTAAGGCTCCAGTTAGTGGTCAGAAGTGTAATAGTGTAAAAGGACTGTATTTACCAGCAGATAATT
Source organism: Castor canadensis (assembly GCF_047511655.1). Lineage (NCBI taxonomy): Eukaryota > Metazoa > Chordata > Mammalia > Rodentia > Castoridae > Castor > Castor canadensis. Next base: position 40,233,505 of record NC_133387.1, read on the forward strand.
TCTTCTACCATGTATATACCTTAAGTTGGGTGAAATTTGTACACAATTTTGTAAACATCATGTGTTTTTCAGTACAGAATAAGTATATAATTAACACATTACTGCCACATTTTATGTGTTAAAATTTTTCTCAAGAATAAAAATTTCTTTACTTTTAGTTCCTACCCAGGTGTTCTTGAAACACAATATAATCTTGCTTTTAAAAATTCTTGTTGGATATGTTAGTTGGTAAGAAAATAAGAATATAAAGCAAAGATAAGTACTATTTATACTAGAACATATTTTTCTAACTTTTAGTCGTTTAGTTAGCAAGTGTTGAGATTAATTATAAATGACAGATGACAATATGACATAGAATTATACTTCCTGAACACCAGAATAATTCTTTTCTTCTTCTTTAGTCCTGATGGTCAGCCAACACTGCTTCCACCAGAACATGTACAGGAGTTAAATTTAAGGTCCACTGGTATGCTCAATGCAATCCAAAGATTTTTTGCATATCATATGATTGAGACATATGGATGTGACTATTCCACAAGTGGACTGTCTTTTGATACTCTACATTCCAAACTGAAATCTTTCCTTGAACTTCGGACTGTGGATGGACCTAGACATGATACATATGTTTTGTATTACAGCGGACACACTCATGGCTCAGGAGAGTGGGCTCTAGCAGGTAAATGCATCTTTGTCAATTTCCTATTGTGAAGGTACACCTATTTGTGAAAATCTGTTGTTCACACAGAGGTATGAAACCTCGAAATTTTCCACTGAATAATTTACCAAATATATGTAGCCATTCTTGATTTTCTCTAAATACCTACTTAGTATTTCAGTAATCTGTAAAGTAAGGGTTTGCAAATTATGTTTTATAGTAGTTAGAGGGAAAAAATCTGCTTGATTTGAGACTTAAGTCTCAAAAAATGTAGCTACATTTTTCAGAAGGTACATTTTTTTCAGAAGCCAATAAACTTTGACTAGTACTTCTAAGTCTTTAAATGTTATAGATGCAGTTTTCAGTAGTCCTTCATATATGTAGTTTATATTAGAAAGCTTACCAGAGCCAGGTGCTGGTGGCTCATGCCTGTAATCTTAGCTACTCTGGAGGCAGAGATCAGGAGGATCACTGTTTGAAGCCAGCCCAGTCACATTTTTAGTTCGTGAGACCCTATCTCAAAAACACCTTACACAAAAAGGGCTGGTGGAGTGGCTCAATGTATAGGCTCTGAGTTCAAGCCCTAATACCACAAAAAAAAAAAAAAAAAAAAAGATAGCTCACCAGAATTTTAAACACCAGGCATTATGACATAGCGGGAGTAGTGCTGATCAGCAGACTTTATTTCTGGTCCTGATTGCCATGATAGTTTTATTTTAGTCAAGGTTCTTCTATTGGTTTCAAGTTTCTGATTGTAAAACCAGGGGTGATACTGAATGAGCATTGCTTCATTGAAAAGTGTAAAATTCTGAGTGTTATTTTGGTTATTTATGTCATTATGTTAAAAAACCTGCATTATAGGAAAAAGAAAACACTTTTTAGGAGTTACTGAGAGAGAATGTATAGAGAGCAACGAGATCTCTGTACATAATAGATAATTTGGTTGTCAGCTATAATAGCGACCCTATCAGTCAACGGGTTTGTTTTATGAATTATATGCTTAGAACCTAGAACAGAGACTATAACATGGTAGAGGATCCTTAAATAATTGATAGGTAGATGAAATCATTGAATGAATCATGAAAAAATAAAGGTAATTTTCTTAGTTTAGATTAGAATTCGTTCATTTAGATTTAATTATATCTTTTTCCACACAAGATTTTAGATGTTTTAAACTAATGACACATATGAAAGTAAAATAGTCATAAAATATAAGTAGAAACATGCTATGATGGTTTATGTTAATTGTCAACTTGATTGATTGTCAAGTGCCTACAAGATTATGAACGTACACTTCTCGATGTGTCAGTGAGGACGTTTCCAGAGAGAATTAGCTAATGGTGGAAGATCTGCCCTCATGTGAGTGGCAGCATCCCATACACTGGGATCCTAGATGGAATAAAAGAGGGTAAAGGAGAAGACAACCTGTGAGCACAGGCATTTCTCTCTCTGCTGCTTCATTGCCGTGATGGGAGCTGCTCTGTTCCACCATACCCTCCCTGCCATTATGTCCTGAAACTTCTGAACCATAAGTAAATAAATACTTCCATAAGTTGTTTCTATTAGGTATTTTTGTCACATCAATACCTGACTAACACACATAAATTCAGGTCAAAGAAACAGTATAGAAAGGACAGAGGCGAACTGCCAATACTAGAACTCCAGAAAGAAACAAATCAACTCAAGGTTAAAGTAGAGATGATTTTTAAGCTAGTATGGTCTCATTAATTTTATGCCAGATTTATAACTGGTTTTAATCATAAAAGTCTTTTAAAAATATTTTCTGCAAATAAATATTAAATAATTCAATGACTATCTAGGATAAAGGCAAACTAACATTAACTGGATACATTTTAAGCATCAGCTACTGTGTTAGTACTTTGCAAACAGTATTAGATTTAATTTCATATGAAATCCTTTGAGGTAGATCCCATCATCTCTATTATCTTCACTTTTCTTAAGGTTGAAAGAGAAGCTGAAAGTAGTTATGACATAAAACTAAGTGACACTATGTGACAAAACCATGATTCAAGCCCAGGTCTGCCTGTCCTGAGGTGTTATTTTTCTCCCACTGTTTCATATTGTTGCCAAGGGCAATCACTGTGATGACAGAGAAGTGTCATGTTCAGGTTAAGGACATGTTTTTGTTAACATGGATAATCCATTTTCAAGAAGTAGAAAATATAAGAAGGTATTCAGCAGTAAAACTACTTGAATATAGTTTATAAAACCATTTACTTGACTTGTAACTTTTAAATCACAATTTAGAAAACAACTTTTTAAACCTTTTTGGCTCCAGGTAAAGTATAACATTCAATACATTCTAACTCAGAGCACAAGAGAAAGCATTCTAATCAATTCAAAAAATCTTTATAGAAATAAAATTTCAAACAAAGCAAGGATTTTGACATAACACTTACCGTAATAAACTTCCTAAATCAAATGGAAAAGGGGGCACAATTTTGTTACTCACATATCTATAGTTATTTCAGTTATTAAAAAATTATTTTTTATGCATTTTTTGAGATGAGGTTTTGCTATGTAACCCAGGCTAGTTAAGTTTGCAGTTTTCTTCAATATTTTTAAAATTCAAGTATTTTTAAAATGTGGCTTTGGAAATAGTCTCTAGGCACTTTGTTTACTAATGCTTGCATAGCTTTTTTTCCATAGGAAAAGTAAAAGACATCAAGGTAAATAATATGCAAATTGGTATTCTTAAATTTTATTCATGGTGAGTTAGAATAACTAATGAAGATCTAATTCTAAAATAGTTATAATTTTGGTAAATATCTAGCCATCACATTCTAGAATAGCTTTATAATTTTTGAAATGTACTACCAATAAATTGACATTATAATAGAATTCTTCTGTTAGCCAGGAAGATTTGAACTTATGTAACTTTTTCAGAGCTTTTTATAAAAAGAAAATAAAAATAGAGAAAGCACAGCTTGGCATAATTCTCTTATAATTCTCTCTTCCCATAATTCAGCAGCTGCATACTGTCACACCTGTCATTAGGCACCTGGCTCATGTGCAGTTATACCCACATTGAGCCAGGACTAGAAACTCTCTTTAGGAAGTATGTGCACAGACCTACCTTAGACATTGTCCTCTAGGGCTGATTCTTCCTGGAAATAGAATTGAACATGCTGTTCTGAGGAAAATGCTTTATTCTGTTCCAAACCAAGTGACAAAGAACTTCAAACTCAGATAATTTGTCAATAGTTATCTTTCTAGAAGTCTTTGAAATAGAAAACATGGCTGAATTTTACTTGAATTAGCACATTAGCAGCAGGTCTAGAACTAAGTATTACTGTGGAAAAGAATTTATTTGCCTTTTATCCCAAACTTTTACACACAGTACAACTCAAAACATGTGGTGGTCTTATATTTATGGAGTTTCATATTTGCCTCTTTGCTTTAGGGTAAAAAATAATTATGGGAATTATAAGACACAGAAATAAATGAAATAATTTAGATGATCTGTAAGGCAGTTTATCACAGATAAACAAAACCTTTAAAAAGCAGTCTCAATTGCTTCAAATGCATCAGATGAATGTTACCTGAGATAAATGTAAGTACTTTGCCTATTAGCCAAAAGCCAAATGCAGAATAGAACCTACTCATACAAGAAAGCACAGCAAAACAAAGCAAGGGAAGAGAAATAATTTAGAAGGCTTTAAGGCTTGCCTTAAGTCTCTTGTTGATGTTTAAAGAACATTTATATAAGAGAATAAGGGTAAATGTGCTAATGAATATTGAAATAGTGGATATCGTGTTGCACAATGATATTTTGGGGCAGATGGAATTTGTGTAATAACTCTTGTAATCTATTTCATCTTCTGATCTCTAGAGAAATCTAACAAGCTACAAATGATGAAAAGTTAATAGCTGGCCACTTTTAGAAAAGTGGTATCTTCTGGAGATATTGGTAAAGCAACACATTAATTTGTGGAGACCATGTATTGAAAGAGTGTATCTGAGATAATATGCATGAGTGTTAGAGCAATGCATAAAAACATATGTTTAATTTTCAGACTGTATGCTGTACCATGCTAAAGAATATAAGAATTTTAATTATTGTACATAAAGAGTATGATATAGCCTGACTTCTAAGGTCATATTTCTAATAGAAACCCAAATTAGAAAAGCTCATCCACTACTCTGTAGGTATTATTGTCACAGTTTAGCAAAGAGGATGGCTGCTCTTGGTAGAAATATATATTCTAAAATTACTGTGTTGGATTTTTTGCTAATAAATTTTGGCATATTAAAACGAATTATAAAAGTAACATACTTAATGTAAAAATTGTAGAAAATACTGAAAAGTATTCTAAAAGCCAACAAATCTAAATACCCAGCAGTAGTACTAAATAGTTTTTGTGTATAAGCTTCTGTGATGCTTTTTCCTCATATTATCACACCTGTTTTCTCATTGTAAAAATTTATGTATTTATTATGAAATTCTCTTGAGATTATACTATATTTCTATTCTCCCCTTTTCAGATTTTATACTACCTTAAACTGTGGTGGGAAGATCTTTATACGTAATCTATTTGTCCCCACTACGTTCTTTACCTAAGATAGATTCCTAGAATTTGAATGATTCTGTCTGAGTTATCATTGAGACACACCCAGGACTAGGGTGACATGAGGACAGCCATTGCTTCAGACACATTGCTTTAGACACTTCAGAAGGAAGTGGCATAAAATTCAGTCATCTTCTATACATGGAAAACCCTAAAGACTCCACTCAAAGACTCTTAGAACTGACAAACTCAGTAACATAGCAGGATTCAAAATCAACATACAAAAATGAATGACTTTTTATATACCAATAATAAACTTGGTAACAAATCAGCAAAGTAATCTCATTCACATTTGCCTCAGAAAACAAAACAGAAACCTGAGAATAAACATTAAGGAAGGGAAAGACCTCTACCATGAAAATTATAAACACTAAAGAAAGAAATTGAAAAAAGGTGCAAGAAGATGGAAAAACTGCCAGTGTTCATAGATTAGGAGAATAAATATTAATATTATGGCCACCATACTGCCAAAAGTGATCTCATATTCAGTGCAGTCTTCACCAAAATGCCAAAGACATTCTTCACAGAGCTAGAAAAAACAATCTTAAAATTTACACGGAAGCACAGAAGACCTCCAGTAGTCAAAGCAATCCTGAGCAAAAAAGAGCAATGCCTCTGGTATTACAGATATAGGACTGTACTGTATCATAACTCTGAATACAAAATATCTTGTACCTACTGTAAAATATATACTAGTGACCGTACTTTATCAGAGCTAGTGTTAATGGTGTTTCTTGAGAAACATGAAGATAAGGAAACATTGGTTTATCAGTAATAGAGAACATGGGTCAGCAAACTTTTTCTGGATGGAGCCAGAAATTTTGGGGCCTTTACATTAGGGTGGCAGATCTCTGTTGCTCAGCTTTGCCAGTGTAGCACAAAAGCAGCCACAGTCAGAACATGACTGAGTAAGTGTGCCTGTAAAAACGCCTGTGTTTTAGATGCCTGTGTGGTGGCATGTTGATTTAATAGTTTCTAGTATTTGGCCAAGTATTTACATTGGCATCATTCAATGTGTAGTGTTTCATGATTTTTCTGTGGAGAAATAATTAATGTACTAGAAAAGCCATGTTTTAAAATTATTAGTTTATTGCTTCAAAAATAATAAAATGTTATTTATGGGAATAATTATGTGAAATTTAAACTTCCTGTAATTTCCATGTGTCATATTCTTTCAACTATGTAAAAGCATAAAATCAAGTCTTAGCTCTTGGATCATATAAAAAAACAGGTGGCAAGCTGGACTTGGTCCACATGAGCTATAGTTTGCTACCCTGGTGTAGAATATTTTCTTTTCTATATAGTTTTAATTAATTAATTTTTTTTACTAAATTTAACTATAGTCTCCAACTTACAGTACTGTTCAACATAATAATTTTTTAACTTTACAAAGTACAAAAGTCCTGTGCAATCAATAGAAAACATACTTCGAGTTTTGATTTTTCATCAGACTAGCAATGTGTAGTATGATGATCTCTAGAGATGCTGGGGAGTGACAGCCACCGGCAGTTCCTAAATAGCTTACTCAGTCACAGTTGTTGATAACCAATGCTTTACTAAGCTGTGATGTACAGCAAGTGAGGTATTAAATGCATTTTAATTTACAATATTTTCAACTTAGAGTGACTTTATCAGAATACAATCCTATTGTAAATCAAGGAATATATGTATATATATTGCATTTATGTATATATATATATAATTAATATATATAACAATTTTTACAAATTATCATTGTAAGACTTGCTAAAACTGATTTGTGAGTCTTTCCATTTTTGTCACGTTCCTTGAAATTCTTCTTACTGTGAATCACAGTAACATTATCATAGCATATTTCTTTTTCATGTAAGTATTTAACTTTTGAGTTAAAAATGTGTTTTTAAAAAATCTTCTGAAAGGACACTTTGAAAGTATCTTTCAAATATTTTCATCTGCTTTGTTACTTACATATTTAATTCTATGAATTCAAAGAAATGAGAGGCTTCAGAAATTATTGCTCAATTGAATTTTTTCTTGTCCACAGGTGGAGACATACTTCGCCTTGACACACTTTTAGAATGGTGGAGAGAAAAGAATGGTTCCTTCTGTTCACGGCTTATTATCATATTAGATAGTGAGAATTCAATTCCTTGGGTGAAAGAAGTGAGAAAGATTAATGACCAATACATTGCAGTGCAAGGAGCAGAGCTGGCAAAGACGGTAGATATTGAAGAGGCTGACCCTCCACAGTTGGGTGACTTTACAAAAGACTGGGTAGAATACAACTGCAACTCCAGTAATAGCATCTGCTGGACGGAAAAGGGCCGCACAGTGAGAGCAGTATATGGTGTTTCAAAACGGTGGAGTGACTACACTCTGCACTTGCCAACAGGAAATGATGTGGCCAAGCACTGGATGTTACACTTTCCTCGTATTACATACCCACTAGTGCATCTGGCAAATTGGTTATGTGGTCTAAATCTTTTTTGGATCTGCAAAACTTGTTTTAGGTGTCTGAAAAGATTGAAAATGAGTTGGTTTCTTCCTACTGTGCTGGACACAGGACAAGGTTTTAAGCTTGTCAAATCTTAACTTGGACCCCACGGGGGAGATGTTTTTGAGAGTTCATATTACCAATTATCACTAACTTGCCATTTTTTGTATGCTGTATTTTTATTCATGGAAGATACCATGCTACTTCTGTAGCAGCTCTCACTTTGTCTTTTCGCAAGTAATTATGGGATATGTAAGGTATTGGGAATAAACATTTTATACTAAAAGTATGCAGGGAGTCATAAATGCTGACTTTGCAAATGCATAAGGATGTTAAAAATAACAGTGTACTTTCAGGAATGTTTGCATTTTGCCTGATTAAAAAGAAAACGGTTGTCTGTGCTCTGCAATGGCCAGTGAAGAATTATGAATGCCTTATTTTCTAGGCGTATGTTAGAAAATGTAGACCAGACAAATTTGTGTGTTACTTTAAGAAAACTACCAACATACTGACAGAAGATTCTTTTTTGTGAATAGTCGGTTTGACTCCAAGACCATTTATGAACTCTTCCTGGAAAAGGAAGAGGTTTGCTAATAATGAAAACAAAATTTCCTTATACTCCATCGCATTCAGTTGTTTTGATTGTGACCTGTTACCAGTATAGCAGAGAAGCCCAAATTGTGTTTTAGAACGGAACATTCTTTACACAGGTAACAAAAGAGGCTAGAGCCTATAAGTTGTTCTTTCATGCATTGGTGAGAGCCTCTGAAAGCACTGATATTTCAAGAGTCTTTCTCAGGGTAACTAAATGCTTTCTTAATGAAGAGTGTAGCTACCAATTCTTCCAAGTAAATTGCCTCTCTGTTCAAAACGTACTCTTATAAAAGAAATTTAGTAATTTGTCACTGATTAATTCAATCTCTTTGAAGTATTGAGAAAAGATTTTGACTTCATTAATTTTTCAGAATCCATTTGTGATAACATTTTTTTTTTCCTATTGAAAGTCAAAGGATAGGAAACAGGTCATACCTATAATGTATTATGTAAAAAAGTATTCATATTGGTAGTTTTGGTTAACCATAATGTTGTTGTTGTAATTTTTAAAACTTAATTTAGTGTTTTATCAGAGTAAGGCAGGCACTGATCAGGCTATCTCCTAAGAGATAATTTACTTCTTGTTCCCTTCCAGTAATCCTTACATTCTAAATCTTCATCTTTGAGAAGCAGTAAGAGGAGAATGTAACTAGACTGGGAGATGAATCTAATCTTTGTTGTTCAAATGATGTGACTTCTCATTCTCACCATTGAAGCCATTTTACCAACTTCCAAGAGAGGAAATAATGCCTCTACAATTTTCTGTTGGTGACTTGAAAATTGAAGTTTTAGTTAGGAAGAAGTCACTTAGTGTCAGGGAACTTATGTACCACTATCTATGCAGCATTTTTAGAGTATGATTATTTTTATGTTTAGAATATGGTTTTCCTAATGCTTTGAATGAAATTTTGTTAAGTTAAATTTTCATTTAATACGCATTAAGTTACTGAATATTTTACTAAAAGTGGAAGTTACAAAATTAAAAAAAACCCCACATTTTAGAGTTCACGTTTGGTGGCAAGTTGATTTGAAAGTTTCCCGTATTTTGCTAAGTGTTTACATTTCATTCAAATGAAATAGTGTAGTTTTCTGTTCAGAATTAATATACTAGAATTGCCATGTTTATTATTTAGTTTATGGCTTCAAAAAACCATTAATTTTAAGTAAAATATCCTTTTAAATTTTTCAGTCAGTAGCAAGCAAATTAGCTTTAAAGCATGTCTTCATTCTCAGAAAGCTAAATGTAAAAGTATATTCTGCATTCTTTATGAAGTAGTATAATTAAGATAGTACTAAAATTACACTTACATGGTAGCAGACAATTTTACAGCTATAAAGCTCTTTTTTTTTTTTTTGACTGTAAAATTACAATCTGAAAAGTCATTGAGCTAAAAATGTGACTTGGCCCCACTTATTTACTAAAAAGCTGTAGATAAACCACTTTGAATTTTCCTACATAAACAAGTAAAACCTGTAAGTGACTCTTTGTGATGTTATCCCATATTAAAGCTTCCCATTTTAAAATAATAACTAATGTCACAGAATAGAAAAGAAATATAAGAAGGATCCAGTAATTGGTTATTTTTACCTAAAATTTAAAAAAGTAGATCCAGAAATTGAGACTAATTTGCCAATATTATCATTTTATAGGCCATGTATTTACAAAGTAGTCACTTGGAGTGAAAGATTTTAAGGCAAAACTTTACTACTGCACTAAAAAGATAATACGATATTTTCAACATAATTTATCGTATTTGTTTCCTTTTATGATATCTTGCTAAAATTATAACATACTAGCCTCTGAAAACATCTTTTTAAAAGTATAGACCTTTGTATGATAAATTAAGGAGACATGTTGCTTCTCTACCCATGAATTTTCAGTTATGCTACTTCATTCAAAAATTATGTTTTGACAGCACTCTAGATGGGGGGCAAGTATGATCATAGGTTCAAGGCCAGTCTGGGCTGCATGGTGAGACTGTGTCTCAGAAGAAGAAAACAAAATAGAACAAATTTTTTTTTTCCTAGCTGTGGTCTAAACTCTGCCTGGGAAAGTTGGATTTATCTTTGCATTGAGTTCCATTTTGGTCTTAGTAAATTTGAAAATCTATGGAAAAGAAAATTTCAGGTTTTTTAAAAATAACCATTGCTTTTTATAAGTTCTGTGCTTTAAATGTTGCATTACTGATTAAAATACATTAAAATACTAATTAATGCATTAGTGGGTGGACCTATGAGTAAAATCTTTAGACTCTGTAATCATATTTCATTTGTAATATTTGGCTTCACATATGTTTGCTGTTTGGGGTACTGTTTTTAATATGTATTCAATAGTGTTGAGAGCATAGTCTCTTCAAGTAATGTTCTACTTTACCTTTCCACAGGTGATGTAGTTAATATTATGTGTGCCAGAAGGAAATAGTTTAATTTAAAGAATGTAATTAGATATATTTGAGAGTAAATGCTCAGAGGAGTTAGATTTGTCTGTAGTTTTGAATATCTCTATTGGAAGCAGATTGTTATTTCTTTTAGGTAGAGGCTTATACATCTTGGGATTTCTGTACACAATTACCCAGAAGAGTGCTTTGGCCATAATAACAAGCATTTAATATTTTTGACCAAATGAATTTATAATCCTAAGGAGAAATTGGAATAATTTGATTATAAATTACATTCTTTATCATTTGATTTAAATGGATATAATTTCAAGATTCTCATTACGCAAGGCAAAGGAAAACTAATGTCACAGTTGAAGTTAAAAGAGTAATAAGTGTTAAGATGAGGGATGGAAAGCTTGTCTCCCACAGGTTTGGATGAATTCATAGCTGATGTCACCAAAAACTTTGTTTCTGGGGGTTAAAACCCCATCATGATTCCAGTATGACTGAATATTTCATTCATTTCTCCATTAATTACATCTAAACAAATTGGAGATTCATCACCAATGAAACTTATAGAAGTTCTGATGAACAAAAGAATTTATGCATATCATTAATAACTATAAAGTCAGAAAACTAGACCCATTACCAAAAGCAGCTTAAAGAAAAGCTGAGAAGACTTAAAGTATCACCTTTTTGAAGTATCTTCCCTAGTTGCTGTTTATAATATATAGAAATAAAATATGAAACTGAAATCTAAGCAATTGTTTTGAGCTACATTCTTTTGATAAAGTAATTTATATTTGTTAATACTCATTACTTAGACCAAAGCAGATTCAAAATTGGAAACTGTGGGTGAACCAGCAAGGCTCTTTTGTTTCTTAAATATCTAATGCATAAGCACCATTTTGATTGATGAAAAATAACCCAGTTGACAAATCATTTTATGTGATGACCTCACAATATTTTGTAAGTTTTAACTTAAAATAATTAGAAGAGGTAAGTAATTGTAGTAAACTATTGTTGTTACTTGGTCCAGACATTAAAAAAAATGATTTATTCCAAATTAAAGACTTTTAGCAGTGTGCCAGGGATATGTGAGGAGCATAGCCTATGTTCCTCAACCAGCAATTTTTATGTTAAGGATAAACATTTTTTTTAATACATGGTAGTGCATTGAGCAAATTTTCATTAATTTTTACTATAAACCATTCATTTTAAGGTTGTTTTAAACTTACAGTGGGACACTTGTTTTGTCCTCCTTACACTGGAACACTAAAAGGTCTTTGGACACAATTGAAAGGTAATGACACTTGATACCAAATGTTTTTAAAAAAGAAATTTTGTCTAATGGCTTGGAATACAAATAACAATGAGTTTTCACTATTAAATGAGTCATTTTGTGTGTCTGTGTAGATATGTACATTATATATATATATTTTTATTTTTATATATATATATAAATTACGTAATTTCAGATGGGTACCACATAATGCGATTTTATAACATATTTCTAGGTTATTCCTGACCTACACAGTTAAGTATTGCTAAGGAGAATGGGGCAGGGTTTTTAATCTGCAATCCATATCCATGTACCCATTCTTTCCTACCTAATTGGAAGAAGTATTCCTCTTTCCAGCCCTAGCTTTTAGACTCCTTTCTTCCTTTCCATGTAAAACTTAATCCACAATAACAATGGCTGTCATCTACTGAGTGCTTACTAGGTTCTAGGCATTGTACTAACTTTTATGTGCATGACCGCGGTCCCACCTGTGCCTCTTTGTAGTAAAGATGCACCTGGGCATCTTTACTGAGATGGGGGTCTTGTTAACGAGTTTGTCTGTGAAGTGCAGTCCTTCCAGTCTCTGCTTCCTATGTAACTGGTATTGCAGTCATGGACCACCTTACCTTCTCACAGCCAGCGTGAGCAGGTCTCATGACTTGACTGGGAGCGGCCAGGGATTTAAGAAAAAACACAGACAGACGTAGAGAAAAGCTGGGGCCACCTCTGCCTACAAGCGCATTTATTTATACAGTATGTGTGAGAAAGTGGGGTGAAATACAAGTCGAGTTTTTGTGGGCTTAGTCGCGTGGGTGGCAGGAACAGAGCAGCTGTGGTATGTTGTTATTTAGTTCAGACTATCCTGACTTGGTCAGCATGTCCTGTTTTTCTTGCAAGGCAGCCTTGCTGAATCTTGCCTCCCCTTGGTTGGGTTCATGTCTATCAGCCAAGAGGCCCTTGACAGAGCTGTGCTCATGTCAAGGTCTATTTCCACTGCCTCAGCCTCCCCTCTTGCAAGGCAGCCTTGCTGAACCTTGCTCACTGCCTTCTTGCTGGGGTCTTTCCTTCTCAGCACAAAGGACTTGATATGACCATGCTCACGTCAAGGTTTCTTCTCAGTCCATTTAGTTACTGGTCTCCCACAATACCTGACCACCAAGTGATTTTTAACAAGCAGTATGTTAACTCATGTGAGTTAACATACTGGTCTCAAGACACATTAGGCACCTTGGGAGGATGCACAGATAGTGCTGGTGGCAAATATCTGGCATGAAAAGTGTCTTCCCATTTTATGAATGGATTGGAAGCTTGCATCCAAGATATGTTCAAAATGGAGGAGTAGCATGGACAGTGTAATGAACATGGCAACTTAACTGCTGAACTGAATTTTTACGTCATTGTGTCTTCAAAAACATGTTAGAGGTGGAAGGGTGATGGTGAGTGCAGGGAAGAGTCTTAAATCTGATGGGGAGCTATGTCTAGAGAACTAAGCTTGGTCCACAAGTCTATAAAACATCACTAAAAGTTCCTCCTTAGTCCAGAGGCAGGAACTTGCCACCCAAGCTTTACTAGATATAAGTTAATACTTATAATCCAGATGGTGGTGGAAGATGGACAGGAACTATGAAGTTCAGTGGTAAGATAAGCAGCCCCCTAGCAAACCAAGCACCAGATGACCACCTGTAGGTAGTGACGTTTCAGCAGAGTGGAATGGGGAGCAACATAGCCAACATCAGTGAGCTACTAAGCAGTTCCTAAGTGGCCACCTGTCCTCAAAGTGAAATTTACCAATGAAAGGTCAGGGAATCAGGCTGTGCTAGTAATCATGGAGGAGTCTTCTCACTCCATACTATCTGGTAACTGGATCCCAAAGACTAGTTATAGTTAATTCTTCACCAAAAATGACCCAGAATTACACACTGGAAAGACCATCTCCTTCTCCCATCCCTGAACCTTCTAAATGCATGACACACCTAGGCCATTCCACTCAAAATCCATAAAAGACCCAACTCCACAAAGAAGGATCCTATCAAGTCCTACTAATGGAGTCATCAGCCAGCTCCTTTTCCCAGCTGACCCACTGAAGTTGAAGCTCAGCTTGCTGGATGACTCAGGAAACCTTTGAAACAGACACCTCTCTGCATCTCTTGCCAAATGACTTAAGACTGGAAATGCTCTGTGCTTGGCTGCCCCATGAATTTGATGCCTAAGATATCTAGGCCTGCTTTTCTGGATGCTAGGCTTCCTAGCGTATTTCTTTCAGAGGCAGGCTCAGTAGTTAGGAAAGAGAGATCCTTTGCTTCAGACCAGAGTTCATATGTGAACTCTGGACGAATGAGCTGAAACACCAATCTTGGAAGTCACTTTTCAGTCCTGAGAAGCGGTCAAAGGATGAGGTTCTGGAACTCTGCTGCATTTAATGGAGGGGATGAACCAAACTAGGGTACAATATATGTATATGGAAAAGTCACAAGACCCCCTGCGTAACTATCATATGCTAATAAAAACGTGTGTGTGCCACAGCTGGAGGTGCAGTCATGATGGAGGATGGGCATGGAATGAGGCTTCTGGGTGACCTGGAATTGGTCACAAATGAAAGGTAAAACAGCTGTGGAACCCTGAAATACATCAGGACATCTGGTTCATAGCTTGAGGGAAGGAGAAAAGCTAAGAACTGCAGTGAACTGCAGGGTTAAGTAATTATACTTTTGCCCTAGTCCTGAATGGTCGAGGGGGTCTGACATTGGGATATAGTGTTCCAGAAACTTAGCTGTTTCAGGTGGGTGGACAAAAGGAATAAAGAGCCTAGACCCAGCTTCTTGGAGAGAAGCAGAAATGAAACCTAAGTAAACTATTAAAAATCACTATAGTTGGGCAGAGTGAGAGAACTCAGCTCTGGGACAACAGAACAAAAACCAAGATTTGGACATGGTGGTGCTCCTGAAGTAGAGTAGTGTAAGTGGTATGATAAATAACCAGGACATATGAGGTGAAATTACAAAGTAACTATTTGATTTCATAGTGTTTCAAATTATTTGCTTTGTCTACTACTTTCCTTCAGTCAAGCTATTCCATACTTTCTTGCTTGTTTGTTTCCTAAGTACAATTTGAAGATACAGTCTCAGTTTTGTAATGAGAATGACCATTTCCTTGTAATGGTCAAAGATTCCAACCTTGTCAAAATTACAGCTACTACTGCCTTCTCTAACTGTAAAAGGGAATAAGGATGACTTATTTTTTTTTCCTCTACCCTTCCTTCTTCACTCTTAATTGTTGGACCCTTCAAGGGATGAGAGAAAGGTTAGAGGTGTTGTAGGAAAGGTAAGGAGGTCAGAAAAGTTTTAATATGACTAGCACTGTGGTAACCTGGCTCTAGTCCTCAGCACCTGGCTGGTATTTGCAGCAAACACTGCACAGATCCTGTTACTAGGGATCTCCCAGCTACGTTCACTTGCATACTTACCTTACTCTTTTCATATCTTTAGGAACTCATCTGGTAACCAGCTTCTGGCTACTGAGGTCTGTTTTGTGTTCTAGGAGGGCTGCACTGGTAGGGCCTACATGACACCCCATTCATGGCCTTTCTTTAGCCCATGGAAACCTTTTCACAGCCTTGCCCTGACAAGTCTGGCACACATGTAGCTCTGCAGCTACCTCTTTATCTTGGTTTTTAGTACCTGGGCAATCCTTCAGTGGTCCTTCACATTTCTCAGGTAAGAGTCAACATCAGCCCACATGGCAGAACCATGTATCAACTTTTCTGAGAGGCCCAATTAAAGCTCTTTGCATTTGGATTTGAGACAAGAAGCAACCACCCCTGTTCCTCCCTCTCAGTGAGGGTACTCAAATGCTATAATAATCATCTCTCTGCAAGGATCCTTTTCACAAATCTGTCTTTAATCTCCAACTCCTGAACCTCTTACATTATCCATGAGGGTGAGAAACAATATGGAAAAGAAGAATATTAAATAACTGTTAAATCTGTAAAAAGTTATTCCTAATGTCAGTACATGCTCATATGCCCATTCAATAAATATTGACAATAAAGCAAAAAAAGAAAGAAGTTAGGCCAGATGTGGTGGTTCATGCCTGTAATCCCAGTTACTTGGGAGGCAGAGATAGGATGATCTTGTACTGACACTAGCCCTAAGCAAAAGCCCAAGATCCTACCTGAAAAATGAAGTAAAGCAAAAAGGGCTGGGTATGTTGCTCAAGTGGTAGAGTGCTTGGCTAGCAGGTACAAAGCCCTGAGTTCAAGCCCCAGTACTAACTCTCTCACACACATGCACACACACACATGCATACACACAGAATCATAGGATTATTCTTGACCCTCCTCTTGGCAGTTTTCTTCTTTGTCTGACTTCTTACTCTGCAGTAACTACCCTATCCCTTCACCTTTGTTAAGAGTCCCTTCATTTAAATATCTCTTTTACCAGTGATACCTAGTTTCAAATATAATAAGAAAAAGGGTTTTCTATCAACAAAAACAGAAATAGAGACTGTTTACCAGAAATGTTAAAAGAAAGTCATAACTGCACTGAAATATTGAAGACTAAATACAGAGAGCATGTTTTTGTAGGGAATGAATATTATAAATACTCAGTTCTTTATAGTAGTAAAATAAATTTAATACAGTTCTAAATAAAATGTTGAAAGTAGTTATCTATGGTGCATGTGTTTTGAATTTTTCCTATTTCCTGAATTTTTTACTATAACTGTGTTTTAAAATCTTTTATACCTTCAAATAGATTGAAGGAATCAAATCATACTGAAAGATTCATAATGAAATATAACAGTCCCATTTCAAAATTTCCCGAGGAAACTGACACTGTTAAATTCTTCAGGTAATTGATTCCCTGTTTATAAATAATGTGCTGTCCATAATTTATAATGCTAATTTGTTAATTTATCAAGTTTAGGTATTGTCTATTAATGATTTGTAATGATAGATGAGGCTTTATTTTACTTAAACAGTACCTCTTTTCTTATCCTTCCAAATGGTTGTATAAAAATTTGGTGCCTCTCTCAGTTTTTTCATCATTTTAATATAATTAAAACTCTATTTCTCACTTCCTCAGTTATAGACACTATGTCTTGCTGCCCTGCCATTTATGAAGGTGTTAGCACTTCTGCCATTTCTTCTCCCTTTACTTTCCCTACTGCCTCTAACTTGCCACTTGAGTCTCTTTGTTAACTGACCATAGTCAAATATTCTCTGCTTATTCAATGGCTGATTCTAGATGCTAACAGTTGCACAATTACATTATTATGACTTCATGAATATTGTTCACATATCACTAAATATGCTGAGGCTACATTTCTTGTTTGTACAATTTTCACCCTGTATTTCTGATTGTCTTCCCACAATCCAACCCCCGAAACCCTAACTTTTCTTCCATTCCTCCTGAGGTGAAACAACCTAATGATCGGGTCTCATTTCCCTCCAAGTTCTCTCCATGGATCCCACTCTTCTCTTCTAGACAGCACCAGTTGATCGCTAGAGCTTCTCTAAGGCTGCCATCCTAGGGTTTCTCTTGTCTGTTTTCCAGTAGTGGAAAACATTTGAGTCCCACGTTTTCCTCTCTCCCAGTTGCTCACTTTAATTGGAGCACTTTATGAAATGCATTCTAAAGAAAGGACTGATGGAAGAAAAATGAATGTTCTTATGCATGTTTGTCTTAACAGTTACTATTCTACCCACACCCTTGGGATGATTAAGTAGAGAATTCTAGTCCATAGAAACTTGAAGACCAGTTTCCATTGCTATCTACTGCCATCTGAGTCTTGCTTCTTTGTTAATATTCTAGTCTTTCTCTATCAAAGTTTTATGATCTTCTCTCAAAATATTTTCTCTTTATCCTTGGTGGTTCTGAAATTTTATTACAATATTTTTGAGTTTGGGTATATTGTGGTCATCAGAATTTCATAGCAAATCCTTTTGATTGAAGACTTGTGTCTTCTAGAGCTCTGAAATTTTTATTTCCTCAGATTTTTTTCTCTCTTCTATTTTCTTTCTGCTCACATTATTAATAACCTGTCCTGTATTTGTTCTTTCTATGTTATTCTACATTTTGGAAGATTTCTTGGGTTTATGCTTCAATATTTCTCATATTTTCCATAAGCAATCATAATTGTAATTTTCAAGAGCTCTTTATTTACAGTTCCTTTTTCATTATATGGATTTAGTGACTTAGATTCTTCTAAATGCTAATTAGAGATGTTTTAGAGTTCTCCTTGGATTTCTGAATTTCCTTTGCTTCCTCTGTAATTTGTTGTCATTCTGTTAGTTTCTCTTTTGTATTCCAGGCCTTCCTCAAGCATCTGAAGACTTTTCATCTTTAAAAAGGAGGCACTAAAAAGGCTGGCTTAAATCTCTTTATCCTTGATGGGAATTGTCAACCAGAGGGCTTCATATTAAGAGAAAGAATGGAAAGCCAGAAGTTATGGGAATTCTCCACATGTCAGAAAAAGGAAGGTCTTACTCTCAGGTGTAAATACCTACACCTCAGAGTGATGCTCTCTCAGGAATATAACTCCTCTTGGAGTTATTTTGCCTAGGGAGTAAACAACTGCAAGCACTGGTCACTATAAAGAAAGACTTTCATTTATTAACTGCACAAATAAATATCAGCCATACTTTTTTTTTTCAGTACTTGGGGTTAAACTCAGAGCCTCACACTTGTTAGGCAGGAACTCTACTACTTGAGCCACTCTACCAGCCCTTATGCTTTAGTTATTTTTTGAGATAGGTTCTCACTTTATTCCTGGGGCCAGCCTGAACCACCATCCTTCTGTTTGTGCTGAGATGTTGAGATGAATAGCTGAGATGACAGGGTCATGTAATGGTGCCCAGTCATTGCTTGAGATGGAGTTTTTCAAACTCTTTGCCTGGGCTGGCCTTGAATCACAGTCCTCCTAATTTCAGTCTCTTAAATTTCTAGGATTACAGACTTGAGCTACCACATCCAGCATCAGCACCACTTCTTAATCCCTTCCTCAATTTTCCAGCAATACCTGAGGCTGGAGCCTCTCTAGGGTTGTGCTGGATCTAAGATGCTCCTCCAAGAAGTATCTTCTGTGAGGCTATTGGGTTACAGCTGCTCCTCTCTGACACCCTGTTTCATACTCTTGTATCCTTTTTTATTGTCTGAATATGTACTAAAATATCTGGTCTGATGACAGGTCATTCCTTTAACTACATTTTGTTAGTATAGTCACTTGCTTATTCCTTTACTATTACTTTAATGGAAATTAAAGACATAAAGACATGTGTTCACTGTCTTGAACTAAAAAGCCAATGTTAATTTTGTTTTTTAGAAAACATGGTGAAATCAACTTCCTCTTCTGTTTAGGATATAAAATGTTAATGCTTTCCAGTGAAAACATTAGAAAAAATCCATATGAAATAAATGTACTCTTTAATGGAGTTATTATAGATTTGTGTATATAAGCAAGTCTAGGTGAAATAAATTCCAGAGAGGGATGAATTTCCCATAAACTGAGCAGCGACCACAACAGCTTCCATTTTTGGGGCCAATTCCCATCTGCACACTGGTGGGTGAGGAGTAGAGTTGACGATTTTGTAGGGACAAAGAAAACAGCTAAGCATTTGATAATACTTTGGAGTGGTGAAATGGGTCAGCAAGGGCACTAAATGCTGGTGCAGTAGTCCTCCTGCTTCTTCTCTGGAATGTTGGCCAGATAGTGAAAATAGAGGAGGGCCTGGTAAGCAAAAAAACCCAAGCAGCACACTCTCATGGTGCTTGGATTCTAGTGCTTGCATTGCTGGAGCTGAAACTAAATAAGAGTCAAAATTAACTCAGAATGAGCCCTAACTCTCTTCCAGCTCAAACACTAAAAAGATCAAATTGCTCAGTTTCTTGGCAGCTGAGGCAAAGGAGGTTAGGAATTGGGCTAACTGGAGGAGAAGTTATCTACTTAAAGCTTCAGCCCAGCTCCAGCTCAGACTTACAGGGGATTTTGAAGGATAAATCTCTCATCCTAACCACACAGAATGAAGGGTATGTGCTTTTGGATACATAAACGCAAAATTACGCTTTACTTTTCACTGTTCTTTTATACAATTCAGAACATAATTAAGAAATTATAAGACATACACAGACTGGTGGAGGGGCTCACGTGGTGGAGCACTTTCTTCCCAAGCATGAGGTTCTGAGTTCAAAGCCCAGTACTGCAGAAAAAAAAAAAAAAGGAAAATAATCAGTCTACCTAGCACCAGTAGCTCACACCTGTAATCCTAGCTACTAGAGAGGCTGAGATTGGGAAGATTGCAATTTCAGGCCAGACAATTGGGGGGCAGGGAGAATAAGAGGTACTTTTAGAGACCCCCATCTCAATGAAAAAATGCTGGGTGTGCTGGTGGTGGTGCCCGCCTGTCATCCTAGTGACAGTGGGGAATGTAAAATAGGAGGATCACAGTCCAGGCTGATCTGGACGAAAAGCAAGACTCCTATCTCCAGAATAACCAGAATAAAAAGTGATGGCAGAGTGACTCAGGTGGTAGAGCACCTACTTAGCAAGCCCAAAGCCCTGAGTTCAAACTCTAGTACCTACAAAAAAAAAAAAAGGAATTGTACAAAGAAGCAGAGGTATTGGAGCTATTATCCGGAATAAGGAGTCAGTAAACAAAAGACTTTTACCAATAGACAAGAATATTTTAAAAATCTGAGAAATTCACACAAAAGGACTGATTATGGGGAAAGAGATAGGAAATTTTAGAACCAAATTTAAATTTTAGACAATAAATACATCAGAAAATTTAGGTGGATGGTGAGTAGGTGCAAAGGGTGCCTGTGTGAAGTGTTGTGGCGTGAGACAGACTGCAAAGAGACTCCATCTGCACGGGATGAAGATGGCATCCATGCCTGGGATGGGGTAGGATGAGGGAGATTATTCAATAAGAAAAAAATTAATGACAATGGGAATAAATTCTGTGGATGTAAGAAATTGCAAATATGGAAATAGAGCTAGAATGATCCTTAAGGTATTGAATTGGAAGCAGAAGTATCAGATAAGTATAGAAACAAATATTGATGTAAATATGTAAATACAGTCATCTCTCCATATCCATTGAGAGACTGGTCCCAGAACCACCTCTGACCAGAATCCACAGTTACTCAAATCTCTTATATAAAATGGTGTAGTATTTGCATATAATATATGCACACCCTCTTGTGTACTTTTAAGTCCTCTGCAGAGTATATTTAATACAATGTAAATGCCATGTAAATAGTTTCACTGTAATGTTTAGGGAATGATGATAGGGAAAAAAGTCTGTACATATTCCAGATAGCCATACACTTTTTCTAATTTTTTTGTTCACAGCTGGTTGAATCTGTGGATGCTGAACCTGTGGATGAGGAGGGACAACTGTATGTGTTTACAGAGAAATAACTAGATCTCAGGTCTTGGTTTCTGAGATCTTTTTTTCCCACTGAAAGGAACAAGAGCTCTTTGGTGAAATAGCTGATTACTTCTGACTACTTTTGCTGAAGCATCAGAAATTCACAGTGAGCTTTGAAAATGTCAGTACCAGAAAGCAAAAAGGTACTCAGTGAATGATGGGAACAAATAAAAAAGACACAGAAATCAGCTTGAAACAACTACCAGGGGCCAGAGCTGAGATAATTCAAGCAACAAAGCAAATAATGATAGCAATGGACTATTAAATGAGAAGCCATGTACTCATACTGACCTAAATAAATGAATGGATAAATTAAGACTTTGATGAAGAACAGGGTATTTATCATAAACCAAGAAAATACAGTTAAAAATTAACAGAGGATAAAATAGATGGTAAAAATTTAGTGGATTGATCCAATAGAAGGCAGGAAAGGAAGAACAAAGTAAAGAATCAATAGGACAAATAAAAAAACAAATAGCAAGATGTTAGATTTAAAATTAGCCTTAATGATAATTTTATATTAAATGTAAATAGATTAATGGCTTCAGTTAAAAATCAGAGATTGACAAACTAGACTATAATTTCTCAATCTCAGCAATGTTGACATCTGGGACCAGATAGTTCTTTCTTGTGGGAGGCTGCCTGTGTATTATAGGATGTTTAACAGTATCCCTGGCCTCTGTGAGAGTTTGGGACCTCTGTGAGCTCTAACACTATGTAGTTTACAAAAAAACACTTGTAGATATAAAACACTGGTAGTTTTTAAAGGAATATTCCATGCAAACATTAGTCATAAAAAAAGTTAATGTGTCTATATTAGTATCAGAAAAAGTAGATCAGAAGATAAAGAACATTACCAGTGATAGGTAGATCCTTTTATGACTATTAAATATCTCTTCCAAAGGATCTATCTGAGCAAGCATTGGATGACAGAACTTCAAAATAAATGAAGGGTGAGTTGACAGAAATAAAGAAAAAAACAGACAATTCTATAATTGTATTTGGAGATTTAAACACTATTGTGCCAGCAATTGCTAGAACAACAGACCAACCAGTAAGGTTATAGAATAACTGAGCAATGCTATCAATTTGAATTAAATGATATGTTCAGAGTATTATACAAAATTACAGAGTACACATTTTTTCAAATAATCCATAAATTTTATTGAGACAGACCACTTGCAGGACCCAGAAGCAAGTTGTATTAAATTATAAATGACTATATAAAAATCAAATAAAATACTTTCTCTGATTATGAAAGAAATAAAAAACAATAATGAAAATGATTCTAAAAACATCCCCATATATTTGAAAGTAATGTACTACTAAATAATCCCCAGGTCAAAGAATCACAAGGGAAATTTTAAAGTATTTTGAATTACATGTCAAATTTCCTCAAAATAATTTCTTTTTTATACCTTTATTTTGCTGTTATATCAAGGAAGTGGAGTGCTAACTAGAGTAAACCCAGCACTGATGTAGGATTATTTTCATTCCTGTTTATACAACTATTTTCTACTACACATAGTAAGACAAATGGTATCTGAAGGAGTTTGTCAGTGAATATGTATGCAAAGTCATGGCTGTTAGATAATAACCAAATCAAAAGATTTGTCCAAGGATTGATAAGAAACCTGAAGTCATTTTTCAAGTCCAGGGACCCTGGAGGTGCCCTTGTGGAGGGTTATAGAGTTTTGAAAATAAAACCTTTGAAAGTAAAAGGAGCTCATTGAAGTCCCTTGCCTGAATGGGACTATTTACTGCAGAGATAGTTTAGTTTATTCCGATATTCACAAATTAGACATTCCTACCTTGAAATCAGTTTTGTACTGACAAGGATAAAAGGCTTCTAGTTACAAAACTTTACCAAAATCCATGACTACCCAAAGTGCCTGTAATACACACTCAAATCTTATCATCTATCTATGCAAATGCCTGCCTGTATTCTTAAACAGGCAATCCTCTGAATTTAAACATACATATTGAACTACTTAACCTTGGAATCATACTTCTCTACTTTTTGGTTAGTCATATTTGATATCAAAGAGAGAAAATCCTTTATTGTGCCCAACAAACTTTGTATAGTCAAAGAAAAGTTTCATTGAAATCATTTAGGTGATTACATTTTTAGTCATTTGCTTACCCTTCATTGTTTTTCAAACCTTATTCCAGTATGCATGGGAAACTAAAGAAGGCAATAAATGTCATGCTTACACTTGCTTCAGAAGAGAAGTAGAAATAAAGAATTCGATGTTCTCTTCTAAGTCCAAAAATGGTTGCTTTGTTTGAATGTGGAGATTGTTGTTTGGTTATAACTAGAGTTTTGTTGTTTTATTTTTTGTTTTTTGGTGTTTTGTAAATAAGATGTTTATAACTGAGAATTGAGTTTATAACTTTAACTATGATGTGAAAAGGAATAATGGATCCAGATCAAGGTAAAAATTTTTAAAAATCTTCATCTGGACATATTATAATGAAATTGCAGAAAAGACAAAAAGAATACCTAGCTTTTTTTTTTTTTTTTAAGAAAGATTCTCTTTAAAGAGGAAAAATGTATACTGACAGCTGTGACTTATCAATAGCAACAGGAAAAATCAAGAGAAAATAAAATGAAATAATCAATATACTGCAAAGAATAATAACCAATATAGTATCTTAAATAATAAAATTTTGTGGAATTTAAAATAAGGAATGTGTTAAGTAATAACATTTTAGTTGTATTTTCCTGCTGTAAGATTTAAAGAACTAGTGAATTTGTTGTTTCTAAAGTAAAATATTTCATAGCTTTCAGACCACATAGGAAAAAGAATGGATTATTAAAAAAAAAAATCAATTGCTCCAAAAGAAATCAAGAAAAAAGAGAAAAACAGAGCATAGATCAGGCAGGATGAAGAGGAAGCAGAGTAAGAAGGTAGATTTAAACCCACATTTTCCATTTTAAGACTTGAGGATAGTACAAGGATCATGATAGAAGAGTATAAATGCTTAAGTTAATCTGATTTGTCTTGTCCTCAGAAGTCCTCTTTAGTAAGTTCTCATGAAGAGGAATTTTTAAAATGCTACTTCTAAGGTACTTTATGTACTAAGTGAGCACCAGCAAGGCACCTGCATTCATCCTGTCTCTCAGTCCTCACTATGAACTCAAGGTAGGTTGTGTATCCCCAGTTTAGAGGTGACTATGACTTAAGATCGCACAGACAGTGCATGACAAAAGCAGGATTCAGGTGAGTTCTAATTCATCCCCAACCACAATACTTCCCACTATAACAGTTATGCATTTAATAACATTCAGTTTAGTCATGTTGTTTAAAAATATCCTAAGTTCTTAATTATCCAGAAGAAGCAGATGGATAACCTTTTTGCATCAAATCCAACTTATTTAAACAAGTAAAATTCTTGAGATTTCTCAAGTTATAAAAATAGATCTTCAAATAAACATACTAAACTTAACTTATATCTTGTATAGAGTTACTTATATTCAAATCAGGCATTTATGGAGGTGCTATGCATACCATTTTGGTCCACACTGCACATGCAATTCAGGTTCTGTCTGGGTCTTCATTTAATTATGCTAAAATGTGCATTCATTTCTTGCTAAAAAGTAGAGATTTCATTTCTGAAATGATTTATAATAGAAGACAATCTAATTACATTAGAAGGCATATTATTTTGCCAATTCATTTCCAGCTAAGATTTGTGCAAAATAAAATCTAATTTATGCTAAAGAATATCAAATCTGCTAATCAATTCTCTTTTAATGAATTCCTAGGAAGAAACTGGTGTTGGCTATGCTTCTTCACACAACACAGTTATCTTCCAACCATATTGCTTTTTAAAAGAATTCAGTCTATTTTTATGCTCTTTCAGAAATGAGGATTCAATTTTCCATTTACAAAAAATGAGGCCTGCATTTTCTGTTTACCAAACTACAAAAAAGGGAGCACTTTGGTTGTTTCCCTTTGGGTCATTTATTTTTAGGCACATTCATTTATATTTTCTTCACTTTTTTACTATTCAAGTTGTAATGCTTTTTCTCCTGCTTTAACTGTATTTTAATATCACACAATATAATGCTGCTGATGATAGCTGGTCCCAAAACCATTACAAGAAAATAAGTTGGAGAAAGAAAAATTATTACTAGAAAAGATAAACAAATGTCAATTGGTTCTTAAACCCCTTTTCTAATGGGAAATCCCATGAAGAGATGAGAAGTTACCAGAAAACACAAATCACCTCATTAATTTTATGCCCAGATTTCATCAGCAGTTGATTTTCAATGCATATGTTCATCATTTATGATCCCCTAGCATTCTTTAATACATTTTAGATTAAGCTTTATAAAGTGAACTAGTTACATCATGATCACTGCATCATCTATTTAAAGCATCTCAAAGAATAATTCTGAGGACAAACAGAAAGCTTATGAGACAGTATTATTTTGTGATATGAATGACTAATTATTAAATGTCAAATGTGTCTGCTATAATTGACACTTTATTTGAAGTGACCTAAAAATTGCCAACATATTATCAAGTGTACTCTTGCAAAACAAAGATAACATTGTTTTCTTTTATTGTATTTCTATGGTATTTTTCAGCTCAGGTTCCTAGCAACACAGAGCTAGGTCATCTACATCATAACATACTTATTATTGACAGAAAGATACAGATTTGGAGATTGCTGCACATCAAAGGAAAGCAGATTAAAGAAGCCAAACATACTAGTTGTCAAAGTGGGTACTAGAAATGACAGCTCCATAGACACACTAAACAACCCATTGAGATTTGTAGAGTGCCCTGGAATAATAAATTCTTTTTGATAGGAAGTAATTATTACTCTTTTTAATTATTTTTTATTTTTTATTTTTGTACTGGGGTACAGTGTGACTTTTACAAAACTTCTTACAATATATCACAGTTGAATTCACCCCCTCCATCATTCTTTCTTAATCCCCCCTCCTCCCTTCATTCCTGGAAGAGTTTCAACGGGTCTCATTTTTCCATTTACATTCATGTATACATAGTATTTCCACCGTGTTCACCCTCCTTATTTCCTTATATCCTCCTCCTCCCACTGGTACCATGTACCAACCTTCCCAGACAGGACCTATTTTGCCTTCCTGTCCTCAGTTTTTTTTTTTTTTTTAGTGATGTTTTTGTTTGTTTAAGATAGCTATACAGAGTGTTTCATTATGACATATATATAAATGTTTCTTTTTTCCTTTGTTTTTGTGATTGTTCAGGGTACATTGTGGCATTTACACAGGTTCTTACAATGTATCTAATATATCATACATGAATTCACCTTTTCTACCATTCTCCTTCATTCCCCACCCCACCCCCAATTCCTGGAATAGTTTTAACAGGTATTATTTTTGCATTTACATACATATGTATACATTTTTGCATCATATTCACCCTTCTAACCCTTTCCCCAAAACCTCCCCCCTCCCACTGGTGCCAGACCTCCCCCCTGGGCAGGACTTGTTTCACCCTCCTGTTATTTGATTTTGTAGAAAATAAATAAATAAATAAATAATAAACCTTAAATAAGGTTTTAAAACAGTTTTATAAGCTTGCTTATAACCAGTGGGGAAAACTGCTAAAGCTTTGTTGTTACTGGAGCTAAGTTAAAAATAAATTGACAGAAGCTGGATTGATTTGAAAGATGTTTTCAAATTTACCACTAGAGGTGAGCTAACATTGGTTGACATAGCCAACCTCTGTTGTAAGCACCTGACATATATTATCTCATTTAATCCTTTTAATAATCTTATAGAAGATACTATTATTATCCCTATTATAGGCATGAGAAAATGAGACCGAGAGGTAAAATGAGGTAAAAATAACTTCCCTAACATCACTCCAGTAAGGCAAGGGAGGAATTCAACGTGGGTGGTGTGGCTACAAAACCTTATTCCAACCACTCCTCTAAATTGTCTAGAATTCTAATTGAGGGTAAAATGCTTTCATTAATTAAAGGTACAGAAGACTGTGTGGAGGAATCCTAGTATATTCAGGAAACTTAGAGTCTTCAAAATTGAGCTAATTGTTAATTGAATTATTGAATTTTACTGGGTTCTTTCCTCTATAACAAAAAAGACTCACTCTGTACCTGCAGACTTTCAGCTTCTGACATTTAAATTCTTGCTCAGTGCTCCGGATTAAATGTTATATCATTAATCATCACAACACCTCTATAGAGTGGATTTCATTATCTTCATTTAAATTAACATATAATAAGGTATTGTAGTTGGGACCTTAAATGTCTCCCAAAGGCCCATGTGTTAGACTTGATCCCTAACTTGTGGTATTGGGAAGTGGTGACATCATTAAGAGGAGGGAACTAGTGGGAGGGCTTTTGGTCATTGGCAATGTGTCCTTGAAGGGATTGAGGCACTCTGGTCTCTTCTTCCTCTTTCCCTTCTTGGTCATAAGGCAACTGGTTCTACTTTGCTGTGTGCTCCTGCCACAATATGCTGTTCTTTCTCTGCCTTCATCCCCTGAAATGCCCCACACAAACATAAGACCAAGCAATGGGATCTCTTGATCATGGACTGGAATCTCTAAAACTGTGAGCCCAAATAAATCTTTTCTCTTTATAGATTATCTCAGGTATTTGCTATAGTGACAGAAGCTGCTAAATGAAGGCAGGGACCACCACAAATGTTAATTATGAAAATGCCAAGGGTTTTTACATACTTCTATTTCTTTTTATAGATTTGTTTATGAAGAATACTACCTGAAAAACTTGAGACCACAGATAATAACATAAAGTTATTTTGAGTCTGTTCTCTAGCAGAGTTTTTCTAACACAGATAAGTTAATAAAAGAGACGTATGTGGGTGATAATGTTCAGATAATGTGAAGTCAGGTTGGTTCAGAAAGTGCTTTTCAAGTCAAGGGGCTTTGATGTGATAGAAATAGGATTACAAACCTTAACAGAAAAGAAATAGAGGCTGGTGATCCAGGAGCACTGACCCTTGTAAGTTGTATTTTAGGAAAATTGGAAACAAGAGCCTATACCAGGACTCTCTAACCAGAAAAGTGCCCCAAACACTGACTCCTAGCAGGATCCACTCCCTGCTTTACCCCACCTTGAGGGAACCTCACAGGCTCTGATCAATATCCGTTGGCCTTGCCTCAGTCCCTACCAGGCCTTTCCTAATTAAGCATTGTCAATATTCCTATGCCATTGCTGTGTGCTACCTAACACTCCCTTGGGTGGATTCCAGACATAAAGAGAAGCCTGCCCTGATAAGTCATTTTGATTCTGGGTATCAGTGGTTTTTGTTGTTGTTGTTGTTGTTAGTGTTCTGATTATCATCATTTAAACTTGCTTATCACACCAACCAAAATAATCATAAATGTAATGAGTTGGATAACATCTCTCTTTATATTGCAATTCTATACCTCTATGTTTACATTTTCCATTGTTTCTAAACCTGAAGGTGGATATCAAAGTCACATAGAAAAATGATTTAAATAAGTCATGCTGTCTTACCCTTCCCTTCTGCAAGGTTATGATATATTGAAACCACCATTCTTGAAAATTGAAGTAAATACAAACTACATTTCTCCAACTCTTCAGAACTCTTAAATTTAAACAAGAGCTTCAAGATCTTGAGGAATTTATAGAGTAAATTTTTGAAGGCATGAGAAGGGCTCTATGTTTAAATGTACTTGTATAATAAGCTTTTCTTGGCATGAGTAAAATGTCTTGTTTTATGTTAAGTACCATCACATAACAAGATGTATCAACACATATTTTTGCAGCAGTTTTAAAGTTTATTTCATACCTAAATCCACAAAGACACCGTTTGGGTGTTTGGATTTTTTTTTTTTTTTTTTTGGTAAGTCCTGGCAATTATACTCAAAAGACTCATACATGCTTGGCAGGCATTACACCACTGAGTTTTAAATTTTCAGTTAAAAGAAAAAGATAATTAATGACCCCTTCTCCTACTAATTTACCATAGATTATTCAATACTATTCTCTGCAGATTCTTAGAATAAACATTTTCCTACCTTGTTTTTAAGTTGAGGGACTCCTAACTTATATTTTTGCTTTAAATGTGTAACTTTTGTCATTTTATCTATGTCCTAAGTGGCCTTTTCCATGTAGAAATTGGAAGACACTGCCATTAGGCTGGTGGCCCTCAAGTGAATGAGAGATCCAGCTGAGGTTGAAAAATTGCTGTATCTGACTGCTTATTCTCTCTCTCTCTCTTTCTCTCCCCCTCTCTCTCATCATCTACTGCCAGCAAATTTGAAGTGTCCATAATTAAAACTTAATGCTCTCCCAGGATAGAAAATTTGCAAATTATTTTATCAGTTGGCACAGATGAATTTTATTTATTTACACTTCATACTTCATATATCTCCAACATACTTGTGGTCAGCAATAAAAATAGAATGTCCACTATAGAAATTAAAATCAACACTTCCATCTTTTTTACTAATCCCTGTGTAATAGGAAGAAAACAAAAGCCAACTTTGATTCAGCAGTGATGAAAATTATAGGAAAAGATAAGTCACAATAGTATTTGATCAATTTATCTCAGAACATTCTGGTGATCTCAGACATACAGGCTACAGGTAAAGGAAGAGTTTTACTTAGAATTAAATGAATGTGCCAGTTACTAAATTTTGTATCTAAGCACTAAATCTGTCCTCCCTGCTACCCCCCTCTGATCATGGTGCTGGAGGTGGGATTTTGCAAACTACATTTCTGCATTGCCAGCTAGGTCCCCATTAAGTTCTATTCCTCACAGTGGTAGTAGTGTGTGTGTGTGTGTGTGTGTGCGCATGCGCGCGTGTGTGTGTGTGTGTGTGTGTGTGTGTGTGTAGGGGGTGGTTAGAGAGTGAGTACAGCTGCAAAGAGGAAGGGACTATATGCTCTTTCCTACCTGCTTCCTTTTTCTCAGAGTATAAGTCCTGCAGAGCCTTTTCTCTGAGTTGGCAGTTGCTTCCCATCTCAACACTGACAGACCAGACTGTACCTCACTGGGACCAGCTGCCTAGAGACCTCTCTTCAGAGATCAGCATTTCATGGGATTTCTTCTCCAAGCTTCTAAGTTTTACTATGTATAACCTCCTTGCTTTGTTCCCTCAGCCCTAGGGTAGTAGCTGCTTCCTGCAGTTCCTTCATGTTCTGTTTCAGTCATCTAATTAACAACTTTTACCTAATTATTCATTTATTCACATGTGCATACATTGTTTGGGTCCTTTCTCCCCCAACCTCTCCCCACTCTCACTTCCAGGCAGAACCTGTTCTGCCCTGTCTCTAATTTTGTTGAAGAAAAGACATAAACATAATAAGGAAGACAAAGTGTTTTTGCTAGTTGAGTTAAGGATAGCTATATAGAAATATTCCTAGCATTGCTTTCGTGTACACATGTGTTACAACCCATGTTGATTCATCCCTAACTGGATTTTTACACTGGTTCCTGATCCCCTTTTCTCGTGTTAACTTCTGTAGCTTTAAGGTTTTTGTATTAGTTCTTCTTGATTGGGGACATCAAACGCTTTCATGTTTTGGGATTTCTAGTTATTCCTATATCTCCCGTATGTGTGCTCCCCTTGTCATGTGATCCAAGTCCAATCACATTGCTGCATTTTCCCTAGATCTAAAGTCTGCATATGAGGGAGAACATATGATTTTTGGTCTTCTGAGCCTGGCTAACTTCGCTCAGAATGATGTTCTCCAGTTCCATCCATTTACCTGCAAATGATAAGATTTCATTCTTCTTCATGGTTAAGTAAAATTCCATTGTGTACAAGTACCACATTTTCTTGATTCATTCATCTGTAGTGGGGCATTTTGGTTGTTTCCATAACTTGGCTGCAATAAACATGAGTGTGCAGGTGCCTCTGGAGTAACCTGTATTACATTCCTTTGGGTATACCACTAGGAGTGGTATAGCTGGATCATATGGCAGGTCTATGTTTAGATTTTTAAGAAGCCTCCAAATTTTTTTCCAGAGTGGTTGCACCAGCTTGCATTCCCACCAGCAGTGTACCAGGGTTCCTTTTTTCTCCACATCCTCACAAACATATATTGTTGGTGGTATTTTTGATTATGGCTATTCTAACAGGGGTGAGGTGGAATCTTTAGTGTGGTTTTGATTTGCATTTCCTTTATGGCTAGAGATGGTGAACATTTTTTCATGTGTTTTTTTGGCCATTTGAATTTCTTCTTTTGAGAAAGTTCTGTTTAGTTCAGTTGCCTATTTCTTTATTGGTTCATTGATTTTAGGAAAGTTTAGTTTTTTAAGTTCCCTGTATTTTCTGGTTATCAGTCCTTTGATGTGTAGCTGGCAAATATTTTCTTCCACTCTGCAGTGGTCTCTTCAGTTTAGAGACCATTTCTTTTTGTTGTGCAGAAGTTTTTTACTTTTATGAAGTCCTATTTGTCCATCTTTTCTCTTAGCTGCTGAGCTGCTGGGGTTCTATTGAGGAAGTCCTTACCTATACCTATTACTTCCAGAGTATTCCCTGCTCTTTCCTGTACTAACTTCAGAGTTTGGGGTCTGATATTAAGGTCCTTGATCCATTTTGAGTTAATACTAGTACAGGGTGCTAAACATGGATCTAGTTTCAGTTTCTGGCAGATGGATAACCACTTTTCCCAGCAACATTTGTTGAAGAGGCTGTCTTTTCTCAGAGGCTTCTTGTACCTGAATGGGCATAGTTTTCTCTAGATTTGGGAAATTTTCTGTTATTATTTTGTTGAATATATTATGAATTCCTTTTGATTGCACCTCTTCTCCTTCTTCAATGCCCATGATTCTCAGGTTTGGTCTTTTGATGGAGTCAGTGAGTTCTTGCATTTTCTTTTCACAGGTCTTGACTTGTTTAATAGTTCTTTAGTTTTTCCTTTAATTGCCATTTCATTTTCAAGTTCTGAGATTCTGTCTTCTGTTTGTTCTATTCTGCTGGAATGGCCCTCCATTTTGTTTTGTATTTCTGTTTCATTCATTTTTCTGAGGTTTTCTATATCGTGGGTTACTTCCTCTTTAATATTGTCAATTTTTGTCCTTAATTCATTTATCTCTCTGTTTATGGTGATCTCTATTTCAGTTTGGTGTTTATTTAGGGCTCTTATGATTTCATTTATTTGTTTCTCATATTATTTATTTTTGTTGTCTTGGAATTTTTGAGTGCATCCTGTACATTTTAGTTGACCAAGTCTAGTAACATCTCTATGAAATTCTCATTAATTACTTGTAGGATTTCTTCTTTCAGATTATTCTTGAGGGCTTCATTGGGTTCCTTGGTATAGTTTATCTTTGTTTTGTTGGAGTCTGTATCTGGGTGTCCATTTTTAGAGCAAAATGATTTGCTCTAAATCCTGTACTACTATATTTTTTGGGGGATAATGGTTTCTGTCCCTTTTTCATCTACCCATTACACTAGGTACTGTTTCTGTCCCTGGACTATGTGTAATTTAGTATTAGCTGCATTACAATATTAATACTAACAAAACCAAGAAAGAAGGAGAAAAAGAGAAAGAGAAGGAAAGATAAAAGAAAGAATGAAGAGAAAAAAAAGTGAAAAAATGGGAGAGATGGTGGGAGATCAAACAGCAAACCAGACAGCCAAACCCTTAAAGAAGGGAAAAAAAAAAAATCACCAGTTCTGGAACAATAGAATTGCAGTTTTAGTTGTTCTGATGTTACTCCTTTAGCATCCAGTTCTGCCTGTCTGTGTCTCTTAGGCAGGTTTGGAGCCCTTCTGTGGCGGCCTGAGCAGCAGCCTGGTTGAGTAGTTATCTGGCAAGCCTGTAGAGCTGGGGCCCAGTGTGGCCCAAGGGGTGGGGATCCCGGTGGGGTGGGGGATGCGGCTGTCTCATGCAGATCTGGTGCCTGGCAGGGCTGAGGGGTGGGGATCCTGGCAGAGCAGGGATCTGTCAGAACCAGAGGGGCATGGATCCCAGCGGAGCAGGGATGCAGCTGTCTCATGCAGAGCTGGTGGCTGGTGGGGCCCAAGCGGCAGGGATCCTGGCGGGGTGTGGCTCTGGTTGTTCCATGCATAGCTGTGGCCCAGCAGGGTGTGAGGGGTTGGGGTCTGAGGGGCGGGCATCCCGGCAGATCATGGATCCTGCACAGAGCTGGGGCCTGGCACAGCCCAAGGGGTGGGTATCCCGGCAGGGATGCGGTTGTCTCACGCAGAGCTGGTGCCCAGTGGGGCCCAAGGGGAGGGGATCCCGGGGTGTGGGTCCAGCACAGAGCTGGGGCCTCATGCGGCCCAAAGGGCAGAGACCCCCGGCAGAGTGGAGCAGCGGCTCTGCAGGCTTATGGGGCAGGGACTTGGCAGGCCGGCAGTTCTTTTAGGAGATTGTGGAGTGGAGAAGCCTTCCACGATCTAGGGGTTTAGAGTGCCATACTTTCCGCTCTCCCTGGTGCTTTACCACAGCCAAGTGTGTCTCCAGCATCTCAGCAAAGTCCCTGGTTCATGGAGCTCATGTGGTCTGTGGCTGTGTCCCAGTCACCCTCTTGGATCTCTGTCCTAACAAGAAATTCTGAAGACAGTCTAGATTAACAGAAAATAATCTAGAATGGCAACTCAAATGCACAGGATGAATTCATATGACAAATATGTAATTATTAAAAGTATATAAATATATTTTTCCATTTCTTTTAGTTGTCTTAAGAGACATAAGATTGTATAAACAGTAATTATAACTGGGTTTATAATATAAATTGAAATAATGTGGCAATAATTGCACACAAAAAGAGAAAGGAAAAGAATTTATATTGGAACAAAGATGCCATACTTTACTGTAATTAAGTCTATATCAACCTGACACAACTGTGATAAACTAGGATGCATAAAGTAATCTCCAGTGTAGCTGCTAATAACTCAAAATTTATAATTGAACATTTGACAGAGGAATTAAAATGAAATTTGACCCAAAAGAGGGTCATAAAGAGGAACAGACAAAAAATGCATGAGAAAGTTAGAAGACAAACAGCAAAATGGCAGACACATTTCCAATGAAATCAATGATCACATTAAATGTGACCACACACTAGTCAAAAAGCAGAGACTATATAAAAAGACATAATACAGATTCAAAAACACAACTGATTAAAGATAAAAGGATATTAATATAGTTACAAGGGAATGAAATGTAGTTAAAACAGAATTTAAGGATATATCAATAGAGACATTAAGGGACATTTCCATCATGAAAAAAGAGTCAACCAAAATCATAAGATAAAAACATTTTAAACTTATAATCACCTAACAAAAGAGCCTGAAACAGAATAAAAACTGGCAAAAGTTAAAATGACAGACAAGTAGATAATTAAGAAACTACAGACTTTAATGCTCTACTTTCAACATTGGATAGAACAAATAGACATAAAATCAAATAGGTTTTAGAAGAACTGAACAACACTGTCAACCCATTTAACTTGGTGTAGTTGGTGATGAGTTAAGATGCAGTCAGGCACCCACATCCCAGCTAAGAGGGACTCCCATTGGTGAGGGAGGGATTCTTGACATAAGGCTCTGAAGATGACAGAACCCACAGTACCTGACACCTGACCAATGATATCAACAGTTTATTACTCACACATATTTGCAGCCAAGGGGAAGAGGGCACCACATGCCATGCAGGGCTACATAAGGGTGGCACTGGGGAACAGAGTGAAACACTGGGAGTTGTAGGAGGCAGGTTTTGTAGGACTAAGAGGATGAGGTGACCCTGGGTACCAACGGGAAGATGTAATGGGTTTGAATGAATAATACTATGGGTTGGCAGAGGCCTGAAACCTGCTTCTTCATGATATGAAGGAACTGCATCTCCTGTATGATAAGGAGAATTGCTTGGCTTTTAAACCTCATCCATGGAAACACAGTGGGAAGGAGAACTTGCTGTGCTAGGCCATATGAAGGCCTTCCACTTTTGCCAGATGTCAATGGTAGTTTCCCTTGATTTTGGTCCTTATAGTAAATAAACAAACAAACAACACAGCCAACATAATTCTGTTGAAAATATGAATACTTTTCCCCTGAGAACAGGAAAAAGGTAAGAATGTTCACCCTGTTCACTTCTATTCAACATTGTACCAGAGTCTTAGATAGCACAATAAGGCAAGAAGAGACATTAAAGTTATACAGATAGGAAAAGAAGACATAAAAATGTTTTATTTGCAGATAATGTATTATTTGGAGAAAATCCTAATGAATCTATAAAAAGTTGCTAAAACTAATAAACCAGGTTGGTAAGTTTGAAAGATATAATGTGAATGTACAAAATTGATTGTATTTCTATATTCTAACAATGAACAATCTGAAAACAAGATTAAGAAAACAACTTCATTTAGAACAGCATCAAATATAATAAAATACTTAGGAATTAATGTCTAGTAAAATAAATTTCTAGCAAAAGATTCTCAGACTTCTACCTCCAGAACATTGCTAAA
Source organism: Castor canadensis (assembly GCF_047511655.1). Lineage (NCBI taxonomy): Eukaryota > Metazoa > Chordata > Mammalia > Rodentia > Castoridae > Castor > Castor canadensis. The sequence continues at coordinate 40,269,337 of NC_133387.1, forward strand.
AGAAAATTTGAAAGACCTACTTAAAGGGAGAGACAGCACATGTTCATGGGTTGGAAGACTCGGTATTATTACATAGCAGCTCTGTCCAAATTGATCTAAAGAGTCAATGTCGTCTCTATCAAAATTTCAGCAAACTTTTTTAGAGAAATGGACAAAAAAATGCAAAATGAATGCAAAGAATCTAGAATAGGCCAAACAATTTTAAGGAGAGGAACAAAGTTGAAGAGTGTACACTTGTTTATTTCAACTGTACTACAAGTTACAGTAATTCAGATGGTATAGTACTGACATAGGAACAGGTATATAGATCATCATAACAGAAGTATAGAAATAGACTTTAAAAAATTGTGCTGGGAGTACCTTGTGGCATTTACAAAAGTTCTTACAATGTACCAAATATATCATACTTGAGTTCACCCCTTCTATTATTTTCACTATGGCCAAGTGATTTTTGACAAAGATGCCAAGGAAAGTGTGTTCCACCAAGACTGCTCAGACAACTGGCTACTCACATGCAAAAAAAGAAAGAAAGAAAGACCTTCCACACTATAACTAAACCTAAACGTAGTATCTAAAGGTATGAAATTTCTTGAAGAAAACGTCTGTGACAGTGGGTGAGATAAGATATTTTAGACATGACACCAAAACATGGTCCAGTGAAGAAAAGAGTTGATGGGGATGAGATAGACCTAAGATGTAGAGTGCCTGCCTAGCATGTGCAAGCCCTTGGTTTCTATCCCTAGCCCTACAAAAATAAGTAAAACAACAAAGTTGTCAAATTGGGCTTCTAAATTAAAAACATTTACTCCTCAAAAAGCATCACTAAGAGACCAAAACAACTAGAGATATTCTTATATTCAGAATATATAAAGAAATCTTTAATATCATATGTTTCACTAAGAAAATATGGCTATACTCCTGACAATGGATTTATATCCAGAATATATAAGGAACTCCAAAACTCAATAGCAAAACCAAACAACCCAATTAAAAATAAGGAAAAGATCTAGATAGACATTTTTCAAAGGAATATATACAAATGGCCAACAGGCTTATGAAAAAATGTTCAACATCACTTATCATCAGTGAAATGCAAATCAAAATCACAATGAGTATCACCTCACTTGAATTAGAATGCTAATTATAAAAAAGCCAAAAGATAACAAGTACTGGTGAGAATGTAAGTAAAAGGGAATCCTTTTATACTGCTGGTGGAGATGTAAATTAATACAGTCAATTATGGAAAACAATATTGAGATTTCTCAAAAAAAATTAACTATAGAGTTGCTACATGGACCCAGCAATCTCATTCATGGTATACATATATCCAAAGTAAATGAAATCAGTATGTTGAAGAAACTTCTGCTCTTCTATGCTTGTTGCAGCACTGTTCACAATAGCCAGGAAATGGAAACCAGAGTATTCATCAACAAATGAATAAAGAAAACCTGGACATGGTGGAATGCTATTGAGCCATAAAAATAATTAAATCCTGTCATTTGCAACATGAGTAGAATTGGAGGTCATTACATTGAGTGAAATGAGCCAGGCACATAAAGATAAGAACACAAGTACTGCATGCTGTCACTCAGATGTGAATCTGAAAAAGTTGAACTCACACCAACTGAGAGTAGATTGGTGGGTACCAGAGTCTGAGGAATGGCAGAGGAGGGAGAGAAGGAAGGAGAGATGGGGAAAGTTTGATCAATGGGTACTAAGTTACAATTAGAAGCAAGAAGTTGTAGTGTGCTAATGTACAGCAGAGACACCATAGATATCAATGATACACTGTACGTTTCCAAAAGCTAGAAAACTGTTTAAATTTTTGTCACAAAGAAATGATGAATGTTTGAGGAGATAGACATGTTTAAATTTTCTTCATTTAAATTTTCTGCAGTGTATATGTGTATTAAAACACTATTAACATGTATAATTTTGATGCCTTTATGAGTGAAAAATTTTAAAAGAAGAAAAAATATATGAATGGCTGATTAGTAGATGCAAAGATGCTCAATATCATTAGTAAGAGAAATGCAAAATAAAATCATAGTGAAGACTGGGGTTGTAGCTCAGTGGTACATTGCTTGCCTGGCATGCATGAGGCTCTGGGTTCAATCACTAGCACTAAAGATAAATAAATAAACAAACAAATGAGCAGTGAGTTCAAACCCAGTACTTCCCTTCCCCCCCCAAAGAAAAACCTGGAGCCTTGTTCCCTGGTGAAAATGTAAAATGATACAGATACTTTGGTGGTGACTTTGAAATTATTGCAAAGTTAAACATTAATTTACCATTAATAAATTATATTAGCATAGTTAACGATCAACTAGCAATTTTATGCTAAGGACCTACCAAATAAAGTGAAGCAAATGTCCATACAAAGACATACATCGATATTCACAGTAGTCAACCAAACCCTGGAACAATCCAAATGTCCCTTGCTTAATTTATAGATAACAGTGGTACAGAATATTTTCATCACAACAAGGATTTCTGGGTTGCTCTTTTACAACTATGATTAATACTCATCCCTCTTCACTACATCCCTATCTCCCTACTCTTTCCTCCCTCCTCCCTCCCCCCCCACAGCAATCAGTCTTTATTGTCCCTGCAGGAATATTATTATTTTTTTAAACTCAGCATAACTGGAAATTCTTCCAGATTGTTGAAGTATAAATAATCCATTTAATTTTATTTCTGAGTAGCATTCTATGGTACAAACCATATATACTACCATTTGTTGAACAATGCAGCCATTGAAAAACATTGAGCTCATTTCTAGTCTTTGGATATTACAAATAAAGCTGCTGTGTCTATTTGTGTCATTATGTGAGAATAAGTTGCATTTCTCTTATATGAATGTTCACAGGCAAACTTTTGGATCCTATGGATAGTTGCATATTTATTTTTAAGAAACTGCCAAACTGCTTTCCAGAATGGCCTGAAATTAACTTTGAAAAAGTAAATCTGTTTATTGTTAACATTGATCAGACAAAGGAAGAAAAAGAGAAAAGGTGACAGTGTATTATCATCAAGGTGTTTTTGGAAGAAGAGCAATTTGTTAATAAAATTAACTTAAATTTTGATGTTAACCTAAACAGTACTTCCACGGTACATGATGCAATATTTAGAACTGAGCAGACTCTGAATATTGTACTCAATGTTTAAGGATTTAAATATATGGAATATATTACATACATTCTCAAAAACATAAACCTATTTATCTTTTTTTTTTTTTAATAAAGAACAGGTCCTCAGAAATGTGGAGACATTTTCTCTTCCAAAAACAAGATGAACTCTATGAGGTTGAAAAATAAAAATGTCAGAAGACTTTTCAATAATTTAGAATGTTCTAAACCTTTAGGAATAATATTCCCATTATGAAATCATTGCTGCACAGCAAGTTATTTTGGGCTAGTCATTCTGAAATCTGAAATCAACAGAATTTACATACAAAAGACATTCATATTCTCCCTGTACAGGCCACTCTCAACTCCAAGGCTTCTTGGTTCATTAAATATATATGCATCCTGAGCCATGAGACTCTATCAGCCTGAAGACTGTTTGGGATTTTTGTCCTCTATTTACTAGCTTTCTCCTACAGTTTGGATGAGGTTTAAGTACACCCCACAAAGGTTCATGTGTGGAAGATTTGCTCTTCTGTGGTGGCAAGACTTTTAAGGGTGGACTGTTGGAAGGTCCACAGGTTATACCCTCAAAAGGGACTATAATCTCCCATCCTCTCTGGCTTCCTGTTTCAAGATCTCTCATTTCTACATGATTCTGCTATTTCTATGGGGCTCTCACCAAATCCTGCCCAATGCTATTTGGGCTTTTTGACTCCAAAAGAGTGAGGTAAATGGACCTCTTTTCTTAATAAAGTTGTCCTACCACAGGTATTTCATGACAGAAACAAAAAATGGACTAAATCATTGCCTGTTTCAGTTAAAATTTTAAAATGCTACTTTCTATACAACTCTAGTTAGTTACCTCTCAATATTTGATTGTAGCGAGATCATAGCTCCAAAGACATTAAAGACATTTGATGATAGTTCCTAGAAACCTGACTTGCCATCACAGTGAGGTTTTCAGGTTCTTTTTATATCCACAAACATAGTTTCTTATTCTTGATGACTGTTTATCATCATTCTTTCCAGACTGGAGGCACTACAATGTTTCTTCATATCTCTCTTATTTTTAAAATCAGTATTCATATCCTCTCCTACATTTGTATTAATTCACTATTGTCATCTGTACAATAAAAATTTTATTAAAATTATTTTTTTTTCTATTTAGCCCATGAGTATGTTTTCCTTTCTCATAATTATACACTTGATGAATTTTAATTTCTTATTACTGGCTTGCAGGAAGGAATTGTAGCCTCTTAAAATATTCAATGAATATAACATGTATTCATTGAATGTTTACTCTTTTCACTGTAATATCACTGGAGATTGTATGGTGCAAAAGATGAATATAGTTCTACTCTAATGCTGAGACCAACACTAAGAAAACAATCATGTAAGTAATTATGTTAGAAAGCATAAGAAAAAAATACATGCTAGGAAGGTATACATAAAGGGACTCAATATAATCTGGCAAGAATTCTAGGCTAGAAAAAAAAATCACATTAAAACTGAGATTTGGGGACATCAAGATGGTGGATAGCTGATGGACCCTGGAACCTTGACTTGGACAATTTCAAACAATTACTACAGATTTTTGTGGCCACAAGGATTGGTTAAAACATGATGCAGCAAACAACAGAGACCTGCAAACATCTGGGAGTACCTGAACCCAACATAATATGTGCAGACACAGAACCTCCAACTGCCACCCACCTGCAAAGATCTCTCTCCACATTAGTATGCCTGCAACCTCACCAACAATAATGCAATGCAGAGAACCACAGAAAGAGAGCTGGTGCAAGCATCTGGGAAGATGAGAACCCATCAAACACAGCAGACACAAAACCTCTGTCTGCTGCCTGCCTGTGCTGCCCTGTAGCTGGTCCATTTTCAAAAGTGAATCTGCTATCCTACCAGCCACTCAACAACATAGGAGCACAGCACATGATAGAAGGATGGGGAAAAGAAGGAGGCCAGGAAATCCTAAACCTAACCCCCCAAAGACCAACAATTCAATAGAGGATTTAATGGGAAATGAGGAAAATAAATCCAGTTCCTGACCCCAATAGAATAAATATCACCAATGAGCTCAGTGCCACCCACAAAAAAAATCTCTTAAAGTGGAAAGTATTGATGAGATCACTGAGAAACTCATGGAGAAGCTACAAGATAGGGTTAATCAGAAAGTACAAGATGATTCAAGAAATTTCAAGATACCACAAATAAAAAGACTTGAGAAGACACAGAAACAACTGAATGAACTCAGAAAAGACTTTGACAAACTCCAAAGTAAAACAAAGGAGACTATAAAAAAAAAGATATATGAAATAAGACAACACAATGTATGAGAGAGGAATTTAACAAAGATATGAAAAACCTCAGAAAAAAGAATCAAACAGAAAACCTGGAAATAAAATGTCCTTAAATCAAATAAAAAATACAGGGGAAAGCTACTTCAGCAGACTATAACACATGGAAGACAGAATATTAGGACTTGAAGACAAAATAGATTAAAGAAAAAATAGAAAAACTCTTAGACAAAAGACTCAAAAGCTGCAAAAAGAATGTGCAAGGACACAATGACTCCATCAAAAGACTAAACCTGTGAATCATGGGCATCAAAGAATATATTCAACAAAATAATATATTCAACAAAATATAATATTCAACAAAATTATAGCAGAAAAATTTCCAAATCTTGAGAAAGAGTTGTCTGTTCAGGTACAAGAAGTCTCTAGGACACCAAACAGGTATAACCAAAAATAAAACCTCTCTGTGGTATATTATCATTAAAACAGCTAGCACAGAGAATGGAGAAAGAATATTGAAGACTATAAGAGAGAACAAACAAATAACATATAAAGGTAAACCCATCAAAATAATAGCAGACTTCCCAACTGAAACCTTAAAATTAAGAAAGGCATGAAGTAAGGTATTTTGGGCACTGAAAGAAAACAATTTCAGCCCTAAGATACTCTACCCAGTAAAACTATCATTCAAAATTGATGGAGGAATAAAAGTCTTCCATGATAAACAAAAACTAAAGCAATATATGACCACCAAGCCACCACTACAGAAGATTCTGAAAGGAATCCTACACACAGAAGGTGAGAACAAACATAACCACAAAAAGAGGGGAAGTATTAAACCTCATGAGAAGAACAGATAGGCATTCAGAGAGTAGCACTGAATCAGCTACACACAACTCAAATCCTTAAACAACAAAAAAAACCTAAATGTCAGGAATCACCACATACCTCTCAATACTAACACTGAATGTTAATAGATTCAACTTCCTCATCAAAAGACACCATTTGGCAAACTGGATTAAAAAGGAAGATCTGACAATCTGTTGTTTACAAGGGACCCACCTTACTGACAAAAACAAACACTAACATAGGGTGAAAGGTTGGAATATGATTTATCAAGCTAATGGCCCCTGAAAATAAATAGGCAGAAGTAGCAACATGTATATCAGATAAAGTGGACTTCAAATATAAATTACTCAAAAAAGATAGAGACAGTCACTTCATACTAATAAAAGGAGCAATAATATATCAAGAGGAAATAACAGTTATCAACTTATATACACCAATGTCAGTACACACAACTTCATAACACTAAAGGACTTAAAACCACATGTAGACCATAACACAGTGGCAGTAGGAGACTTTAATACCCCTCTATCAACAATAGATAGGGCATCCAGTAAAAAATAATCAACAAAGATCCTAGAACTAAATGACACCATAGATCTAATGGAACTGATTGATGTCTACAGAGTATTCCATCCTGCAACAGCACAATATACATTCTTCTCAGCAGCCCATGGCATGTTCTCCAAAATAGATCATAGCTTATGGCACAAAGCAAGTCTCAACAAATATAAGAAAACTGAAATAAACCCCTGCATACTATCTGATCACAATACAATGAAACTAGAACTTAACAACAAAAGCAGCAGCAGAAAACACTCAAATAACTGGAAGCTGTACAACACATTGCTCAATGATCAGTAGGTCATAGAAGAAGTAAGGAAGAAAATCAAAAAGTTCCTGGAATTTAATGAAAATGAAAACACAACCTATCAGAATATGTGGGATACAGCAAAGGTTAGTCAGTCCTAAGAGGAAAATTTTATAGCCATGAGTACATACATTAAAAATGCAGAAAGTTCTCAAATAAATAACCTAATGCTATATCTCAAACTCCTAGAAAAACAAGAACAAGTTAAACCCAAAACAAGTAGAAGAAAAGAAATAATAAAAATAAGGGCTGAAATCAACAAATTAGAGACCAAAAAAACCATACAATGAATCAATGAAACAAAAAGCTGGTTCTTTAAAAAAAATAAAGAAGATTGACAAACCTCTCCTTCCGGGAGTCTCAGGGAGGGGCATGACATTGTAACAAGAGAAACCTGAGTTCCTACTTCTTTCTCTGAATGTAAACAACTTAGAAAAGGAGATGTGCTGCATTTTGCCTTGCTCTGCACTGGGGCCATGCCAAACTCAGCCTGCTGATTATTTGACACAGCTGTGCTTATGTCAAGTTCTCATAGGCTTCTCATAATCTGCTCCCCACAGTCTTGGAATTCTTAGCCAGAGCAATAAGGCAGGAAAAAGAAATAAAAGGAATACAAATAGGTACAGAAGAAGTCAAACTATCCCTATTTGCAAAAGACATGATCTTATACCTAAAAGACCTGAAAAACTCCATCCAAAAACTCCTAGACACCATAACAAACTTTACCAAAGTAGCAGGATACAAAATCAACTTACAAAAATCCATAGCCTTTCTGTACATCAACAATGAACAGATTAAGAATACAGGAAAACAATTCCATTTCCAATACCCTTAAAAAAATCAAATACCTAGAAATAACAAAGGATGTACATGACGTCTACAAGGAAAACTATAACCATTGCAGAAAGAAATCAAGGAAGGTTACAGAAGATAGAAAGACCTCCCATGCTCATGGTTTGACAGTCAATTTAGCAAAAATTGCTGTATTACCAAAAGCAATCTATGTGTACAATGCAATTCCTATCAAAATCCCAATGATATTCATCATAGAGATTGCAAAATCTACCCTAAAGTTCATTTGGAAACACCCCAAAGACTGAATAACCAAAACATACTGAGCAAAAAGAGCAATACTGGTGGTATCACAATACCTGACTTCAAACTATACTGCAGAGCCATAGCAATAAAAACAGCATGGTACTGGCACAAGAACAGATATGAAGACCAGTGGAACAGAATAGAGGATACAGATTTAAATCCACACAGCTGTGACTACATAATTTTTGACAAAGGTAACAAAAACATATGATAGAGAAAAGACAGCTTCTTCAACAAATGTTGCTGGGAAAACTGGCTATCAGCCTGCAGAAAACTGAAACTATATCCAAGTTTTTCACCCTGTACTAGTATCAACTCAAAGTGGACTAAGGACCTTAATATAAGACCTGAAACCTTGAAGCTACTACAGGGAAAGGCAGGGAATACACTGGAAGCAATAGGCATAAACAATGACTCCCTCAGTAGAACTCAGTGGCTCAGCAACTAAGAGAAAGGATGGACAAATGGGACTACATGAAATTAAAAGGCTTCTGCACAACAAAAAAAATGGTCTCTAAATTGAAGAGACTACCCACAGAATGGGAGAAAATCTTTGCTAGCTATACATCAGACAAAGGACTAAACATTATACAGGGAGCTCAAAAAACTAAACTCCCCCCAAATCAATGACCCAATAATGAAATGGGTAACTGAACTGAACAGAACTTTTTCAAAGGAAGAAGTCCAAGTGGTTAAAAACACATGAAAAAATACTCACCATTTCTGGCCATAAAGGAAAAACAAATCAATACTACACTAAGATTTCACCTCACTCCTGTTAGAATAACTACCACCAAGAACACCACCAACAACAAATGTTAGCAAGGATGTGGAGAAAAAGGAACTCTTATACACTGCTGGTGGGAATGAAAGCTAGTTACAACCATTATGGAAAACATTATGGAGTTTCCTTTATTTATTTTATTTTATTTTTTTTTGTAGAAGTATCATAAAAGGTATTTTTAAAAATTGTTTTATTATTCATATGTACATACAAGGCTTGGGTTATTTCTCCCCCCTGCCCCCACCCCCTCCCTTACCACCCACTCATGCCCCCTTCCTCTTCCCCCCACCCCCTCAATACCCCACAATACCCAGCAGAAACTATTTTGCCCTTATTTCTAATTTTGTTGTAGAGAGAGTATGAGCAATAATAGGAAGGACCAAGTGTTCTTTGTTGAGATAAGGGTAGCTATACAGGGAGTTGACTCACATTAATTTCATGTACATGTGTGTTGCCTTCTAGGTTAATTCTTTTTTATTTAACCTTTTCTCTAGTTCCTAGTCCCCTTTTCCTATTGGCCTCAGTTGCTTTTAAGGTATCTGCTTTAGTTTCTCTGCATTAAGGGCAACAAATGCTAGCTAATTTTTTAGGTGTCTTACCTATCCTCACCCCTCCCTTGTGTGTGCACACTTTTATCATGTGCTCAAAGTCCAATCCCATTGTTGTGTTTGCCATTGATCTAATGTCCACATATGAGAGAGAACATACGATTTTTGGTCTTTTGGGCCAGGCTAACCTCACTCAGAATGATGTTCTCCAATTCCATCCATTTACCAGTGAATGATAACATTTCATTCTTCTTCATGGCTGCATAAAATTCCATTGTGTATAGATACCACATTTTCTTAATCCGTTCGTCAGAGCTGGGGCATCTTGGATGTTTCCATAACTTGGCTATTGTGAATAGTGCCGCAATAAACATGAGTGTGCAGGTGCCTCTGGAGTAACCTGTGTCACAGTCTTTTGGGTATATCCCCAAGAGTGGTATTGCTGGATCAAATGGTAGATCAATGTTTAGTGTTTTAAGTAGCCTCCAAATTTATTTCCAGAGTGGTTGTACTAGTTTACATTCCCACCAACAGTGTATGAGGGTTTCTTTTTCCCCACATCCTCGCCAACACCTGTTTTTGGTGGTGTTGCTAATGATGGGTATTCTAACAAGGGTGAGGTGGAATCTTAGTGTGGTTTTAATTTGCATTTCCTTTATTGCTAGAGCTGGTGAGCATTATTTTATGTGTTTTTTGGCCATCTGAATTTCTTCTTTTGAGAAAGTTCTGTTTAGTTCACTTGCCCATTTCTTTATTGGTTCATTAGCTTTGGAAGAAGTTAGTTTTTTAAGTTCCCTATATATATTCTGGTTATCAGTCCTTTGTCTGATGTGTAGCTGGCAAATATTTTCTCCCACTCTGTGGGTGTTCTCTTCAGTTTAGAGACCATTTCTTTTGATGAACAGAAGCTTTTTAGTTTTATGAGGTCCCATTTATCTATCCTATTTATCTCTTAGTTGCTCTGCTGCTGGGGTTTCGTTGAGAAAGTTCTTGCTTATACCTACTAACTTCAGAGTATTTCCTACTCTTTCCTGTATCAGCTTTAGAGTTTGGGGTCTGATATTAAGATCCTTGATCCATTTTGAGTTAATATTGGTATAGTTTGTTATACATGGATCTAGTTTCAGTTTTTTGCAGACTGCTAACCAGTTTTCCCAGCAGTTTTTATTGAAGAGGCTGCTATTTCTCCATCGTATAGTTTTAGCTCCTTTGTCAAAGACAAGTTGGTTATAGTTTTGTGGCTTCATATCTGGGTCCTCTATTCTGTTCCACTGGTCTTCATGTCTGTTTTTGTGCCAGTACCATGCTGTTTTTATCATTATTGCTTTGTAATATAGTTTGAAGTCAGGTATTGTGATACCTCCTGCATTGTTCTTTTGACTGAGTATTGCCTTGGCTATTCGTGGCCTCTTGTGTTTCCATATAAATTTCATGGCAGATTTTTTGATCTCTTTAATGAATGTCATTGGAATTTTGATGGGAATTGCACTAAACATGTAGATTGCTTTTGGGAGTATAGACATTTTTACTATGTTGATTCTACCAATCCATGAGCATGGGAGATCTCTCCACTTTCTATAGTCTTCCTCAATCTCTTTTTTCAGAAGATTATAGTTTTCCTTGTAGAGGTCATTCACATCTTTTGTTAGGTTTACACCTAGGTATTTGACTTTTTTTGAGGCTATTGTAAATGGAATTGTTTTCATACATTCTTTTTCAGTTTGCTCATTGTTAGTGTATAGAAATGCTAATGATTTTTCTATGTTGATTTTATATCCTGCTACCTTGCTGTAGCTATTGATGATGTCTAGGAGCTTCTGAGTAGAGTTTTTTGGGTCTTTAAGGTATAGGATCATGTCATCTGCAAATAGGGATATTTTGACAGTTTCTTTATCTATTTGTATTCCTTTATTTCCTTCTTCTTGTCTAATTGCTCTGGCTAGGAATTCCAGTACTATGTTGAATAGGAGTGGAGATAGTGGGCATCCTTGTCTGGTTCCTGATTTTAGAGGGAATGGTTTCAGTTTTTCTCCATTAAGTATAATGCTGGCTATAGGTTTGTCATATATAGATTTTATAATGTTGAGGTACTTTCCTTCTATTCCTAGTTTTCTTAGAGCTTTTATCATGAAATGGTGTTGGATCTTACCAAAGGCTTTTTCTGCATCTGTTGAGATGATCAAGTGGTTTTTGTCTTTGCTTCTGTTAATGTGGTTTATTACATTTATTGATTTTCATATGTTGAACCACCCCTGCATCCCTGGGATGAAGCCTACTTGGTCATGGTGAATAATCTTTTTGATGTGTTGTTGAATTCGGTTTGTCATTATTTGTTGAGGATTTTTGCATCAATGTTCATTAAGGAGATTGGCCTATAGTTCTCCTTTCTGGAGGTGTCTTTGTCTGGTTTTGGGATAAGTGTAATACTGGCTTCATAAAATGTGTTTGGCAGTTTTCCTTCCCTTTCTATTTCGTGAAACAGTTTAAGGAGGGTTTGTATCAGTTCTTCTTTAAAGGTCTGATAGAATTCAGCAGAGAATCCATCAGGTCCTGGACTTTTCTTTTTGGGGAGACTCTTGATTGCTGCTTCAATTTCATTTTGTGTTATGGATCTATTCTGGTGATTAGTTTCCTCATGGTTCAGTTTTGGATGATCATATGTATCTAGAAATCTGTCCATTTCTTTAAGACTTTCAAGTTTATTTGAATATAGGTTCTCAAAGTAGTCTGATGATTTCCTGGACTTCCATGGTGTTTGTTGTTATCTCCCCTTTTGCATTCCTGATTCTACTAATTTGGGTCTTTTCTCTCCTCATTTTAGTCAGGTTTGCCAGGGGTCTATTGATCTTGTTTATTTTTTCAAAGAACCAAATTTTTGTTTCATTAATTCTTTGTATGGTTTTTTTGGTTTCTATTTCATTGATTTCAGCCTTTATTTTTATTATTTCTCTCTTTCTATTTGTTTTGGGATTTGCTTGTTCTTGTTTTTCTAGGAGTTTGAGATGTATCATTAGGTCATTGATTTGGGATCTTTCAGTCTTTTTAATATATGCACTCATGGCTATAAACTTTCCTCTCAAGTCTGCCTTAGCTTTGTCCCATAGGTTCCAGTAGGTTGTGTTTTCATTTTCATTGACTTCCAGGAACTTTTTAATTTCTTCTTTTATTGCATCAATGATCCATTCTTCATTAAGTAATGAGTTATTTAGTCTCCAGCTGTTTGCATGTTTTTTGTCTTTACTTTTGTTGTTGAGTTCTACTTTTACTGCATTGTGATCAGATAGTATGCATGGTATAATTTCTATTTTCTTATATTTGCTGAGACTTGCTTTGTGCCCTAGGATATGATCTATTTTGGAGTAGGTTCCATGGGCTGCTGAGAAGAATGTATATTGTGTAAAGGTTGGATGAAATGTTCTTTAGACATCAACTAGGTCCATTTGATCTATTGTATATTTTAGATCTAGGATTTCTTTATTGATTTTTTTTTGGATGACCTATCTATTGATGATATTGGGGTGTTAAAGTCTCTCACAACCACTGTGTTGGCGTTAATATATGCTTTAAGTCTTTCAGGGTATGTTTGATGAAATTGGGTGCGTTGACATTGGGTGCATACAGGTTGATGATTATTATTTCCTTTTGGTCTATTTCCCCTTTTATTAGTATGGAATGTCCTTCTTTATCTCGTTTGATCAATGTAGGTTTGAAGTCTACTTTGTCAGAGATAAGTATTGCTACACCTGCCTGTTTTGGGGGGCCATTGGCTTGTTAAATTTTCCAGCCTTTCATCCTAAGCCTATGCTTATTTCTGTCAGTGAGATGGGTCTCCTGTAAGCAAAAAATTGTTGGATCTTCCTTTTTAATCCATTTCATCAAGCGGTGCCTTTTGATGGGTGAATTAAGTCCGTTAACATTAAGTGTTAATACTGATAGATATGTGGTGATTCCTGCCATTTAGTTGTCTTAGTTGTTTGAAGGTTTGTGTGTATCTAAGTTGAGGTTACTCTCTACTGTCTTGCTTTTTCTTTTCCTGTGGTTTGTTGCTGCCTGCCTTTTCATGGTTAAGTTGGGTTTCACTTTCTGTGTGCAGAATCCCTTGCAGAATCTTTTGTAGTGGTGGCTTTGCAGTCACATATTGTTTTAGTTTCTGCTTATCATGGAAGACTTTTATTGCTCCATCTATTTTGAATGATAGCTTTGCTGGGTAGAGTATCCTGGGGTTGAAGTTATTTTCATTCAGTGCCCGGAAGATCTCACTCCATGCTGTTCTTGCTTTTAATGTTTCTGTTGAGAAGTCTGCTGTGATTTTGATGGGTTTACCTTTGTATGTTACTTGTTTTTTCTCTCCTACAGCTTTCAATATTCTTTCCCTAGTTTCTGAACTTGTTTTAATGATGATATGTCATGGGGTAGTTCTATTTTGATCTGGTCTGTTTGGTGTCCTGGAGGACTCTTGCATCTGTATGGGAATATCTTTCTCTAGATTTGGGAAATTTTCCATTATTATTTCGTTGAATAGATTACACATTCCCTTCACTTGCACCTCTTCCTTCTTTGATGCCCATGATTCTCAAGTTTGGTCTTTTGATGGAGTCGGTGAGTTCTTGTATTTTCTTTTCACAGGTCTTGAGTTGTTTAATTAATAGTTCTTTGGTTTTTCCTTTAATTACCATTTCATCTTCAAGTTCTGAGATTCTGTCTTCCATTTGTTCTAGTCTGCTGGATTTGGCCTTCCGTTTTGTTTTGCAGTTCTGTTTTGTTCTTTTTTCTGAGGTTTTCCATATCCTGGGTAGTTTCCTCTTTAATGTTGTCTATTTTTGTCCTGAGTTCATTTATCTGTTTATTCATCATGTTCTCTGTTTCACTTTGGTGTTTATACAGTTCTTCTATGGTTTCCTTTATTTCTTCTTTTGCTTTTTCAATTCTTTATTTTTGTTGTCTTGGAATTTCTTGAGTGTCTCCTGTACATTTTGGTTGACCCTATCCAGTATCATCTCTATAATATTCTCATTGAGTACCTGTAGTATGTCTTCTTTTAAATTATTCTTGTGGTCTTCATTGGGTCCTTTGGCATAGTTTATCTTCATTTTGTTGGAGTATGGATCTGAGTATCTGTTTTCTTCATTCCCCTCTGGTTCCTGTACTAATTTTCTCCTGTGGAGAAACTGGTTTCCCTGTTTTTTCTGTCTTCCCGGCATTGTCCTTGGTGTTGTTACTGTCCCTGTACTGTGTGCAATTAAGTATTTTCTAGCTTGTAATAATAACAATGGTGATATTTAGAATGGAAGGGTGAGCTGAGATTGAAAGCAAGAATTTAAAGAGAAGGGAAAAACAAATACACAGACAAGAAGGAGAAAGCAGAACAAGGTTTCAGACAAGAAAGTTTGAAAGGTATAAACAGGGAGCGTTAGTGTACTAATCGACAGTAAGCTGAACAGGCATTAGAGAGACAGAGAGATGATTGAAAATAAAAAATAAAAAAAAAGATAAGAATAAAAATAAAAAATAAGAAATAAATAAATGAAAGAAATATATATATATAAATAAAATAAAATAAAATGAAAAATAGAAAATTTAAAAAAAACCCAAAAAACCAAAAGTCCAAAAAACCTCCAAGTTCAAATGCAATGAAGTTTCAGTCTTAATAATTTAGGTGTCCATCTCAGTCTCCAATCCTGGAGGTGGTGCCTCAGATATTGTTCTGTAGTTGTCTCATCAAAGGGGACACATAAACTAGAACAAAACTACACACACACACACACACACACACACAATAACCCCACCAAGTGTCCCAAGTTCAAATGCAATACAGTTTCAGTAAGTTTTTCAGCATGCAGGTGTAATTTGGTTGTTCTCTCATCAAAGGTAGGGAGAAAAAAGAGAAAAATAAAAAAGAGTCTGGAGACAGTTCTGAGAATGGTATCTGCGGCTGTGGCTTGCCTGCCCGCTGCTGTCAGCTTGCTGTTGTTGGAGGCGTTATTTATGCAGATCTCAGGGTGAGCTTAGCACTCACCTATCCCTGCAGGCTTTGTTTCCTCAGAGTTCTCCTGTGCATGAGCCTCTGCTACAAGCTTTCCCCTGTCCAAGAACACTGGGGAAGGTGACACTGCACTCGCTTTCTCAGGCCTGTTGTTCATTTCAGTTCATGTGGGAAGTGGGTCTTCCCCCGTCTCCTGTGCAGTTTTCCTCCCACCGCCACTTTTACAATCTTTCCTGCTCCTGATTACTGGGCGGTGTTGCTGCTCCTGCCAGCCGCCATGTTTGTTTACAGCTCACGTGGGAAGTGGGCCTTCCCTCCTCTCCTGTGGAGTTTTCCTCCCTCTGCCACTCTCACAAGCTTTCCTGCTCCTGGTTGCTGGGCACGCATCCCTGCTTCCGCCAGAGCCTCTCCTGCCCGCCCGGCTTGTTTATTTACAGTCCCGGGAAGGATTCCCTTCCCCCAATCTTCAGCACTCAGTGCGCCCCACCCTCTTTCCCACGTGTCTTTATTGTTCTTATTGCTTATTAGTCAGTTTCTCTTTTTTTCCCAGGGTGGAGGTCTGTCTCTCCAGGGGGCTATGCTGCTCTGGCCCAGGCTTGTCTGTGGGAGTACCGCGGTACTGTTAAGCTTACCTTGTCTGCGTCTTCCCAAACCATCTGGGCATGGGTGACTGGCAGCCCGGGGGCCCTCCTTGTTTCTCCATTTAACGTGAAGTGGAGATTCTCTGTGCTGGCTGGAAGTGTGGAGGAGTCAAAGTTTTGCCTCTTCTCGGTGATTTTGCCTGCAAAGTGTGTCTGCAGTGTCTCTCCAAGATTTCACTATAGGAGGCTCGCTTTCTGTTTCCTCCCTCTAGCCGCCATCTTGGAATCCCTGGAGTTTCCTTTAAAAACTAAACATAGATCCAGCAATCCCACTCCTTGGGATATACCCCAAGGAATGAGACTCAGGTTATTCCAAAGGCACCTGCACACTCATGTTTACTGCAGCACTATTCACAATAGCCAAGCTATGGAAACAGCTAAGATGCCCCACTACTGACAAATGGATTAAGAAAATGTGGTGTTTTATTCATCCACAAAGAAGGATGAAATTTTGTCATTCACAGGAAAATGGATGGAACTGGAGAACATCATCTTAAGTGAAGTTAGACAAGCTCAGAAAGCCATAAGTTGCATGTTCTACCTAATATGTTTCTTATAGATGTAAAACAAATGATTATTGGACACAGGTCACATATGAAGGGGAGACTGGGCACAGGAGGAATACAGAAAAGGAAGGAAACCATAATCTTGAATGTGGTTGATGTGCTCAGTGTATAGGAGCAAATATAGTAATCCTAAACTGACAGAGGTCACTATGGGAAAGGGACTAAAAAGTAGTGAAGAGGTGTGTTAGAGATGAAACAATTTGGGTTGTAATGTATATATCCATGGAAACAACACAAGGAATCTCCCTGTATAGCTATCTTCATCTCAAACTCGGAAATACACTATGTTTTTCTTTTTATCTTATCTGTTTTTTCTTCAACAAAATTGGAGAACAAGAGAGTGGAATAGATTCTGCCCAGAGGCAGGGTGGTGGTGGA
The DNA here is from genome assembly GCF_047511655.1 of Castor canadensis. Taxonomy (NCBI): domain Eukaryota; kingdom Metazoa; phylum Chordata; class Mammalia; order Rodentia; family Castoridae; genus Castor; species Castor canadensis. The sequence goes on from NC_133387.1 coordinate 40,286,489, forward strand.
GGAAAGTGGCCCAAATAATGTATACACATGTAAGTAGATGCAAAAATGATAAAATAGAATTTTAAAAAATGATACCTGTTGAAACTGTTCTAAGAATCAGGGGAGGGGGCATAGGGGAGAGCACTGGAGGGAGCAAATTAAAGTATGATATTTTTGATACATTATAAGAACCTTTGTAAATGCTACAATGTACGCACACCTAGCACAACAATAAAAAGTAAATTTTCTTTTTAAAAATGAAAAGAAAACCTCAGATCTGAAAATGATTTGGAGTCAACAGAGCCAAATGGAAGAAATGTTGCTTCAGTAAGAAGGATTTTGGCAGAGGTAAGCACCCACAGAATGTCACTGTGTCTGGGACTTACAGCTGAAGATGGAAACCTAGGAAGTAAGCAGGAGCCAGTCCATGCCTGAAGCCAAGTCTTCAAATTCAAGTTGCATTTGAAGAATTTTTAGATGGGGAATTCTCATTTCTAGACTTGTACTTTAAATGACTCACTCTTAGAAGGTGAAATAAAGCCATCTTTCTGGCTTTGATTGGAGGAGAACATGAAGGGTAGAGAAATATAGGAAAGAAATGATGGGATGGATTTCTTAGATTACTGTGTTGGTACCAAAGAATAAGGAAAATGCCTCAGAGGTTAAAACTAATTAAATGTGGTATAAGTCAGAGCAACTGAGTGTTTAGAGGCAGTTTTAAGGTATATACATTCAGTTTGGGACATCTTCAGCATGGGCCTAGAATGTGAGTCATATAAGGACAGTTTTTTCCTGTTTTGTTTATGACTGCATCCCAGTGCCTGCCTTGGGAACATTCTAATAGAGATATTGAGAGAGCAATGTGACTCCATGATTTTGTAGCTCAGGTTGGTAGACTGGGCTCAAACAGTGTGGAAGTCTGCTCTCTACAGATGCTACTGGAAGCCAGGAGAACTCCCCAGGGGAATGGGAAAAGCTGAGAGCCAGAAAAGACAAGCTGCAGGCCTGGTGCCCAGCTTGCTTGCTAACAGCTCTCTGTAACACCAAATGTGGTGGCCAAAGCACTTAATTATCATTCTCATATCAAATTCTGTGTGAATCGCAGCAATGCTCTGAGGGATTCTGAATGTGTTTAGGTCTCAGTGTCTCCAGTACATGCATGTTTAATCTGGCTCTGTCTCAGGAATACTAAACTCTTCATTCTCGTGTTATCATTTCTTTCTCTCTGCCCCTTCATTAAGAGAAAAGATGGCAGGAAATTAGGAAGCTGGATTACAGTATAAAATGAAACATGGTGCTGAAATGTCGATGGGAATACAGAATTAATACTCAATCAGGGCCAAGTGAGATGAGTGTATATACTTTTAGTCAGGAAGACATTTCCATGTTGTCCATAACTCAGCTGGTTTCTCTACCAGTGTGTCCTTCTCCCTGTCCTTTTGGAAGAAATCTTTTTTGCTGTTTCTCACTCTTCTTAATGCACCCAAAGCAAAAAAAGGCCTGTCAATCCCCTGCATACAATTTACCTATCAGTGAATTAAATTTATTGTGAAAAAAGAAAACGTTTTCATACATTTTGTGTTATTCTTTTTACACGAGCCTGAATGTCAGCAGAATTTTTGATGATTTCTGACCTAATTAGCTTTGAAACTCTACATTTCATACTTAATTTCTCCTTCATAAGATGAGATTTAGTAAAATGAGATGTTTTCATAGTAGACAATTGCTAAAGATGCAAATATACTAATGAAACCAAGTTACCTTTCTTGTATAAGAATTAATTCCAGAATTAATTAATAATTAAGAATTATGGCTCAAGGGGTAGAGTGCCTGCTTTGTAAGGGCAAAACCCTGAGTTCAAACCCCAGTCCCATCAAAACAAGAAAAAAAAAAGAGGATTAATTCTAAATGTAATATTTTTATTCTATTCATTTCCTCAATTTCATTTCTAGGAGAATATACTTATTAGAATATATGTGCTAAGTGACCAATACAAATGCTCACTAAAATGGTGAAACCATAATTCATTTTCAAAATAAATATCATAGAACCTTCTACTTTGTATGTTTACAATAACTAAAGATTATATCTTTAATAATCAACAAAACAATTTATTTCCAAAAGATGAAGAGTTTATAGACACATTCTGCTAAGATCCTCTTATCAGGACATAACCCTCAAAACTCTGGTCAATGAAATTCACTAAATAAATGGTTATTATCCTAACTGATTTTGTAACATTAGCTGAGTTGGTTTTAAATTTCTTTCTTTTTTTTTGTGGTACTAGGGCTGGGACTCAGGGCCTACACCTTGAATCACTCTACCACCCTTTTGTTTGTGTTAGGTATTTTCAAGATAGGGTCTCATGAACTATTTGCTTGGGCTGGCTTTGAACTGCGATTCTCCTGTTCTCTGCCTCCTGAGTAGCTAGGATTACAGGCGTGAGCCACTAGTGCCCAGCTTAAAATTTTTTCTAAATGCTATTGACAAATTCATATGACTTTAAAAAACCTGCTAACCCATTGAAAACACTTGAGCCTAGTGGAATGCAAAGAAGTCCTATAAAGTGGGAATATTGATGTCTGCTATACAAGATTGTCATGATAATTAAGTGAATTAACATTTGGAAGGCACTCAGCAGTCTCTGACACATGGCATGCCAAATTTGCTTTGGCTGCTATTGCTGCTGTTGCTACTTACAAAGACAGTTCCTGTTTATCTGCATTAGAGATTATATTCCAGGTAGAGATCATAACTATGCTGGAATTACAATAATTAAAAAAAATTCATTAGTTATTAAGCAAGAATTTTGTATGTAAATCAAATAATTTTTAAGACATCAGAATAGTCACTATTCAAAAGAATTCTTTAAGCGTGTAATTCTTTTTTCAGGAACACAATGGATGACTATAAGAAAAGTGAATTCCCTTCTGCCACCACATTCCCCTAGAAGCTGTGCCATTTTGCCTCTGTGACATCCTGCCTGAGAAATGATTACATCTTGGGTTGGAAGGGAATGTGTTGCAAGAGCTGAGATGGTAAATGACCTTGGATGCTAAATCGCTCCCAGTCTGAAAATCATTCACTTGTTTTTAACTCTGGCAGTGTTTCTTCCCTTTCTTGAATGGTCACATGCTGGTTCTCTGTCTCCTTTCTCACCCTTCTGTTATTCTCCCCATTCCTACTCAGACGAGTACTCTTGACTCTCAGCTACTATTTTCTAGTCCTTCTCAGTGCTGGACTGTATTTCTACATCATTCTAATTTCACACCCCATGTCACCCCATCTTTTTGGAGACAGAATCTTACTATATAGCCCTGGCTAGTCTTGGACTTGAGATATCCCTGCTCCTGCTTCCCAAGTGCTGGAATTATAGGCATGCACAACTTTGCCTGGCCTCTAATCACCTTTCTCAATTCTACTGTTCACTCAAACTGTTTCTTTAGTACTGGTTTCCTGTCTTTCTGGCAGGCCTGTTGGTTGCTGGCTACATCCCTGCATGAAAGATAGTAAAGGAAAATTGCTATGGACTACAGGTTTCCCTGTCTGTGGGGAGATTGAGTCCTCCTGAATTCTTCTTTTGCCTCCTGTTCTGTAGCTTCTCTCTCTGCCAGAGCATTTTATAAGAAACAGGAATGATGGGCATGCCACCTTCTACACACATACACAATGCACCATGTCCTTCAGCAAAGGACTGGGTTACTTTACATCTGGGATTCCAAGATGGAATTGGAAGGGTCTCGGGCCTGCCTGGGGTGGACAGACTAAGCTTTTGTATGTTGGTTTCTTAGAACAAATCAAGAAGAAAATCCAGCTTGTGTGGCAAAATCCCCCCAACATGTACACCAATGGGAACATGCAGGAGCACAGTTAGGCAGATTCTCTGCATCACTGCAGAGCAACCAGGACAAGCTAGAGCCACAGTCCCATTTTCAAGGCTGCTCTACCCATTCCAAGGTGATGTTCCAGACTTGTGTACTATCTATGCTTCTGAATGCCAGCAGACCTACGACTGCTGATCCAAATCTCCAGAAGAAAATGGAGGACTTTTTCACTCTTTTGTTGCCCTTTAGTTCTCAGAATTGCTAGAATTTTCTCCACTGCAGAGGAGCCCACTAATTTTCAAAAATCTTAAAAACCTATGGAGCTACATTAAGCAATAAAAAAGGAATAAAGTAGTAATATGCATAACAGTATGCATGCATCTCAAAATAACTAGGATGACTGGAAGAAGCCATTCAAAATGAATACATACTGATTTCACTTATGTAACATTTTAGAAAATACAAAGTAATTTACAGTGACAAAAAGCATATCAATGTTACCACAAGGATGAGGAGGGGCCCCTAAAAGAAGAAAGGTGGGCAATACTTCAGAATAGCACAAGGAAGATTTTGGAGGTGACATATATGCTCATTATCTTGGCTTTGATGCTGGTTTCACAGATGGACACACAGGACGATGTTAAATAATCCATTATAAATATGTGCTGGTTTATAGGTTAATTATGTCTCAATAAACTATTTTAAAAGTACAGGCACATCTCCAATTATTAATGTGGTGTATAATAATACATGTGTTTATTAAATCAAACCTGCACTCTTAGAATAAAGCTCCTTGTCCATGATTAATTGTATTCTTAATGTGGTGTTAGTTTTTTTACTAACATTTTAGTATTTTTGCATTCTAGATCCTTTTTTACTTTAACATTGATTTCTTAAGTTATTTTATATTCAGTTTCAGAAAATTTCATCATCTGAATTCCATATGGCCAAAACCCATTGTTTGTTGTATTTGCAGGCCTCCAGTATCATTGTTCATGTGTATGTGTGTGTGTGTGTGTGTGTGTGTGTGTGTGTGTGTGTGTGTGTGTGTGTTTTTTCAGGATTTTTTTTTTACTGATAATTTATTTTATTTGAGAATCCTGAGGGCTTGACGAAGAGGAAGACATGCTTTCCCTAGGATTTGTACTTGTTTGTACCAGCCACCAGGAAGTACCACCAACTTGGGACTACTTTATTTTCTCCATTTGGATTTTCCTGACTCAATGGATAGCATAAATTCTTAATCACAAGAGTGGGGGAATGCTAAAACTTCTCAGAGGGGACAAATATTGTCATTTTTATTATTGTTGGTTTTCAGGTAAGATTTTCTATTAGCTGACTTTTGATGATTTGTCAGACTTTTTTCTTTCATATGATTTCACTGAGGTCACAGCCCTTTAAAGGCTCCCTTACTATATATTTGCATCCCAAGCTTCATTTCCTTGTCTTGCATAGGCACAATGTAGACCCTTCTATTTCCTTAGTGATTTTATAAACCCAAAAGCTTTAGATTCTAGTTGCTAGCATTTGCCCTAGGGTAGGCCAGGGTACTATACTTCAGCTCTGATTTTAGCTATAGTAATTTTCTTTTGGGTCCTTGGGAGTTTTCCTCACTTTCTTGAAAACTCAGCCATTTTAAAGTATATTTGTTGCTCAGGTTATCTGTGTAGTTCAGAAGAGGTTGGTTTAAACTATATGATCCAGAGGAGTGCCAAAAGGATATCTTTCACTCAATCTTAAGTATAAGATCTTTATCCTCAAAAAATTTAACCCATGTGTAACATATGATTGGGTCAGAAAGCAAACAGCTGATGAGTAGAGAACTCATACACATATTTTAGGTTATGCTCTTGGGCTTTTTAAGATTGTAAGGACCTTTAGAAGGTTATATGAACTCTTTCCAGAATTTTCTGCACTGTTGATCATGGGCTATACAGATGGCAGACAAAAATATCAAATGCAAATAATGTTACTAAGAATGAGAGATGTGAATTTCTTAAGCCTATAATTCCCCCTGGTAGGTCCCAAATGGATACCTCTTGCTCTGATAGCCACTGGTCTTTAGGATTTGCATGTTTTATTAACCACTCATTGTCTGTGTCATTACCAGTAACCATAGTCACTACCCTACTGAAACAATGGGGCTCTATCTCAGAGTAACACTGAAGTCCAGGTAAAGCATGGCTTTTGTGTTATCACCACCATTACTTCACTGAACTCTGAAATAACCCTTGGAGGCTGAACCAGACAGATCAAGTCAAGCCAAATAGTTCTAATTCAACTACCAAGATCAGCATAGATTGTGTAAGAAACAAGATAGCTGGTTCACACCTCAATCAAGTTGTCATTTTCCATCAGTGGTAGAAAATCTAAGCCAGAAAGATGGTCAAGATCAACTCTGGTGCTGAGGATTGTGCTATTACCCGGTACCACAATTTAAAGCCACATCTATTCCTAATTTTTTTTTTAAAAACCATTCTTAATTACCTTTCTTTGTATCTTTCCTGGCTAAACTAGCCAGAGATGGATCATTCACATCAGGAAAAGGTGAGTAAGAATAAGCAGGGTGCACAGTGCTCAGCCAGTGAGTATCTGACCATGCCATTGTCAACTCTTTTTGGTTGCTTCTGGCCTGTTATCTCCCTCATTTTTGAACTCTTTTAGAAATGTTTCTTAAATCATTGTATACAATTCATAGGGATGCTTGTTAAAAATGTTTTTAAATATAGAGTTTCGACTTTAAAACTAGTGGGTTAGAAAACAAGCCGGGGGCTTAGAGAATAAGGAGTTCCCAGGTGTAAGTATCACAGGTGATCCAGAACCACTCCCAGGTCCCTGGCTGACTAAAGAGTTCCTCTGGTACTTGGGCCTCTGCTACTTGGTCACCTTGTGTGCCTGATATCATGTGTGCATCTATTTAAAACTTACTTCTTTGGCCTTGCCCTCCTCTACCCTCTAGCTTTTATCTAACTGTCTGGAGCACCTACTTCAGCTGTTCTATACTGAGAAGCCTCATCCTGCCACCTAGCAAATCACATTTGTAATAGCTGAGGAGTCAGGCACCACACCAAAAACCTAGATGTGATTTTTCAGGTCCAACCATCCACTGCTGCAAAGGCTTTACCTACAAAGACCTTATCTGATGGGCCTCACAGGGAAACACTACCCTCCCCACAGCAGACTAGGTGCAGACCTGACATGTCATTTCTTAGGGAAACTGCAGTCAGGGTCTTAGGCCTGTGGCCTGCCAGAATCCTCCTAAGCATATTTGCATTTCTAGTCCCAACACCCTTCAGCCAAGGTCTTACTCAAATACCTTGGCCAATGCCTCCTTGTCTTAACTTACTACTGAGGATTTTTTTTACTCCTAACCCTCCACCAGACCTGACCTGAGTCCATAGAGCTTCAGAAGCTTTATACTTATGGCTCAACACCTGACTCTGGTCACTATTCTATGGGAGGAAATTGAGCAGTAGGTAGCACTGCTTTTTCCCATCTTAGCTTCCTGCTTACATGACTGCAGGAAGTGAATGAAGACTTCTGGTTACTTCTGTTTGAGTTGTTGCTTTAATCAGTTACTCACACACATCTCACACTCCAACTTAGCTGAGCTCCTGGCACTGTTGGAAGACACTGAGCCAAAACAACTCATTTTCAGAAACCATGCAAGATAATAAATATTAGTTATTTTCAGCTGCTAAGGTTTGAGATAATTTGTTACTTAGCATTAGATAGCTAATGCTATATCTATATCACTTTTTAGGTTCATCTGCACTTTTGACCATTTTATTTTTCACATATATTATCCTACTTCATCGTAAATATAGTAATAGCTAACATTGATAGAAAATTTACTTTGTGCTAGGCACTGAATTAAGTACTTCATATATTATACCAAGTAACTCACTTAACAACTCTCTGAGGTGAGTTTTTTTTTATTACCTCTTTTTTATTGGTGAGTAGGTTAAGACATTAGATGTTAATAATTTCTCCCAAATTGTGTAAACAGTAGGAAGTGATGATTCCAATACTTGCTTCTACCACTACTCAAGAAAATAAAAGCAAGAGCAGTGAGGTCATTTGCTTAATGCTACATAGCTGACTAGTCCAGGAGGCAAAACCAGAATTCATGTCTCCTCACTCCCCACTAGAATTCTGGAATAACCAATAGGATTTGTGTACAAACTTAAAAACCATTAGCAGCAAGAAAGAGAGACTTGCTCAGAGTCTTGGTGGTAGGAAGCATAATCTGGCATCAGAGTCTTGTGCAACTCCATCCTGGGACAGTAATCTGACTGGATTTAGAGTCCTGACCATCTGTGGTCCTGGGTCAAGGCTTCTCATATCTCATTTACACCAGAAAAATAAACTGTAGTTTGACAGGAAAGATAGCACAGAATCAGATATATACACAGTAGGGATACAGTGCAAATTGTTCCAAGGACATTTTCTGTATGGAAAAATGCATCCCAATGATATATGGTGGAATTGTACATAGGCGGAATTTAGGGAGATGGTTTTCTGGTTCATACTGGAAGTTTATTATTTATTGATTTATACCTCTGCAGCTATAGTATATTAGTAAAATTTCATTTGCAACTAGCTTTTTCCCAGTCCCCAGAGACCTCAGCACTAGGACAATGTACCTGAAACTTGAAGACTTGGCCTAGTCCTGGCTCTTAAAACAGACTTTAATCAGTAGAATTTCAGAAACAGATGACTTAACAACTGTACCTCATGTCCTTAGAAATGGTCCCTTGCCTGAGCCAAGGCTCTAGTAGCAGGAATTTGTACCTTAGTTTCTGTCAAGGTGCTTTTTCTTGGCTTTTTTTCAGTCTCATGAGTGATCTTTTTTGTTTGGAATCCCAAAGGCTGGAACTTCACCAATAAGCCAACAATGGGCCTTTTGAGCTTCCTGGCTTGACATATGGACTTTAGCTTGCTGCATGATCCCCCTCATGGTCTACCTTTGTGCATTCATTACCTCCCATCATCCACCAAGGGAACTTCCTTCATTACCTGAGCCACTCTGCAGGGTCTGACTATTCTCTATGGACCTTCCTCCAAAACCCAGCTGAAGTTCTAACAGAAACTGTGTTTCTTGCAGCCTTAGAAATTCCCACATGTACACTGTTTGAAACAATAGCTCTGGCATATTTAAGGTATATAAAAATACCCTTGGTTGTAATCACATAAAAGTCACTTCTAGAAAAAAAAGCACTTCTGAACCAATTTACAAAATAAAATAAGCTACTAAAATCAAACCCCTCATATTTTAAAGAGAATTTTAATTTTCTGAATTTTTTTCAGGAAAGCCCCTTGTATTTTATTTAAATTCATGAATAATGGATGACATTTCTTTTAAGATGTCTCATTACATTTGAAGCATATAAAGTTTTTTAAAATGGCATCTTGTCAAATATATATGATTTCTATTTGTCTGCTGTTAATGTAATTGACTAAACACTCGATTCTACTGATTATGCTTTGCCTTGTAAACCACTTACTTTACAGGCATAAACAGCTGTGTTTATGCTTCTGTGATTTTTGGGTTTCATTATGAAGTTTTCAGTATGTGATTCGAGAGCAATAGGCATTCTAAGTACCCAGGCACCAGCTGGCAGGTTCTTAATATCAACACTTGTATATGTCATAGAGAAGGATACATGTGTACACATAAAAAACCACTGCAACCACAATAGCTGTGAACATGAACAAGGAGAAAACACTAACTTTTCAGGAAAGAATTGATCAATGGTTAAAGAACTGGATTCATTCAACCAAGAAGCACCAGTGCTCCTTATCCTTCCTTTCCCTTAAACTGACAATTACGAAGAATTTTGTCTTTTAACTTTGGAGTTTCATATAATATTCAGAAAAGGTACAATTAAGAAGCAAGCAGACAATGAAAAATGAAGACCGACAGAGAAAGTAGCTACTGAGAAAAAATCCATGAAAACAAATAGGATGAAGAGAAAAGGGAAGATGATTGAGGGGAACTAAAGTACAGAAGAAAAAGAGTAGCAGAGGAGCTCAATAGTCACCCAGGAGCTGTTTGTTATGAAAGACTCCATAGCAATTTATTGAACAATTTCCCTAATCCACCTCTATCCATTCCCTGGTAACTACTATTGTTTACTTCTGTTCTCTGACTAGTTCTAGTCTGTTGACTAGTATATAAGGTGAGTAGATTCCAAAGATCTAATGTACAACACTCCTATAATTCATAATAAGCTATTGTGTACTAAAATTTTTGTCAAGAGGTTAAAACTCATATAATTTTTCTTACCATGAAATAACAAACCAGAGGGACAAAAGAAAACCCTTGGAGGTGATGAATATGTTGATTATTAGCTAGATTGTGATGATGGTAACATTTGTGTTTATATGTCTCCAAACTCACCCAATTAATTAGTTTTTTTGTGCACCAATTATACCTCAATAAAGCTGAAAAAATTAGCCATTATACCTTAAAAACATTTTTGTACTTATTTCCATAGCCTCATAAAGAAGAAAGAATGTTGGAGAAAGAATTGGTTTAAAATCCGGTTCTCAACAAAATACCTTCATATTATTAATATAAGTCAAAAATCAATTTAAAAAATCTGGTTCTGAAATCTAACATTGGTGTGACCGTACACCATTTCCATGACTTCTTCAGATGGAAGTAAGGGTGACGTTGACAGAAAGGCACAGTGGGTTTGAATCCCACCTTATAGCATGGAGACCCTTAAGCAAGTTACTAACTCACCTGGGCTAGGCACCTTGCCTTCAGAACAGGAATGACAGAAATCTGCCTACGTAGATGCTGCTGTCAGGGTTGTGTGGAAAATTCATGTTGTAAAACATGGACAGTGCTTGGCACCTGATTAGTAATCAATAACTCTTTCCTCCTAGGATGAAAGTAGGTTCTCTGTGTGTGGTATTGATGTTGATGTCTCAAGAGGACAGGAAACATTTTTGTTTTTTGTTTTATCCCAGTTATCTTGCTGACACATGATAAGCACTTCATGAAAGAAATGATAGGAAGCTTTTCTTTAACTTAGTTGCTGACTGATTGATTGAATGATTTGTAGACAGGGTTTCACTATGTAGCCCAGGCTGAACTTGAACTCATTCTCCTCCTCAGGCTCATCAGTGCTGGAATGACAGGTGTGCACTACCAAAACCAATGTTTCTTTTACATCTTTATTTGTTGTGTGTACTCCTATACTAATCACACTTACTTTTGCCTTGTGTATTTTCTTTCAAAAATGTTTTAAATTGAATAAACTTCTCTTAGTTAAAACATTGATAAGACTAAAATCTACTTCCTATAAAGGCCATCATTAGTTTTGATGATTATACTTTCATACTTTGTATTTTACATCTATGTTTCAATTGACATGCATGTCCTTGTGTCATTTACAGTTCCACAAACGGAATCTTTTAATGCCCATGTGATCTCTTATTCTCATTTTTGATATGAGTAACTTGTGTCTTTTTTTTTTGTCTTGGTTTCTGGCTAGAGGTTTATCCATTTTACTGATCTTTTCCATCATCAGCTTTTGGTTTTGTTGATTTTCTCTGACTTCCTCTTTTTGGTAATTGATTTCTGCTTTAAGTTTTATTTCTTTTGCTTTCTTTGGGTGTCTCTTGTCCTTCTTTCTGTAGTTTCCTGATGTTTAAGCTTAGATTATTGGTAATAGATTTTTTTCTTTTTGTCCATTAATTCAATGCTCTGAAAATCCCCTGCAGCCCACACATTTCAATAGGTTGTATTTTCATTTTTATTAAAATACTTTCTTCCTACCTCAATATTTGTATATGGTAATCAATCATCCAAGTAATTACTTAATCCATAAAGGTTTGTTGCTATGTGACAAAGTGATCAATGTGATTTTTAGAAACAAAATTTGGAATAATTGTCTATTCAGTTTTGTATTTATATCCATTTATCTTTTCGTGTATACTTAGCTGAGATTTTTATATAATAACAGGGCCATGAATTTTCTATTTGAAAACATTTTTCTTCAAGATAATTATTTATATAAGTGAGGTAGCTGTAGTTTAACAGGGATTTCTACATGCTAGAGTTAATTTCTCCCCCTCCTTATTTTTTTCTTTTGCTTTGTTCTGCTCTTTGGAATTTATATGATGAAAAAGAAATACAATTATTTTTATAGCCTTAAGGAAATTTTTGAAGAATGTAGTCTGATTATTCTAAAACAAAAATTAATATTAAATGGACGTGGAGCTACCAGCTTCTCTAGCTGTAGCCTTTCCTTTCTCGCTAATAAATCCTACTTTATATTAAAAAAAAATGGATGTATCTGGGTAGAGAATTTACAGAGATTTTCCTTTTCTTCTTTATTCTTTCTTTAATTTGAAAATTTTTCTACCATGATTGTATATTACCTTTATAATAATAGGCCAAGAAGCAGATATAAAAGCAACTCCTGGATATATCTATTTTGTTCCAATTAGATATTTTTATGGTTCTATTATCCTCTTGATAACCTGTTTTTATAATGTTGATATTAATTTAACAATTATTTAAAGGACTCTAAATAAATTGCTTGGCTAAAAACACATTATAATCTAAGCAGTTTTGGTAAACTGAGGATCAGACCTAGCAAATTTAAGATTAAATAAAGACTTTGGGGGAGGCAACAATAAAGGGAAAGGTCATACTACAGAGGGGTAAATGTGAAAAACATAGGTGATGAAAAAGAGAACTGAGTTAAAAAAAATTATGAGTTGGAGTGAACTAAGGCTAGTGAGTGGTTATATAGTTGTAAAACTGAATACCTGCAGAGATTGCAAGACTTTACATAAGATTTTAATATTCAAAGACTTAAGAGGATCAATTATATACTGACATGTTAATACAAAGTGGAAGAAAAAGCTAAGTTCAAAATTGCTTTGAATTTTTTAGATCTTGTTACTATAAATAGCAAAACGTATGTAAGTTGACATATATGAATATAAAAATAATGTACATATAAGGTAATATATACTATATATATAATATGTATATGATTGTGTTTATGTTCATTCTGTTTTCAGTCAAGTAAACCTTTTTATTTATTATTTTCATCTGAAAGAGATGGTGTATAATTTTAGCATTGATGAGTACTGAAAATCAACAGATAAAGAAGATAGTCCTGGAGTTCTTTGTGTTGTTTTTGAAAACTTGCTCTTAGAGAATAAAATTTATCTCTATCATTTCCTTTTTATACCTAATATTTAGCAATGTCTAACTTTAGACTGTGAGTTTTTTCCAGTAGTTAACTGAAATAATTGAGTATTTGCCTAGTGTTTGTGCTAAACAACTAAACAGATGTAACTTTCTTTTCTCAGAGCCTAATATTTTCATATTTTTTATTCATTGCTCTTCTCCCTCCCCCATGAGTCAGAGTTTTAACTTCTCCTTTTTTACTTCTTTCTACTATTCACTAATTTTTGAGTTTTACTAAATAGTTTGATATACTTAATATTAATCTATTATTAGAATTTCCCTTTTTGTATTTTCCTTGTTTCTAGAGTTTGTAACAAGCTCTTACATTAGATGTTCTGCTCTTATCCATTTAGAGTTCAACTGAATAAGTAACATTTATTTAATTAGATTTAATATAGAAACATTTGTTGCTCATAATTGTTCTCTCATGCCTTTGATTCCCCCATCTTAAAGATTCTGTTGTGTTTTAAGGCCTTTGTTCTTGGTTATTATTAGTATTTTCTTAAAAATTTTACTTTCTGAACACTGACATATCCTCAAGTATCCTTATTTTGCTCTGACAGGTGATTCTTATATTGAAATGCTTCCTTTTCCTCTTGATAGTACTTAGGTGCTGATTCTTTAGCTTTCAGGTTAGTTTGTTTTTTGACAGAAAGTTCTGAATATTTTCTATTTATCCTCAGAACTCAGAAACTTCCTAGGATATGTTTAAATGTGTGTTCCATATCAACTGCACATCAACCTAAAGTTAAAACCTTTCTTCCTCTAGTGGTTTAATTTACCTCCTTGCTGGAATAGCTATTATTTTCATATTTACCTTTTTGAAGATATTCAATTTCTTCAACTTTTCTCCAAAGATATCTATCTCATTATGCTTTTGTTTTGTGTTTTGAGATATGTTGGAGGTTAAATTGTGCCTTGCAAAAAGATGTGCTTTAGTTCTGACCCCCAGTGCCTATGAACGTGACCTTATTTAGAACTGAGTCTTTGCAGATGTAAATAAGGTGATGCGGAGGGGTCATAAACCCACTGACTGGTATCCTTATTAAGAGATGGAAATTTAGAGACACAAAGGGGAAGAAAGTCATGTTGAAGGACTAAAGGATGGACTACAGGAGGTCCCAAAAGGTGATAAATGGTCAAGGAGACACCTCTCCTTCCCAGGAAACCTCTATCTGCACCTGAGAGACATCTCTGTCCCCAGGCAATGCAAAAAAGGCTATAAAACCCAATCCCCAACCCAACCCATGGGATTACTGGTTTCTGGGTCCCCCTGCATTCCCCAATATGCAGTCTTTCTCTTCTCTTCTCTACAGATAAAATCTTTCTGACCTCTGCTGTTGGAGTCTGCCTGTGCTTTCATCCTCAGAGTGGGCTCAAGAACCCTGAGCACCTGAAATTCCTGCACATGTCATCTGTGCATCATATTTGGTGATGCATGAAGGGACAGATGTCACCTGAGGTCAGTAGAGGTTTTGCCAGACTGGGAAAGGCTGCCTAGGAATGTGACTGTGAGCATCCAGCACTCCGGTGGAGTCTATTTTCCAGGAGAGACCCCCCCCCATGGCCAGCAACTCTTAGGTTGACCTTTTCTCTCTCTTTCTCTGCTTGTTAAGGAGGGTTTCTCCCTTGGGAAACTGAGGAAAAGCTCCAAGCCCACTACTGCTGAATGGCAGGCAATCTGAGGAAACTTGAATGCCAGGTGGGGGATTATACCACACTGCCAATGCTATGTGGGCAGAACCCGACTTCAGTGCATCAAGGCTTTTTGTTTTTTCCTTTCCTTAAACTCTAACTCTCTCTTTCAAGATCTGACCTGCTTAAGAGGAGGTCTGAAAACAGCTGGTGGAAAGGAAAGTTTGTGTTCAAGCCAAAAAAAGGTGTTCTGGGTGGAGCATTCCCTGGTGTCACCCAAGGCTGAAGATGCAACTTTCTAAACTGCCCTGAGGCTCCAAAGGTGGCTAAGTCTTGGACTCCTCCAGCCACATCCACAGCAGACAATCAGATCTCTCATGCTTTCTTCATGGTTTCCATGGCCCTAGCGTGAAGGTCACCTCTTGCTTCCAGAGCTCAAGTGCTGCCTCTGGGCAGGGATGACCAATAATCCCTCATGCATTGAGCCTGGAAACTCTCTTCTCCCCCAACCCTCAGCCTCCCCTTCCCCTTTCCCAGGCAGTTCAGGATGTGTGCCCCCTCCCCACTTTGCTCTAAACAGCAATGAGCTTCTTTTTTCAGGAACTTTGGGAAAAATCCTTACAGGCACCAGAAAGTGCTAGTCTCCAATTTAGGCTTAACTGTCTTTGTCAAGCATCTGGTTAACTGGTTAAACAGGTTCCGCAGCCTGCCCTCAGGGAAAGGAAAAAAAAAACAGTTAAAAGGCAAAAACCTTAGATCTCCATTTGTCCCTTACCAGAGCAAAAGCCTCCAGATGCTCTCACTCTCTCTTTTCATAGAAAGCATACATGCCTCACAGGATATATAGGGGAACAAAAATCTACTTCATCAGGAGTCCCCATCCATGCCTCTACAGGGGTCCTCCTTCTGGCCATGCAAGCCCTCTTGGTTACTTTGATAGAGTTATTTTTTAAATTATAAACATTCAGCTGGTAGAGGAAAACCAGGCCTACCTGGGTTGCAGGGCAAATAGGCAAGTCAAAATAGATGAGAGATTGGTCAAAGATCATCTTGGGGGGGTGGGTGCAACTGAGGTATCTGTAAATCCTCCACGGCTTTACCCACAAGTGGCAGTGGAAGGAGCAAGGGAGAGAAACTCCCTTGCTCCTGGAGGGAGAGTTTCTCCCTCTAGAGTTTCTCCTCATCTGGGGATACCTAGATAAAAGGAGAAACCTCTGTTAATGTGACCAATTTTCCCTTGTTTCTCTTTAGATGGGGAATCAAGCCTCAAGGATCCAAGAAGGATCCCCCCTTGCCTGCTTATTAAAACATTGGAAAGATCTTGATCCAGAAAGTCTTCAGCAAAAGTGACTCAAGTTTTACTGCACTCAGGCTTGGTTGCAGTATCCTCTTGGAGATGAGGAAAGATGGCCAGAAGGAGGGGGCATTAATTATAATACCATTCTTCAATTAGATATGTTCTGTAAAAAGGAGGGAAAGTGGACCAAAGTTCCATATATTCAACTGTTCTTTTTCCTAAGCGACCACCCAGAATGGCTAAACAAATGCAGGCTAGATACCCAGACCATGGTAACCCTTTGCAAGAAGCCCCCAAACTCCCTTGAACTAAAAAACCCATCTGATGTTCCATCATCTCCCCCTCTTCCCCCTTACCCAGCTGCCTCACATACCAGACATCATCCCACAGGACTCTACCCCCTCCAGTTAATTCCTGGAGGGGATAGGGCTCATGTTCCTTTTAGAGTGAGTGAACTTAAGGAAATAAAAAGAGGATTTAGGAAATTACACAGAAAATCCAGATCAATACATCCAGGCACTTAGAGTAGTCAGTCAAAACTTTGACCTGAGCTGGAAAGATGTAATGCTATTGCTATCTCAGATCCTCACTTCTCTGGAGAAACAGCGGGTACTAGATCAGGCGGTCACAGCTGGAGACTATCACTTAGATAAAAGCGGCCTTACAGGCCTGTCTCAGACTGGGCCCTCACAAGAGGAGGAGGGGGAGGGAGAAGAAAGACAAAGACACTGGATACCTAGAAGGGAACCTCAATTCCCAATTCCAATATGAGATCAGGCAGTGCCTAGGTATGACCCTAAGTGGGACCCTGAAAATGATAAGGATGAATAGTCATAATCATTTCATTCACAGCATTCTTGAGGGTCTAAGGAGAACCAAGGTAAAACCTCTTAATTACTCCCAAGTCACAGCTGTACAGCAAAGACCCTTAGAAACTCCAGTAGCTTTCCTACAGAGACTTAAGGATGCTTTACAAAAACATACCAACATTATACCAGAGTCACAGGAAGAGGAAATCGTCCTAAAAGATAAATTTCTAACACAGTCAGCACCAGATATCTGTAAAAAGCTTCAGAAATTGGTGGCAGAAGGGTCTGTGTAGCCACATCTGTAAACTATAATAGGGACTTAGAAAAAGAAAAGAAGGACCTGGAAAAGGAAGAGAGAAATGATAAGTGGCAGGAGGCTCGGATTGCAGCACTCAGAGAGGCTCCCCTGGGGCAAAGTCCAAACCTGAGGACATGTTTTCAGTGTGGACAGGCAGGCCATTTTAGGAGGGAGTGCCCCCAGAGAAATGTACTTCCAGGACCCTGACACATTTGTCAGGGAAAACACTGGAAGGCACACTGTCCCTGGTTCCCAGGGAACCGAGGCCAGGGCCTCTCACTCAATGACGGGTCCCAGAGCCTCCCATACAGGCTCCTGTAACCACTATAAAAGCAGGGGAGCCCCGGGTTTTACTCATGATTAAAAAGCACAAGGTCAGCCTCCTTATCAATACTGCAGCCAGCATCTCAGCTATTCCTTTCTCTCCCATACCCAGGTCCTCCAAGAAAATTACTGTTTGGGCCATATCAGGCCAGCCTCCAGAGCATTATTTCCCTCAGCCTTTAATCTGCTCCTGGGGAAATTTCCATTTCTGTCACTCCTTTTAAATTGTCCCAGAAACCCTTACTCCTCTGCTTGGGTGAGACCTTCTATCTAAATTGGGGGTACAGCTTCTTTTACCCCCAGGAGAGTACTTTTGCTTGCCCCTAATAGTGGAACAAGTAGACCCCACAGTGTGGATGGGTGGACACACTGTGGGACAGGCATGAATAACTGCCCCAGTCCTAATTCATCTCAAGGGCCCCTCCTGATTTCCCCATCAAAAACAATATTCTTTAAAGCCAGAATTTAAGGAGGGAATAATTCCCATAATCAAAGACTTAAAGAGATAGGGACTGCTAATAGAATGCTCCAGCCCGTATAATACTCCTATTCTTGGTGTCAGAAAGGGACCTAACAAATGGAGGCTAGTCCAGGATCTCTGCCTGATCAATGAAGCAGTAGTGCCTCTCCTGTAGTTCCAAATCCCTATATGCTTTTAGCCCAAATGTTTCCAGGTACCACTTATTACTCTGTCCTGGATTTAAAGGATGCCTTCTTTTACATTCCCTTACACCCTAAAAGTCAACCTATCTTTGCCTTTGAGGACCCCACAAGAAAGTCTGGACAGGTCACTTGGACTGTCCTCCCCCAGGGATTCAGGGACACCCCCCACCTCTTTGGGTTGGCTCTAACCCAAGACTTGGCAGAGTGGCAATGTTCACAAGCTACTCTGCTACAATATGTAGATGACCTCCTGCTCTGTGGACCAAGTGAGCCTGTCATTTCACCAGCCACTGAATCTTTACTAAACTTCTTAGCAGATAGAGGCTATAAAATCTCTATAGAAACAGCCCAATTGTGTCAGTCTAGGGTTACATATTTAGGTCTTGTTGTGGAGAAAGAAACGAGGTTTCTAGGAGAAGATAGAATCCATTCAATCCTGACGTTTCCTCTACCTAGAACTCTAAAGCAATTGAGGGCCTTTTTGGGGGTGATAGGATATTGTAGAATTTGGATTTTGGGATATGCAGACCTAGCCAAGCCCTTATATCAAATCCTTAAGAAAGCACAGAAGGATACCAAGCCTTTTATTGAATGGGATGACAAGTCAAAAAAATGCTTTCCACAGGTTAAAGAAGGCCCTTCTGACAGCTCTGGCCCTGGGTCTCCCAGTACAAGACAAGTTTCAATTATATGTCTATGAAAAGGGAGGACTGGCCTTGGGTGTGGTGACTCAGCTCCAAGGCATCACTCCCCAGCCAGTAAGCTACTTAAGAAAAGAGATCAGGTAGCCAAGGGATGGCTAGGATGCCTTAGTGCAATGGCCACAGTAAGCCTTCTAGTACCTGAAGCTCAGAAAGTTATCTTAAACCGCCCCCTAATGGTTTATACCCCACATGACCTAGAGAGAATTTTAAACTCAAAAGGAGAACTTTGGCTATCTGATAGCCGTCTACTTAAACACCAGGTCCAGTTTCTGGGAGGGACAAAAATAACTTTAAGCACCTCTCAGAGGCTAAATCCTGCATCCCTTCTACCAGAGGCAGAGGGAAATCCTGAACACTCATGTGAGTGTTTTATGGAAAATTATGCTGCCTGACCTGACTTAACTGATTGGCCCTTAAAAAACCCAGATCTAGAATTATACACTGATGGCAGTTCCTTTGTCAAGAATGGTATCAGACATGCAGGGTTTGCAGTTGTGACAGAATTTGGCATCCTCAAACCAGGTTCTCTTCCTCCTAATACAAGTGCTCAATTGGCAGAATTAGTGGCCCGTGTTAACAGAAGCCCTAAGATTGTCAAAAGAACAGAGTCAACATCTATACAGATTCTAAGTATGCCTTCCTGATCCTGCATGCTCATGCAGCCATCTGGAAGAAAAGGGGATGCTAACTACAACAGGCTCTCCCATTAGACATGCTCGTGACATACTAGCCCTCCTAGATGCTGTTCTATTGCCTAAAGAGGTCTCAGTGACTCATTGTAGAGGTCACCAAAAAGGGGAAGATAAGATAGCAAAGGGAAACAAAGCTGCCGATGAGCCAGCTAAACGGGCAGCCATGCAGGAATATATAGCTGGCCCTCTCCTCTGGGAGAGGACTCTCCTTCCCCCAGAGAGACCACATTATCAGTCAGAGGAAAATAAGCAAGTCTCAGACCAAGGGTACCAATTAGATCACTGAGGCTGGTAGGTATCAACTGGAGGAAAGTTACGGCTCCCTGAGGCACTCCAATGGAAAATTCTTAAGACTCTCCACCAACTCTACCATTTGGGCTTAGACAATACTTTGGTTTTGGTCAACAAAATGTTTGGGGGAACTAAATTAAGGGACACTGCCAACAAGTTGTACAGGGATGTGAAACATGCCAAAGGAATAATCCCAATAATAAAAGACTCCAGATGCCAGGAGCACAGAGACAGGGATCCTATCCTGGGGAAGACTGGCAACTAGACTTTACCCATATGCCAGGGGGAACCAAAGTCAAAACTACTGTTAGTATTTGTCGATATGTTCACTGGATAGGTGGAGGCTTTTCCTTGCAGTACAGAATGTGCTAGGGAGGTGGTCCGAATTCTAATCACAGAAATAATCCCTCGCTTTGGCCTCCCCAAAAGCCTTCAAAGTGATAATGGGCCTGCGTTTAAGGCAGAAATAACTTAGGGACTCTCAAGAGCACTAGGCATAGAATAGCATCTCCACTGTGCCTGATGTCCCCAGTCATCTGGAAAGGTAGAAAAAACAAATGAACTTTTAAAAAGACACCTGGCTAAATTGGCCCAAGAAACCCACTCCCCCTGGACCAAGCTCCTCCCTGTTGCTCTTATCAGGCTCAGAAACACTCCAGGCAAGCAGGGACTGACTCCTTTCAAATCTCTATATGGCAGACCCTTCCTAACCAATGACCTCCTTCCTGACCAAGAGACAGCTCAGTGAATTTCCCATGTCACTCAACTTGCTAAATTCCAACAAGCACTCTCAGAGATCAAACAAGCAACCCTCAAGGAGGATATAAGGGGACCCCCTCTCTTTTGCCCTGGTGACCTAGTCCTAATAAAGTCTCCAAATCCAACCCGGGACTTACACACCCCGCTGGGGGAGGGGCCATATCCAGTCATTCTGTCTACTCTGATAGCAGTGTGAGTGGCTGGCCTGGATTCCTGGATCCATCACTCAAGAGTCAAGAGCTGGAATTCCTGTGCAGACATCACATCTCCACCTTCAGACCCAGAATTGGAGCCTGCCTCCTTCTCATGTGAACCTTTGGATGGATTAAAACTGCTGTTCAAAAAGGAGATGCCTATAGATATAGATAAATCATCTTCATAAGCCTTCTTTATCAATACCTCCTAATCAGTCTATTCATTCTGCTTGTAATTACTTTAAAAATAGGACTAGCTGCTACAGCTCCCTCTAGTTAAAATAGAGCCCCAAAAGACAGCATCAGCATGTTCCTTTCATTTGCTAACTATATTGCCATAGGGTTTGGTCTTCTGGGAACACTAGCACCCCATGAAGAGCTATAGCCCTTCATGGAAAACCAACAGGTTCTTAAATCTCTCTCGAGCATTTACCCTTCCAAAATCTCCACTAAAGGACTCCTGGGTTTGCTATGAGAGACCAACAGCCGCTCATCTGCCAGCATGGGTCTTATTAAATTTCACTCAGGGTCCTGTCCCTCTGTTGATATTCAGGCCAGATAATTTCTCCTATGCCATGGTTCCTCTTACAGGGGTCCCATGGAAAAACCAGTCTACTATGTCTTACTCTTGGCTTGGGTTCATTTTTCAGGTAAAAATTTGGATGTTTAACGTTTCTGTCCCAGACAACTATATGCCAGTATGTCATTCATCAATGACTTAGGGCCTACATCCCCCAAAGACATTTTTGACTTCACCACCCTTAAAGGTGACTAACATCTCACAGCCAGCTGGTGCTGTATGAATAACTCTAAGAGCCCCGATATGCTTAGGGCTAATGCTTGTAATGGGAGCCTTGTCTCCAAGCTAAATGAGTCCTCAAACCTCACTGGTAAAAACTCTTATTGCATACTTATGACTGGCCATCACAAATGTATCTTAATGAAATATATGACGGGATTAGAAGAACTGTATAACTCTACCTTTCCATCCCCTGTGCTTCCATCTTTTACCAGCAGCCTTAATGTCTCTGACTACTTGTTTCCAGGGGACACCTTCCAGGCCCAGGCTAACAACACTCAAGGTATCTTATGCCTTGAGGAAGGATATCTCTTTGTAGGGAGGTCATGGAAGAAGGGCCAGGAATGGGGGCTGCCATGTCTATACCCAAATCATACTAGGGGAAATTGGGCAATTGCCCAACTTACACCCAGTCCTAAGCATATCTCTTTTTGGAATAATACCATAATACATCAAACTGAATTTTCCCAATGAACAAGAACAGCTTCCCATAGAGATAAAAGGGAAATTACTCTAATTGTTTTTGGGGTAACTGCATTAATTGCAGCCCTCGCTGGAATCAGCTATGGGGTAGTTGCCAATCACATAACTATAAAAAAACCTAACCAAAGTAGTAGAACACACCTCATACCAGGTAGGCCTGGCCTTTAAGGACATACAAAGATCTTTGTCATCCCTTGCCTGTATGGTCACAGACCACCGCCTGGCCCTAGATTTTCTTTTGGCCAAACAAGGTGGGGTATGTGCCATCTCCAGTACCTCCTGTTGCACATATATAAACACTTCAGGCATCGTTGAAGAACAAGCAGATTACATTCACCAACAGGCTAAATGGCTCCGGGAGCAATCTCTTGAGACTCAGGTTTCTACACAGGTGTGGGACCAAATAAAATCCTGACTCCCCTCCAGGACTTGGTTCCTACCCTTTTTGGGGCCTATAGTTGCCATTATTCTCTTGCTTGTGTTTGGGCCTTGCATTTTAAATTTACTTGTCAAGTTTGTTTCTTCTCACCTAGAATCCATCAAACTACAAATGCCTCTGATGGAGATGAAAACAACCTACTATCGAGGTCCCCTTGACAACCCCTCTTGTGGTCAGCCCGCCGGGGAATCAAGGATGGACTGCAGGAGGTCCCAAAAGGTGATAAGTAGTCAAGGAGACACCTTTCCTTCCCAGGAAACCTCTGTCTGCACCTGAGAGACATCTCTGCCCCAAAAAGGCTATGAAACCCAATCCTCAATCCGACCCATGGGATCACCGGTTTCCAAGTCCCCCTGCATTCTCCAGTATGCAGTTTTTCTCTTCTCTTCTCTACAAATAAAATCTTTCCGACCTCTGCTTTTGGAGTCCGCCTGTGCATTCATCCTCAGAGTGGGCTCAAGAACCCTGAGCACCTGAAATTCCTGCGTGAGCCATCTGTGCATCAATGTATGACAGAGCCAGAAATTGAATTATGTAGTTGCAGGTGAAGGAATGTCAAAGACTGCCAGCAAGTACCAGAAGCTATGAAGACAACAAAGTATTCTGCCTACAACCTTCAGAGGAAGTTTGGCCCTGCTGACACCTTGATTTTGGACATCTACCTTCCAGAACTATGGGAAAATAAATTTCATTTGTTTTAAGCTCCCAGTTTATTGTCATGGCAGTTCTAGGAGATTAATACAAGAAAGTTCTATTAAATATTCCAAGTCTACATAGAATATTCAATTTGTCTATTTCATTTTATTATGGAATCATCAATTAAAGAATTATGTATTGATCATTGTTTATAAAATTCACAGAATATTCTATAGCCTTGAAATAGTCTACTTAAATCTCTTTGAGTTGATTTTTTATTGTTTTGTTTTAAATTTCTTTTATTGGACAGCCTTATTTCATTAAGCATTTGTTCACTTTGGCCTAATTTTCATTCCTGGGTGCTAGATGTTGTTTTTCGTCTTTGACTGACCAGAGCTTAGGTCTACTCTGGTGGCAATCCTGCAGGTGATGACACGCAAAGTGACCTGTACTCCTGAGGATTGATGAGTTTTTCTCATTGCTTTTATCCAACATTCACTGGCTAGGAGGATGTTCTGCTCTGATGACTTCACTAGAGAGGGCTGTAGTGGTATTGGAAGACATTTACTCAGTTTCAAGGGACAATTTTGTGCTTTCCCCTGGAGTGGCACCTCAGGTCAAGATTGTGCTCTAGCATCTGTGGATGGTAAGATGCCATATTCCCGTGTCGGAAGGGTGTGAATGCCTTCAGAGGGGAATACTTGCATTAGTTTGCTGGGGTTGTCATAACAAAGTGCCACAGACATGCGACTCAAGCAACAGAAATTTATTTCCTCACATATTAGAAGTCTAAAAGTCTAAGATCAAGTGGTGGAAGAGTTGGATTCTTCTGAAGTTTTCTGTCTTTGAATTTTAGTTGACCAGCTTCTCCTTGTGTTTTCACGTGGTCTGCCCACTGTACATGTGTATGCTTCAATCGTTTATAAGGATACTAGTCATATTGGATTACAGCCATTCATATAACTTCATCTTATCTTAATTACCTCTTTAAAGAACACATATCCAAATGTTGCTGCATTCTAGGATACTAGGAGCCAGGATTTCAACATATAAATTTGAGGGAAACATAATTCAATCTATAACTGTGGTTTTCTCCTCTCTAGTAGAGGGGGTTCAGAGAGTGAGAGCTTAAAACAGAGTCAACAACACCATTTGTTGGCAGAGTGGAAAGTTTTATAAGAATGAAAAGTTTGTATACGAACTGAATTTGCATTTCTATTAGTTGTAAAATGAGATGGGTTGAATAAAATGCAATGAGATATCTCTTAAGTTCTATATTTGGACTAACTCTTCAGATTGCCATTAGCATCATAAATTTGGGGTGGAAGACTGGTATTGGGAAAGGTGGTCAAAGGAAAGTTGTTGACTTCCCACCCCCTTCTATGCTGCGGTTCCTTGACCTGGAATATTTCTTTACAAGGAGAAAAAGCTTTTGTAAACTGTGCTGGTCTTATCACCTTGTGAAGAAATATCTTTTCTTGTTCCAGACTTACTGTGCTCTCCTTGGTTCTGCTTAAGGATGTTCATCCTATGGTAACACGGAATTAGGACCCACAGAAACACCACACTGGCAATGAAAATGGCCACCAAAGAGCCCTGGCTTAACTTCCAGGGAAAGACTTTCTCCTGGTTCTCCTAACCGGGGCCCACGACTAAATCCACATGTGTGAATTTTCTGGCTTTTTTTCTCCCTTCCTCCCTCTCTTCCTTCTTTCCTTTTTTTGTCAGTCCTGAGGTTTAAACTTGGCCTTGAGGTTGCTAGGTCAGCAAGAACTTTGCCACTTGAGAAACATTCCCTGCCCTGTTGGCTTTTTAAGTTATATTTCAGATACAGTCTTTATTATTATTATTATTATTGTTGTTATTATTGTGCTGGGTTAGGGTACATTGGAGTATTTACAAAGGTTCTTACAATGTATCAAATATATCATACTTGAATTCACCCCCTTTGCTGCTCCCAATTTCTAAAATAGTTTCAACAGGTCAGATACAGTCTTGCACCTTTGTCTGGGCTGGCCTCTGACTGTGATCCTCCTTCCTTCACCTCCCTCATAGATGGGAGGATTATAGGTGTGAGTTACTGCACCCATTTCATCTTTTTTTTTTTTTGCAATACTGAGGTTTGAACTCAGGGCTTACACCTTTACAGCTTGAGCCATTGCCAGCTCTTTTTTTGTGAAGGTTATTTTCGAGATAGGGTCTCACAAACTACTCTTCTGGGCTGGCTTTGAACGGAGATCCTTCTGATCTCTGCCTCCTGAGTAGCTAGGATTATAGGCATGAACCATCAGCACCCAGCTTATTTTATCTTTTCTGTAAGTTGTAACACTGTTATGGGCAGTGAAAATTTCTCTCTCCCCAGTTTTGGCTAAAATTATAAATAAGTTTATTTTCCATATATATGTATATATGTATACATATATGTGTATATACATATATAAAATTACATATAATTTCTTGGCAGGTGTTTAGACTCAGAACCAGGCTTTATGGTCAGAAGCTCCAGCAACAATACGGCACCTGGCTGTATGACTGTATCTGTTCCAGTGGGGAGGAAAGTGGGTCCTTTGCCTCTAGCAAAAGAGGGGTGAGTGCAAATCATCTCCCTATAGTGGTGCTGCCCTTCCTGTATGTGGGTAAGGCATTGTTGTATCTAGTGCCTGTGTAACTTATGCTTTTCTTGGTGACTCTGACACTTGAAATCCATGATGGAAAGATATGCTGGGACTATGCTCCTGGTGACATTGTTGTGCCAGTTGCTATCCTCCATGTGCTCCTGGAGGTAGGAATAGGTGCCACTTGCTCAACACTGCATTTTTTTTTCACTGTTATTTGAAAGATACAGCATTTTATATAAAAATGTATCTCCTATGTTTGGGATCAGGTGAAGTAATCACTTATGGGTAAAACAATTTAGCCATAAGTAGCTGAGAGTGGTGCTTGTCTGTTCTAGGTACTTGAAGACTGGTGTCTACCCTTCTTTAAGAATCTTTGTTTAGGACACTAAAAAAACTATTACATGTTGGTTATGAAATAATTCTGAATTATTTTTCTGTGTCTTGGTATAATACTGTATGGTTAATGAGGCTTTCTATTAAAATAAATTTATGAAAAATGAAATAAAAATAAATATGCATAAGACTCTTAAAATTGTAAACAAATCAATTCACAACTAATGATATATACTGAAATATTTCTTAGAAGGGAAATTTTCTTGGATGAAAATTTGGCTTTTTTTTTTTTTTTTTGATAATACTGGGGTTTGCATGCAGGGCCTCAAGCTTGCTAGGCAGTCATTCTACCACATGAACTACTCTGTCAGCCTGAAAATCTGGTTTCTATACCCTTAATTTCTGCTATCATGAGAATATTTAAACCAAGGAAATTTTTTATAAAAACATTAATGAAAACTTTTGCTGTACATAAGTAATGGTTTGGTAGAAAAATGTGTGCAGTTGTATAGATTTAGATTTTTCTCTCATCTGTTTTCTCTGAGCAATGGCAGAGTTGATTTTTATTTTAACTTATTTTAATTAAAAAATGTAAATGGACAAATAATAATTACATGGTATGTAGTTATATGTATTTATGTGATGTTTTGATGTATGTGTGAATGTAAGATGACTAAATCAGGCTAACAAGTAAACCTATCACCTCACATACTTAATATTTCTTGTGGTAAAAACATGTAAAATCTGATCTTTTAGCAATTTTGAAATATACCATGGATTATTATTTATGATAGTCACCATTCTATAGAATAGATTCCTAAAGTTTACTTTTCCTGTCTAACTGAAGCTTTGTGCCCTTTGACCAACATCTCCCCTTCCCCATCATCCTCCTTTCCCAGGCTCTGGTAACCGTCTGTCTACTCTTCTTCTGTAAGCTCAATGCTTTTAGATTCCATATATAAATGAGATCATTTGGTAATTGTCTTTCTGTGCTATTCAACATAGTTCTGAAACCATTGCAATAAGAAAGAGAAAGCATTAAAAAATACATCCAGATGGACAGGGAGAGAAAAGATGTCTTTTTGTAGATGACATGATCTTAAATATAGAAAACCCTAAAAGTTCCACCAAAAAAACCCTGTTAGAACTAATAAACATCTATTTCCAACTTTAAATATACATAGATAACTTGGAAAATTAAAATTTTATCACCGTGACAGTGTGAAGGACATCCAGTGACCATAAAAAAGGATATTTTCAATAAACCAAATGTAGTTGTTTCTTTCCTCCCCTTACAGTTTGTTTACTGTTTTGGTTATTATACAAACTTCATATGTTTTTATTTAATACAAAAAAGAATAAAATCCACTCAATAGGAAAAATATAACTAGAAGAAATTGCAATCCAATCTTCTCCAAACATAATTCAGTATAGCAACAAGAAGACAAATCACATTTCTATATACAGGGAGGCAATCAGGTCATGAATCATGCCATTTGATTCTACTGAGGGACTCGATATATTTGCAATCATTTGGAGTGAGAATATTTATGCCTCTTCTCCATAGGTTTGTTGAAGTATATTTTCACTTTTCTGGTACCATTATACTTTTCTGTAGTTCCTTTATATTGTCTCTGGGCCTTTTGGACAAATTTGGAAAAGAATTTGTTGTAACCATGGTGAGTTAGGGGTATAATCAACATAAAATGAATTATCAGGATGGTTTATAAAATGTTTGTGATATTCCCTTCAGTATATTGTGATATCTTTACAAAATGGTTGATGAAATTTTGAAGCTAAATTACCCCTAGTGAGGAAAAATGCAAAATAAAAGCTTGATGGCTGTAAGCATATGAATTAGACTCAGGCTTTTCTGGGCTCCAGAAAAACTAACAGGGAACACTGAATTATGAGTTTCTTCCTTAGGCAAGTAAAACTCTAACTTTAAGAGTTTCTATAAGAAAACCACAACTTTGGGGCTGGGGATACAGCTCAGTGGTAGAGCGCTTGTCTTGCATGTGCAGAGGCCTGGGTTTAAGTCCCAGCACTTAAACTGGAGGGAAGGAGGGATGGAGGGAAGGAGGGAAAGAGGGAGGGAAGGAAACCACAACTTTGCATTATTTGCAGTCTGAAGCCAAAATATTCTTCTGGATATTGACTTAAAAGCTTATGTAACATCATTAAAGTCACCAGACCCTAAGCTCAGAAATATTGCACACATTTAATGTAGATATGTTTTAAGTTCTCCAACACTGGCAAAGACGCAAATTGGTGTATATTTAAGAAATTAATTGAAGCAGACTCTCCAACTGTTTTAAGATATGAAAAAAGAGTCTCAGTGTCTAAGATAAAGAGATATGAACACCAAGTATAGAAATGCTTGGGTAATCGTGTTCTGCAAGTGCTTTCTCTTCACTATGTGTTTTTGTCATTAGGAGTTGACAGGTCTGGTAGTGCTGTTGTATACTTCAAGTTCTTTTTTGTGCGTGGTACTGGGGGTTGACCTCAGAGTCTTTTGCTAGTCAGGCATTCTACCACTTTGAGTCACGCTGCCAGCCCTGTTTGTATTGATTATTTTTGAGATATGGTCTTGCTTTATGCCCAGGCCTTCTGAATGGCAATCCTCCTACTTGTGTTTCCGTGCATAGCTGGAATGACAGTCACATGCCACCATACCCAGTCATTAGTTGAGATGGACTCCCCAGAATTTTTTTCCTGGCTGCCCTTGATCTCTGCCTCCTCAGTAGCTAAGAATACAGGCTTGAACCATGAAGTCAGCTCGTATGGAAATGTATGTACAAGTTTCAATAATAACTCAAGGGAAATGTAGCCATTTGGAGATACAACCATTGTAATCTAAAGTCATCAAGAGTTCTCAAACTTGGAGGGAGAGGAGTTAAGAAAGAGTACATTGTATGCATGATCAAGTACATTGTATGCATATGTAACTATCACAATGAAAACAATTTATACAATTAATTTTATGCTAATAAAAATGAATTCTCAAACTTTTTCAAATAGCAGGAAACTATTTTCACTCACACAAATTATGCATGGATTTCCCAGAGTAGAAAGTACATTTTAAAAAGTGTGTTTACCTCACAAAGCAGAGGAGCAAGTAGGATAGATAAGTCAGAGATCACACACTGAGGCCCAAGAACCAAAATTGGCCCACCTGTTTTCAGGGAGTAAGTGAGTTAAAAGTGTTTTTTACATCTTTAAGGTGTTGAAAATTATCAAAAGAATCATATTTCATGACACATTATAAGATTCGGATTTAAGTATCCATTAATAAAATTTTATTGAAATACAGCCATGGTCATTCATTTGCCTACTACCCATGGCTGGTTTCTCAATACAAGGGTTAATTTGAGTAGTTGCCACAAAAACATTGCTCTTTATAAAGCTGGAAACATTCACTTTCTGGCCTTTTACAGAAAGTTTCTCAATTGCTGTAAATCAGAACATTTTTTCTCACTCCTTAAAAACAGGATTTAGTATGGTATCTACTCTGCCATTTGTAAATATCCCTGCATATCAGTCATCGTATCTACTTGAAGGCAAGTTTTATCAGTCATAAGGGGGGGTGAATACATGTCTGTGTTGGATCCTGGGGGAAATTCTGAATGAATGTATGTTGTAGACCTCTGCCCTCACATAGCTTAAAACTTAGTTCAAGAAAAAAAAAAGAGTTCTATTCTGTGTTGAATAAAATGCAGACTTGCCTAACTTCTGTTTTTAACAGGAAATATTCATAGTAGGCTTGTGTATAGAGGGAAAAATCAAAGGCTGGGGAAATGAAGGAGAAAGTTTCCATCACAGCAAATAAAACAATTTCCAATTGAATATTGAGCATCCTTGTTTTTAAGCCATTCTATTCCTCTCTGCTCTTTTTTTTTTTTCCCCATTCTCTCACCTCAAATGCAGTGGACTTAGCTATTTCTGTTCTGTCTTAGCTGCTGGGGCCCATTCCTTCAAGATCCCACCTTTCTCTTCAAGCGCTAATTAATGTTTGGTTTTTACTTTGTTCCCTAAACAAAGATCGTTCTCTTCCTAAGAGAAATTCTGATGTTGCCTATCAAGAGATGTTTAAAAAACAACAGCAACATCAAAACAAAACAAAGCAAGAATATGAGCAAAAGTCTGGAGACCAAAGCACCAGCAGTGAGGAAATAAGAACAAGAGTAGAATTGAATAATAGGTTAAATAAAGAAGACCAGAGAAGTAAGTGAGATGTGGGCAAAGGGCCAGGTGGTGGAGAAATAGAGAATAAAGAACCAATATGTGTTTTTGAGTAAGGAAAGGCACTATGAAAGTGGCACTTACCAAATGCAGAATTGAGGCTGGATTCAAGGTCAAGAGGTTAGATAGCAGAATGACATAATAATCTCAGGATATTATGGTAGGAGGCTGGGTGATACTGATAGGGATAGAGAGAAAATGGCTACAAAGATTTTCTAGAGGAAAAAAATTTATGTGACATAGTTCTCAGGAATGCAAGGAGGGGGAAAAGAGGCTTATAAGGTTTGAGCATGGATAACTTGAAAAGTGGAAACATCAAACATGTTACTATTTTTTAAATAAATGTATGATTTATGTCTTTCCTGTCCTTATAAAAGAATTTGAACTCTTCATAGAAAAGACACATACTCATCATACAGGGAAATAAAATTAAGGCAGAGATCTAAGACAACAGAGAAAAAGGGAATTTAGGGTGAAATAATCCTTTCGGCATTAAATTTAGCTCTGAAGCTTCCTATAGGTGAGGCAGGTGGCTTCCCAGCTGTAGCTATCTACACTACTTCCTCCAGAGACCATCGCTCACCTGGCAGTAAATTTGGAAATGAATCACACTGATTTTTACCATATAAGGATATGAAACAGAGATGGTCCTAGAAGGGGTATGTTAAAGATGCTGTTCATAAACCCAATCTACTGATGAACATGTGAGAAAATCTGGGATCATTGTGTTAAGTCATGATTTTATGAAGGCTTTTCTGAAGAAAAGGAGGCTGATATGGATCAAGTAGGTTGAGAACTGTGTCTGGGTGCTTGGACTCATTATTAATTTGTAGAATTTTGCCCTACTAATTTTGATTAGAGTTGTATTGTAATAAAGGTATGTTTCACATACAGTTTTCTCTCCAATCCCCTTTCTTTTTATTTATTTTGTAGTTCTACGTAAAGTCACAAAAAATTCCTTGCCTATAGAAATCTTTGCTAACTCTTTACCTACATTATAAAGAAAAGTAATGACCACGTGGTACTTATTAAATGTTTACCATGTGTCATCTTCTGCTCTAAATACCTAATAAATATAAAGTCATTTAAAAGTTTCACCTACCATACTAGGTAGATAGTTCTCATCTCCATTTACAGAAGAGGAAATAGAGGCAAAGAATGATTTTAAAAGGTGCCCAAGGCTTATTATACATAAGGCAGTATTATACATGGGGCTGTAAAGATTGTGCACTGCATAATTCCAGGGGTCTCCATTTTGTATCCTCCATTATATGCCCTACAGCTGCCTGCCTAGGTCAAGAAGATCTACTTGACCAGTAGATCTTGATGCCAGGTCACAGAGTTAGTGATTGATGCAGATAATATTCTTTTTTTTTTTTTTCCAGTATTAGGGTTTAAACTTAGGGCCTCTCATTTGCTAAGTAGGTATTAGGCAATCTGGCTCCAGCCCTATCTTTAACAAACATGCTAACATAGGACTTTTTTTTCCCTTTTTTTTTCTTTTATTATTCATATGTGCATACAAGGCTTGGGTCATTTCTCCCCCTGCTCCCACCCCCTCCCTTACCACCCACTCTGCCCCCTGCCTCTCCCCCCCAACCCCCTCAATACCCAGCAGAAACTATTTTGCCCTTATTTCCAATTTTGTTGTAGAGAGAGTATAAGCAATAATAGGAAGGAACAAGGGTTTTTGATGGCTGAGATAAGGATAGCTATACAGGGAGTTGACTCACATTAATTTCCTGTGTGTGTGTGTTACCTTCTAGGTTAATTCTTTTTGATCTCACCTTTCTCTAGTTCCTGGTCCCCTTTTCCTATTGGCCTCAGTTGCTTTTAAGGTATCTGCTTTAGTTTCTCTGCATTAAGGGCAACAAATGCTAGCTAATTTTTTAGGTGTCTTACCTATCCTCACCCCTCCCTTGTGTGCTCTCGCTTTTATCATGTGCTCAAAGTCCAATCCCCTTGTTGTGTTTGCCCTTGATCTAAAGTCCACATATGAGGGAAAACATACGATTTTTGGTCTTTTGGGCCAGGCTAACCTCACTCAGAATGATGTTCTCCAATTCCATCCATTTACCAGCAAATGATAACATTTCGTTCTTCTTCATGGCTGCATAAAATTCCAATGTGTATAGATACCACATTTTCTTAATCCATTCATCAGTGGTGGGGCATCTTGGCTGTTTCCATAACTTGGCTATTGTGAATAGTGCCACAATAAACATGGGTGTGCAGGTGCCTCTGGAGTAACCTGTGTCACAGTCTTTTGGGTATATCCCCAAGAGTGGTATTGCTGGATCAAATGGTAGATCTATGGTTTAGCTTTTTAAGTAGCCTCCAAATTTATTTCCAGAGTGGTTGTACTAGTTTACATTCCCACCAACAGTGTAAGAGGGTTCCTTTTTCCCCGCATCCTCACCAACACCTGTTGTTGTTGGTGTTGCTGATGATGGCTATTCTAACAGGGATGAGGTGGAATCTTAGCGTGGTTTTAATTTGCATTTCCTTTATTGCTAGAGATGGTGAGCATTTTTTCATGTGTTTTCTGGCCATTTGAATTTCTTCTTTTGAGAAAGTTCTGTTTAGTTCACTTGCCCATTTCTTTATTGGTTCATTAGTTTTGGGAGAATTTAGTTTTTTAAGTTCCCTATATATTCTGGTTATCAGTCCTTTGTCTGATATGTAGCTGGCAAATATTTTCTCCCATTCTGTGGATGTTCTCTTCAGTTTAGAGACCATTTCTTTTGATGAACAGAAGTTTTTTAGTTTTATGAGGTCCCTTTTATCTATGCTATCTCTTAGTTGCTGTGCTGCTGGGGTTTCGTTGAGAAAGTTTTGCTTATACCTATTAATTCCAGAGTATTTCGTACTCTTTCCTGTATCAACTTTAGAGGTTGTGGTCTGATATTAAGATCCTTGATCCATTTTGAGTTAATATTGGTATAGGCTGATATACATGGATCTAGTTTCAGTTTTTTGCAGACTGCTAACCAGTTTTCCCAGCAGTTTTTGTTGAAGAGGCTGCTATTTCTCCATCGTATATTTTTAGCTCCTTTGTCAAAGACAAGTTGGTTATAGTTTTGTGGCTTCATATCTGGGTCCTCTATTCTGTTCCACTGGTCTTCATGTCTGTTTTTGTGCCAGTACCATGCTGTTTTTATTGTTATTGCTTTGTAATATAGTTTGAAGTCAGATATTGTGATACCTCCTGCATTGTTCTTTTGACTGAGTATTGCTTTGGCTATTCGTGGCCTCTTGTGTTTCCATATAAAATTCATGGTAGATTTTTCAATCTCTTTAATGAATGTCATTGGAATTTTGATGGGAATTGCATTAAACATGTAGATTACTTTTGGGAGTATTGACATTTTTACTATGTTGATTCTACCAATCCATGAGCATGGGAGATCTCTCCACTTTCTATAGTCTTCCTCAATCTCTTTCTTCAGAAGTGTATAGTTTTCCTTGTAGAGGTCTTTCACATCTTTTGTTAGGTTTACACCTAGGTATTTGATTTTTTTTTGAGGCTATTGTAAATGGAATTGTTTTCATACATTCTTTTTCAGTTTGCTCATTGTTAGTGTATAGAAATGCTAATGATTTTTCTATGTTGATTTTATATCCTGCTACCTTGCTGTAGCTATTGATGATGTCTAGGAGCTTCTGAGTAGAGTTTTTTGTGTCTTTAAGGTATAGGATCATGTCATCTGCAAATAGGGATATTTTGACAGTTTCTTTATCTATTTGTATTCCTTTTATTCCTTCTTCCTGCCTAATTGCTCTGGCTAGGAATTCCAGTACTATGTTGAATAGGAGTGGAGATAGTGGGCATCCTTGTCTGGTTCCTGATTTTAGAGGGAATGGTTTCAGTTTTTCTCTGTTAAGTATAATGCTGGCTGTAGCTTTGTCATATATAGCTTTTATAATGTTGAGGAACTTTCCTTCTATTCCTAGTTTTCTTAGAGCTTTTATCATGAAATGGTGTTGGATCTTATCAAAGGCTTTTTCTGCATCTATTGAGATGATCAAGTGGTTCTTGTCTTTGCTTCTGTTAATGTGGTTTATTACATTTATTGATTTTCGTATGTTGAACCACGCCTGCATCCCTGGGATGAAGCCTACTTGGTCGTGGTGAATAATCTTTTTGATGTGTTGTTGAATTCGGTTTGCCATTATTTTGTTGAGGATTTTTGCATCAATGTTCATTAAGGAGATTGGCCTATAGCTCTCCTTTTTGGAGGTGTCTTTGCCTGGTTTTGGGATAAGTGTAATACTGGCTTCATCAAATGTATTAGGCAGTTTTACTTCCCTTTCTATCTCGTGGAACAGTTTAAGGAGGGTTAGTATCAGTTCTTCTTTAAAAGTCTGATTGAATTCAGCAGAGAATCCATCAGGTCCTGGACTTTTCTTTTTGGGGAGACTCTTAATTGATGCTTCAATTTCATTTTGTGTTATAGGTCTATTCAGGTGATTAATTTCCTCTTGGTTCAGTTTTGGATGATCATATGTGTCTAGAAATCTGTCCATTTCTTTAAGATTTTCAAATTTCTTTGAATATAGGTTCTCAAAGTAGTCTCTGATGATTTCCTGGACTTCCATGGTGTTTGTTGTTATCTCCCCTTTTGCATTCCTAATTCTACTAATTTCGGTCTTTTCTGTCCTCATTTTAGTCAGGTTTGCCCGGGGTCTATCGATCTTGTTTATTTTTTCAAAGAACCAACTTTTTTGCTTCATCAATTCTTTGTATGGTTTTTTTGGTTTCTATTTCATTGATTTCAGCCTTTATTTTTATTATTTCTCTCTTTCTATTTGTTTTGGGATTTGCTTGTTCTTGTTTTTCTAGGAGTTTGAGATGTATCATTAGGTCATTGATTTGGGATCTTTCAGTCTTTTTAATATATGCACTCATGGCTATAAACTTTCCTCTCAAGTCTGCCTTAGCTGTGTCCCATAGGTTCCGGTAGGTTGTGTTTTCATTTTCATTGACTTTCAGGAACTTTTTAATTTCCTCTTTTATTTCATCAATGATCCATTCTTCATTAAGTAATGAGTTATTTAGTCTCCAGCTGTTTGCATGTTTTTTGTCTTTACTTTTGTTGTTGAGTTCTACTTTTACTGCATTGTGATCAGACAGTATGCATGGTATTATTTCTATTTTCTTAAATTTGCTGAAACTTGCTTTGTGCTCTAGGATATGATCTATTTTGGAGAAGGTTCCATGGGCTGCTGAGAAGAATGTATATTGTGTAGAGGTTGGATGAAATGTTCTGTAGACATCAACTATGTCCATTTGATCTATTGCATATTTTAGATCTAGGATTTCTTTATTGATTTTTTGTTTGGATTATCTATCTATTGATGATAATGGGGTGTTAAAGTCTCCCACAATCACTGCATTGGAGTTAATATATACTTTTAGGTCTTTCAGGGTATGTTTGATGAAATTGGGTGCATTGACATTGGGTGCATACAGATTGATGATTATTATTTCCTTTTGGTCTATTTCCCCTTTTATTAGTATGGAATGTCCTTCTTTATCTCGTTCGATCAATGTAGGTTTGAAGTCTACTTTGTCAGAGATAAGTATTGCTACTCCTGCCTGTTTTCGGGGGCCATTGGGTTGGTAAATCTTCTTCCAGCCTTTCATCCTAAGCCTATGCTTATTTCTGTCAGTGAGATGAGTCTCCTGTAAGCAACAAATTGTTGGATCTTCCTTTTTAATCCATTTCGTCAAGCAGTGCCTTTTGATGGGTGAATTAAGTCCGTTAACATTAAGTGTTAGTACTGATAGGTATGTGGTGATTCCTGCCATTTAGTTGTGTTAGTTGTGTGAAGGTTTGATTGTGTGTACCTAAGTTGAGGTTACTCTCTACTGTCTTGCGCTTTTTCTTTTCCTGTGGTTTGGTGCTGCCTGTCTTTTCATGGTTAAGTTGGGTGTCACTTTCTGTGTGCAGAATCCCTTGAAGAATCTTTTGTAGTGGTGGCTTTGTGGTCGCATATTGTTTTAGTTTCTGCCTATCATGGAAGACTTTTATTGCTCCATCTATTTTGAATGATAGTTTTGCTGGGTAGAGTATCCTGGGGTTGAAGTTATTTTCATTCAGTGCCTGGAAGATCTCACCCCACGCTCTTCTTGCTTTTAATGTTTCTGTTGAGAAGTCTGCTGTGATTTTGATGGGTTTACCTTTGTATGTTACTTGTTTTTTCTCTCTTACAGCCTTCAATATTCTTTCCTTAGTTTCTGAACTTGTTGTTTTAATGATGATATGTCGTGGGTTAGTTCTATTTTGATCTGGTCTGTTTGGTGTCCTGGAGGCCTCTTGCATTTGTATGGGAATATCTTTCTCTAGATTTGGGAAATTTTCTGTTATTATTTTGTTGAATATATTATGCATTCCCTTCTTGATGCCCATGATTCTCAAGTTATTCTTTTGTTGGAGTTGGTGAGTTCTTGCATTTTCTTTTCACAGGTCTTGATTTGTTTAATTAATACTTCTTTGGTTTTTCCTTTAATTACCATTTCATCTTCAAGTTTTGAGATTCTGTCTTCTGTTTGTTCTATTCTGCTGGATTGGCCTTCTGTTTTGTTTTGCAGTTCTGTTTCATTCTTTTTTCTGAGGTTTTCCATGTCCTGGGTGGTTTCCTCTTTAATGTTGTCTATTTTTGTCCTGAGTTCATTTATCCATTTATTCATCATGTTCTCTCTTTCACTTTTGTGTTTATACAGTGCTTCTATGGTTTCCTTCTAACATAGGACTTTTTCCTTTGATACAATCCTTGCCCCCATGAGGTTATTCTTAGGAGCAATGAGCTTTGAAGGACTGGTAATCTCATCCTGGGGTTGGCAATCCCAGTCTATCAGTGAGTTCCTGATTATAGCAAGATAACTTCTTTTGTATTATTCAGGAACTATTTATTATCAGTCATATTTGTTTCACACTGTAGCAAAACAGAACATTTAAGTAATAGAACTGTGATCAATAGGTCATTGATAGAAGTTGAGAGTATTGTTTAACCAAAACCAGAATTCTGTTAATAGTTCCTTTCCTTGTACATTTATAAGACACTTTTTTTCCTTTATGCTAACAGGATTCTTTATGTCTTTTTTATGTTCTTAACACCAATATTGCAGAGAAAAATGTAGGGGAAGATAAGCAGAGGTTTATTAGTAATCCAAGATCATAATAATAATTATTTTTATATTGCATGCACTTGTACTTGGCAAGGAAAAAGTCTATTGATTTTTTTAAAAGCCCACAAATGAAAACTGACTTTAGCTGTTCTGCCTTCAAATAAAGGTAAAGAATCAGAAAGTTTAATTTCTAGAATGAGAAGATGTAATTCTATATAGAAACTAGCAACTGAATTGAAGGTGTTGAATCCTGATAAAACTTAAAATACCCACACAATAGTTCTTCTAAGAGTGGAGCACTGGGTGCTGTAAGGCAGTTTAGAATATTGGAACAAATGGGATTTGTCAAGCACAGTACTGTTGTTGCCATTTGGGGGAGAGGGGCTATCCTGTGCATTGTAGGGGGGATAGCAACATCCCTGGCCCTATTAGATGCCAGTAGTGCTTTCTTCTCAATTGTGACAACTCAAAATGTCTCCAGACAATACTAAATATTCATGGGAGACAAAATTGACCCAAGTTGAAAACTACCCAGACACACATAAGTAGGCTG
This sequence comes from Castor canadensis, assembly GCF_047511655.1. Lineage (NCBI taxonomy): Eukaryota > Metazoa > Chordata > Mammalia > Rodentia > Castoridae > Castor > Castor canadensis. Next base: position 40,324,413 of record NC_133387.1, read on the forward strand.
AGAAGTGAATAGGTACCAGAGTTAGATTGCTCCCAATTATCATTCCTGAAAGCATAGTCCTTGGACCAGCATCCTCAGACTCACCTGTCAGTTGTGAGAAATGCAGAATCTCAAGAACCACCTAGCCAGAATCTATACTGTAGTACCATCTCAAGATTATCCAGCACACATTAACTTTGAGAACTGCTCTAGTCTATGTATTAAAACAGAGGCAATTCTGAACACTTCACATGTCCAAGGAAATAGCTAGAGGGACTGTAGAAAGCTCAGTGGAGAGACTGACAAGGGACTGGAGAAAAGGTGAGGAGAGGAACAGTAAAGCTTAGGGCAGAAATTTTCTAATGCAGGGTGGCTGAGATACTCAGGAAAAATAATACTTAGTATCCCATTGTGTCATTTAAAGTCACTGCTATGCCCTCTAAGTCCCCAAACCTGCACTACTACTTTGTTATATGTAAGAGCCTTGTGTTTTTACTACTTTGTGATATTAAAGAAAATGTTTGTGTTGGTGTACAGCACTCACAAGAGACCAGCTAGCTATAGGAAGCAAAGCACAAGGAGTTCAGGAGTTTGGTAAAAGCAGGAGTTTAAAGCAAGAGATGATTAGGAAAACTGTGTCACCAAACATCTCTAGTAATATGTGACATGTTGGGGCAGAGGGTGGACAATCAGAGATGCAGATTCTGCATGTGGAATGGGGTCTAAGGTCATGTTCATGTTAAAGGAAGAATGACTCTCCCTCTCCTTTCATGTTAAGTGAAGAAAACCCTAGAGTAGAAGAAGGAGATGAGGTATTGGCATTTATAAATTTCCATCCAATTCTCTGTGTTCTACACTAAGGTGGTTACATTTCTAAAGAAATGGGTATGTACTTCCAAAAATGTAGGTTCCTGGTTTCAATTAATCTGTATAACTAAATGATCTGCATGTATAACTGAAGTCTTTATATGGTGACCGTCCAAGCACAGACATCTTAGCAATAACCTTTCCATCAATCTTAATATAAGTAAGGGAAGAAGTAGAGCATGAAAGTGACATATTTGTCTTGGGGCCATGTAAAGTGGCAAGCTTAGGCAAAAAGTTAAGAAGACCTTGGTGTTGTGCCCCTGTAATTCCTGCTCCTCCAGGGTGGGGAGTGGGGGAGAGGGGTGGCATAGGCAGGAGGATTGATCCAAGGTTGGCCTGGGCAAAAACGAGACTCTATCTGAAATGTAACTAAAGCTAAAAGGGGTTAAGGGGATGGTGGAATGGCTCAGGTGGGAGAGCACCTGCCTAGCAAGCATGAGACCCTGAATTCAAACAATAGCACTGTCAAAAAAAAAAAAAAACAAAACAAAACAAAAAGAAGAAAAAGATAAGAAAGTAATTCTAAAACACATATTAACTCAGTCAAGAGTAATTTTTATTAATTTGTATGAATAATATCCCCCTCCTTCTCTGATGCAGCCTCAAGAATCAATTGTTACAAATAGAACAAGTTAAATTTACCTTGAAGAAATGTTTTTGGAGCAATCTGCTTGACTTCCATTTTGGAAAATAATCTGGTAGTTTCTTAAAAAGTTAAACCTACATTTACCATGAGATCCAGCCATTCCTCTCCAAAGTATTTACCCAGCATAACGAGAGAATGCGTATTTACACAAGAACTTATGGATAAATACTTACAACAGCTTTATTTTAATGATTCTCAGAGAAGAGAAAAACCAAATGTCCACCAAGAGGTAAACAATTTGGGTCAACAAATTATAGATAATCCATACAATAGAACACTATGCAGCAATAAAACAGAAAGAAGGATTTACACACATTAACAACAGGAATGAACCTTAAATGAATTGTGCTGGAAGAATCCAGATCCTCCCCCACCCCGCTAGAAAGAGTACACACTATGCTATTCTATTTTTATAAAGCTAGAAACTTGTAGAGAGATGAATGAGTACCACCTGCAGAGTGGGAGTGGGAGGTGAATTACAGAGGGGCCCTGGGAGAACTTTTGGGGGGATGGGCATGTCATTATTCTGATTGTGGAAGTGAGTTCATGAATGTTCATGTGTGTCAAATGGTACACTGTGGATATGTTCCATTTACTGTACATCAATTAACCTTCAATGGAATAAAACACTAGAACAAAAACTGTTTAAAATGTTTATAGGCCATAAATTATCACAGAAAGGAAGAAATGTGTTAAATATGGTTAACATTTTTAAAGCAAAAACGAGCCACATTTTCTGACTTTCCAATTAATCTTACAATGGCCCTGGTTTTACTTCTCTGAAGTACAGTCTGATGTTTAGTTGGTGCAGCACTTTGACTTGTATGTTAATAGCTATCTTTGTGTCTTTCGTATTAATTAGCCTATCGTTCATGTTGCAACTGCTTTTTTTTTCTACTTAAATATCTTATTGAAAGGGGCCTCAGAATAGAAGTCAATATTTATGAGAGAAAAGAGACCCTTACCCTCATGTAAATACTACATTTTGTTTGCCAAAAGGGCTAGTTGTGTGCATGCCACACTTATTTGCATGTTCCTTTATCACATGAGATCAATCCATGAGACTGCTTTATAAAATATATAATACTAGAGGTTGGAAATTGCTGCTATTAATTAATTATGATGATGACTGATGATTATTAATTCATTTGATCAATACAATTAGCTAATTTACAAGACTCAAATTCCAAAGTGAACTGATGCATTAATAATAAAGTTAACCTGAAACTGATCTGAGTAATGAGGTACAGGCTCCATAGGAGCACCCCCAAGATGTGTGCAACCAGCACTGCTTTTCCTTTTCTAAGACAACTGTAATATTTGTGCATATGTACATAGTTGTGTTTGTTTACACAAATAATCCCAAGGATTATTAAGTTTGGCCAGTGACGGACAGCCAGTTAGTGGCATAAGCAATGAACACCAGGTCAAATAAGCTTGTAGGAAATAACAACCCTTGTCTCACTTTTCTACACATTAGAAAGTATTACCTCAAAACAAAGAAAGCACACAGCCTCCTTCTTTACAGAATCCTCTGTAACTAGGTTTTTCTTTTTAACCACCTATATTTCACCTTGTCTATTTTGCTCCCTAGTCTCCTTTTTAAAAATTTCACTTAGTCTGCTGTGCTTTTGTACAAATAAAAGTTCAATTTTCTCTTCCTTATTCTCTTCCAAGGCTTTTTCTTTCCTGTCAGGGATTATCTATGTCAATCAAATCCTTAAAAAAAAGCTCTTTCTTTCACAGACAGTTTTTTCAGAACCATGGCATAATGGAAGTTGGCTTAGAATTTTCAGTTTCTTTTGCTCATCTTGAGCACATCATGTCCACATGGTCTTTGAGTGTTTGTTTATTTTACTTCACACATTTCAAAGGATTTGAAATAAAAAATCTTTTCTAACTTCTCAGTTGAGTCCTTGAAAACCTGATGTATCTTTGACTTGTGTCTGTCTTTCATTTTTGAGGCTAATGAAGGTTTGGGGTTATCTCCTTTAGGCTTGAATATCCCTTCTTGGAAATTTCCTTAGTGTACCACACATGGATTTTTTAAAAGATGATCACTATAATCCTAATTATTAGATGCCTTTACCAAATTTGTGAGCAATGTATGTATTAGTCAGGGTCTTTCATAGAAACAGAACCAATATATCTTCAGGACGGAATTTATTATAAGTTACTGCTCATGCAACTATGGAAGCTGAGTCCCATGATCTGCCACCTGCAAGCTGGAGATCCAGGAAAACTGGTGTGGTGTGCTTCTGAATGTGGTGTAGTTCTGAAATCTAAGAGCCAGAGAGCTAATGGTACAGATTCCAGTCTGAGTCTAAAGGCTGAGAATCAGGAGTATCAAGAGCAGAAGATCAACATGCCAGCTCAATTAGGCAAAGTTAATTTCACCTTCCTTCACCTTTTTTTCTAGTTAGGCACTTCAATGGATTAGATGCTACCCACATACACATTGGGGAGGACCATGTCCTTTACTCAGTCTGCCTATTCAAATGTTAATATCTTCTAGAAATATCCTCACAGACACACAGATATAATATTTAACCAGCAATCTGGGCATCCCATGGCCTAGTCAAGTTGACATACAAAATTAGCCATTACAATGTCACACAGTGATATAAGTGTTGACTTAGATTTTGAGTAACATGAATATGAGTATGGAAAAAAAATAGAATGGCCATGTTGTCTGGAAATTACTTGTAATGTTTTGTTAGTCTCCCAAAAAGGGAAATCCTCCACCACAACCTGTTTGGAGTAGTATTACATTGGCTGACTACAGACACTGATCTCTCTGCTGGGGCCTGCTGACAAAAGAGGTGTCAAGGAGGTGTCACTTAAAGAACTATAACTTAGGATACTGAGAACCTTCAGGCTGCTAAGACTTTACCTTTCATTCATGTGCACCAAATACCATTCAGCTAGAGACATTGTGGTATGCACTTCCTGCTAAGGAGCCTGTCCATGCCTACCCAGGCCATAGGAGAAAACAACTAAGCATGAAACAGTTTTTTAATGTGGCTGTATGTGTACATGACAGCATTTTGGTAAAAGATACAGATGAAAGATAAAATAACCAAAGTGGTTGTCCCTGGCCATTATCAATACAATCCACAAACCAATCCAAGACCCATGTTCATCTCTTTAATTCCCAGTACTGGTGTCCAGCCCAGGGCTTGATTGTGTCATGTGCAGATTATATAGTTATGACATTTTGAAGGACTGTAACATGACAGGAAATTTGCTTATAGTATTAATTCATACAGTAACATTGCAACTCAATAATGAACCTATTGCATGGAGGAGGAATGTGGTAGAAACCTATTATTTTTGACTGTCTGATACTCCTTTCTTCTCCTCATCCTTTTTTGGGACATTGCTTCTTCTGCACCTCATTCCTGTTGTGTCAATGAAAATACCCATATTCCTCTACCCAGGCATATTTAGGCTAATCTCTTAAGTCATTTACTCCTTACAACAGCCCTATGACATAGGTCATATTCGTTTTCCCATTTATCACATGAGGAGACAAAGGATCAGAGAGGATGTATTAGTACATTTTCTGTAACTATAAGAAAATATCTAAGGCTAGATACTTTAGAAAGAGGTTAATTGAGTCACAGTTATTTAGGTTCAAAGGCATATTCCCAGCATTAACGTGGCCCTGGCAAGGCCCATATAGGGATATGACATCATATTGGTAGGAGTGCATGAGAGAGGGAGTGGTCACATGGTGAGACAAGAAGCCAGAGACCAGGGTGGGGTCAGTCTTACTCTTTTTTTTTTTTCTTTCTTTTAATCATTCTTTCTTGCGGACTAACCAGGGTTTCAAGAGACCTACTTCAATTCCAAGAGACCTACTTCAATTCCTTATAAGGGCAGCACTCCTAAGGATCTAATTACTTGTAGTAAGCTCCACTCTGGGAGCTAGTCTCTGGTAGCTCATGCCTGTAATTCTAGCTACTTGTGAGGCTGAGATCAGGAGGATCATAAGGGCAGTCCAGGCAAAAATAGTGAGACACCCATCTTAACCAATAGCTGGGTGCAGTGTTGCATGCTTCTCATCCCAAGCTATGCAGGAGGCTGAGATTGGGAGGATTATACTTCCAGACCAGCCTGCACAAAAAATTTGAGAGATTCCATCTAAACAGAAAAAAAGGCAAGCACATGGATGCATGTTCCTTTCATTCCAGCAGTGGTGGGAAGCATAAAATAGGATGATCCTGGTCCAGGTCAGCCTGGGCAAAAAGTGAGACCCTATCTCTGAAATAACCAGAGCAAAAAGGGCTGGAGTGGTAGAGCGCTTGCCTAGCAAGCACAAAACCCTGGGTTCAAACTCTAGTACCACTGGAAAAAGTAAAAAAGTTTCCGTAACCTCCTAATATCACTACATTGAGGACCAGGCTTCCAACATATAAACCCTTGGGAGACATACTCAAACCATATCCACTCCACAGCAGGCAGGATTACGTTAGTTTTTTTCTTAAGACATAAAAACTTCAGCTATAGAAAGAATCATTTGGTGGTGAAGTAAGAAAGGTAGTTATATCCCTTACCCCTACCTTCCTCAGAGAAGAAGAAGAATTCTGGCAAGTATTAAAATTTTAATTCCATTTATTGAGCTCTACAGGCTGTTTGTCTGGAAACCAATTTACCAAGGAAAAGTGGTGCCAGAATGTTTAATCTGTGTATCTACATACACTTTTAATTAATTTGTGTGCTACTTCATGAAAGTATTACTAATTGGGAAGTGTAAAATAGAAGTTGTGTCTTTTTAAGAACCAAATTATAAAAGATTCCACTTTAAGTAACCGTGAAGCTGATTTCCTTTGATACATTTGGTTTTTAATTACATGTCCCATGTCTTATTTTCTGCTCAGTGGCAAACATATCAGAACACAGATGAAAATCCAACCAAATGTGAAAACCAAGGACTATTTTCTCCAAGCATGTATTCTTTAGCTAAAATCTGTTGCCTTCCCTGCAAGGAGCTAACAGGCTTTTCTCTGCATGAGGGGTGCTGCTCCCCAAGGGTGGTCTTCAGGGAAGCTGGGCTTGCATTCCTCCCATCCCAAAGCAACTCTCTCTTTAGTACAATCAGGACAATTGCAATCCAATTGAGGGAAAATCACAGAGCCCAAACATGCCAGGCAAAAAACTCTGCTCCCTGTTGTTCCTAAAAGTGGTATTTGTACCTCACTTCTTCTGAACTTCAAGCACATGCTATAATTTTTTAAAATTAAAAGCTGCTTTAGTCTTTGACTTAGAAATCTTTATATGAAATTCAAACATCCTCCAATTTTACTAGTTAAAGCTCTTACATGACTTGTTTGGCTTATTCTCTAACTCCAACAATGTCCAAAGGTAATTTGCAAAAGACAAATCAAGAAAACATTTAGAAGTTAATATAGGAAATAGTCTCATGTCTTCAATAGGACAACAAAAGTGTTAAGAAAGAAAAGAATTGACAAATTTGACTTTTTTTTAAATTAAAAAGGTAATGTTCATCAAAGACACAGTTAAGACTGAAAAAGCAAGCCACACACTGGGAAGAGATTATTTGATGTACCTACAAATCAATAAGAAACAGACTAACACTCTACTAAAAAATAAGGAAGAGTCTTGAAATAGCACTGCACAAAAGAGGAAACACAAATAAACAATAGAATTTTCTAAAAGCCAAGAATTTTATTACTAATTGAGGAAATGCAAATAAAAATGCAACAAGATACCATTAATCACCTACCAAAATAGTTAAAATTTAAGACTCAAAATACTGTGTTTTAGAACTACCACTGTCATACATCATTGGTGAAAGCATAAACTATGACCATTATTTTTGGAAACTTTTTGGCATTATCTACAACAGTGCAGAAAGTTCATCCTCTGGTCTAGCAATCTACTCCCAAATATAGAAGTCAGTAGAATATGTGCACAAAAGTATTCATAGAGGTGTTACTTAGAACAGCTAAGACCTGGCTATAACCAAATATCCACCAGCAGTAAAATGGACAAGTTATGGTAATTCTCTCATGGAATATTCTACAGAAAGTGAAATAAACAGTTGAACCTAAAAACAGAATTTTAAAAGAAATTCAGTGTGGAACAATAGAAGCCATAGAGAGGTGGGGGGGTGGGGAAGAGAGAGGAAGAGAGGAAAAGAGAAATAGAAAGAGAAAGAGAGAGAGAGAGAGAGAGAGAGAGAGAGAGAGAGATAGAAAGAGGAGAGAGATAATGGCGCAGAATCTGACAAAATTAAACCATAGGATAGTGGTTGCCTTTAGAAGAAAGAATTCATAGAGCTGACTAGTTATGATATGTGCATTTTTCTACATGTATGTTAAACTTTGATTAAAAAATGTTTTAAAAAATTATTGGCACTGACATTTAGAAAATAATTCTATTTCTCAGAACATTTTCACTAGAGCAATTTTGCCAAAAGGCAGATTGGAATATTTTGTATAAGATAGAAGTGAAAAACAAATGGAGGTAGGTGGCATATAAATTTTGAAAAGATTGAAGCAGCCCATAACTGCTCACCTAAATACAAACTATAATAAGCATATCTGTTTATGTGCACATTAACTTGCAAATTTTTCAATATTTAATGTAGTGCTAGTACAAATTTCCACAAGGATATTCTGGTTCATATTTTTTAACTTAAGCATAGTAATCCACAAACTCAATGATGCTCTAGCTTCAGAAATGAGACATGTTTTCAGCTCAGAGACATAAATGGCCAATCTTGGATGGAAAATATTTTGACTATGAATTAATAGTACATCTGTCTTGGATATTTGAGATTAATGAATATTGCAAGTAGGTTTTAGTTATCAATGCATACACAATTTACCTCTAGTTCTATTATCAACATAGTTTTTATTTTCCTATCCTGTTTTTCACAATTTTTAAGCTGCTCATGGGTTCTTTTTTTAAAAATTTTTTTATTCATTTATTCACATGTGCATACATTGTTTGGGCCATTTCCTTCCCCTGCCCACATCCCCTCCTTCTCTTCCCACCTTGCTCGCTTCCAGGCAGAACCTGTTCTGCCCTTTTCTCCAATTTTGTTGAAGAGAAGACATAAGCAATAATAAGAAAGACCAAGCATTTTTGCTAGTTGAAATAAGGATAGCTATACAGAGAGATTCCTAGCATTGCTTCCATGTAGAAATGTGTTACAATTCAAGTGGACAGATCTCTACCTGACCTTTCCACTAGTTCCTGATCCGCTTCCCATATTGACCTCTGTCACTTTAAGGTTTCTGTATTAGCTCCTCTGCAATGGAGACATCAAACACTTTCATGTTTTGGGTTTTCTACCTATCTCCATTCCTCCTATATGTGCTCTCCCCTTGTCATGTGACCCAAGTCCAACAACATTGCTGTATTTGCTCTAGGTCTAAAGTCCGCATATGAAGAAGAACATACAATTTTTGGTCTTCTGAGCCTGGCTAACCTCGCGCAGAATGATGTTCTCCAGTTCCATCCACTTACTTGAGAATGATAAAATTTCATTCTTCTTCATGGCTGAGTAAAACTCCACTGTTTATAAGTACCACATTTTCTTAATCCATTCATCAGTAGTGGGGCATCTTGGCTGTTTCCATAACTTGGCTATTGTGAATAGTGCTGCAATAAACATGGGTGTGCAGGTGACTCTGGAGTAACCTGAGTCACATTCCTTTGGGTATATCCCCAGGAGTGGGATTGCTGGATCATATGGAAGATCTATGTTTAGTTTTTTAACAAGCTTCCATATTGTATTCCAGAGTAGCTACACTTGCTTGCATTCCTACTAGCAGTGTATGAGGGTTCCTTTTTCCCCACATCCTCTCCAATAGCTGTAGTTGGTGGTGTTTTTGATGATGGCTATTCTAACAGGATGAGATGGAATCTTAGTGTGGTTTTGATTTCCATTTCCTTTATGGCTAGAGATGGTGAACATTTTCTCATGTGTTTTGTGGCCATTTGAATTTCTTCTTTTGAGAAAGTTCTGTTTAGTTCACTTGCCCATTTCTTTATTGGTTCATTAGTTTTGGGAGAATTTAGTTTTTTAAGTTCCCTATATATTCTGGTTATCAGTCCTTTGTCTGATGTATAGTAGGCAAATATTTTCTCCCACTCTGTGGGTGTTCTCTTCAGTTTAGAGACCATTTCTTTTGATGAACAGAAGCTTTTTAGTTTTATGAGGTCCCATTTATCTATGCTATCTCTTAGTTGCTGTGCTGCTGGGGTTTCATTGAGAAAGTTCTTACCTATACCTACTAACTCCAGAGTATTTCCTACTCTTTCTTGTATCAACTTAAGAGTTTGGGGTCTGATATTAAGATCCTTGATCCATTTTGAGTTAATATTGGTGTAGGGTGATATACATGGATCTAGTTTCAGTTTTTTGCAGACTGCTAACCAGTTTTCCCAGCAGTTTTTGTTGAAGAGGCTGCTATTTCTCCATCGTATATTTTTAGCTCCTTTGTCAAAGATAAGTTGGTTATAGTTTTGTGGCTTCATATCTGGGTCCTCTATTCTGTTCCACTGGTCTTCATGTCTGTTTTTGTGCCAGTACCATGCTGTTTTTATTGTTATTGCTTTGTAATATAGTTTGAGGTCAGGTATTGTGATACCTCCTGCATTGTGTTCTTTTGACTGAGTATTGCCTTGGCTATTCATGGCCTCTTGTGTTTCCATATAAATTTAACAGTAGATTTTTCAATCTCTTTAATGAATGTCATTGGAATTTTGATGGGAATTGCATTAAACATGTAGATTACTTTGGGGAGTATAGACATTTTTACTATGTTGATTCTACCAATCCATGAGCATGGGAGATCTCTCCACTTTCTATAGTCTTCCTCAATCTCTTTCTTCAGAAGTGTATAGTTTTCCTTGTAGAGGACATTCACATCTTTTGTTAGGTTTACACCTAGGTATTTGATTTTTTTTTGAGGCTATTGTAAATGGAATTGTTTTCATACATTCTTTTTCCGTTTGCTCATTGTTAGTGTATAGAAATGCTAATGATTTTTCTATGTTGATTTTATATCCTGCTACCTTGCTATAGCTATTGATGATGTCTAGAAGCTTCTGAGTAGAGTTTTTTGGGTCTTTAAGGTATAGGATCATGTCATCTGCAAATGGGGATATTTTGACAGTTTCTTTACCTATTTGTATTCCTCTTATTCCTTCTTCTTGCCTAATTGCTCTGGCTAGGAATTCCAGTACTATGTTGAATAGGAGTGGAGATAGTGGGCATCCTTGTCTAGTCCTGATTTTAGAGGAAATGGTTTCAGTTTTTCTCTGTTAAGTACAATGCTGGCTGTAGGTTTGTCATATATAGCTTTTATAATGTTGAGGAACTTTCCTTCTATTCCTAGTTTTCTTAGAGCTTTTATCATGAAATGGTTGTTGGATCATATCAAAGGCTTTTTCTGCATCTATTGAGATAATCAAGTGGTTCTTGTCTTTGCTTCTGTTAATGTGGTTTATTACATTTATTGATTTTCGTATGTTGAACCACGCCTGCATCCCTGGGATGAAGCCTACTTGGTCGTGGTGAATAATCTTTTTGATGTGCTGCTGAATTCGGTTTGCCATTATTTTGTTGAGGATTTTTGCATCAATGTTCATTAAGGAGATTGGCCTATAGTTCTGCTTTTTGGAGGTGTCTTTGCCTGGTTTTGGGATAAGTGTAATACTGGCTTCATAAAATGTGTTTGGCAGTTTTCCTTCCCTTTCTATTTTGTGGAACAGTTTAAGGAGGGTTGGTATCAGTTCTTCTTTAAAGGTCTGATAGAATTCAGCAGAGAATCCATCAGGTCCTGGACTTTTCTTTTTGGGGAGACTCTTGATTGCTGCTTCAATTTCATTTTGTGTTATGGATCTATTCTGGTGATTAGTTTCCTCATGGTTCAGTTTTGGATGATCATATGTATCTAGAAATCTGTCCATTCCTTTTAGATTTTCAAATTTATTTGAATATAGGTTCTCAAAGTAGTCTGATGATTTCCTGGACTTCCTTGGTGTTTGTTGTTATCTCCCCTTTTGCATTCCTAATTCTACTAATTTGGGTTTTTTCTCTCCTCATTTTAGTCAGGTTTGCCAGGGGTCTATCGATCTTGTTTATTTTTTCAAAGAACCAACTTTTTGTTTCATTAATTCTTTGTATGGTTTTTTTGGTTTCTATTTCGTTGATTTCAGCTCTTATTTTTATTATTTCTCTCCTTCTATTTGTTTTGGGATTTGCTTGTTCTTGTTTTCCTAGGAGTTTGAGATGTATCATTAGGTCATTGATTTGGGATCTTTCAGTCTTTTTAATATATGCACTCATGGCTATAAACTTTCCTCTCGGGACTGCCTTAGCTGTGTCCCATAGGTTCTGGTAGGTTGTGTTTTCATTTTCATTGACTTCCAGGAACTTTTTAATTTCCTCTTTTTTGCATCGATGATCCATTCTTCATTAAGTAATGAGTTATTTAGTCTCCAGCTGTTTGCATGTTTTTTGTCTTTACTTTCATTGTTGAGTTCTACTTTTACTGCATTGTGGTCAGATACTATGCATGGTATTATTTCTATTTTCTTATATTTGCTGAGGCTTGCTTTGTGCCCTAGGATATGATCTATTTTGGAGAAGGTTCCATGGGCTGCTGAGAAGAATGTATATTGTGTAGAGGTTGGATGAAATGTTCTGTAGACATCTACTAGGTCCATTTTATCTATTGCATATTTTAGATCTTGGATTTCTTTATTGAGTTTTTGTTTGGATGACCTACCTATTGATGATAATGGGGTGTTAAAGTCTCCCACAACGACTGTGTTGGCGTTTATATATGCTTTTAGGTCTTTCAGGGTATGTTTGATGAAATTGGGTGTGTTGACATTGGGTGCATACAGATTGATGATTATTATTTCCTTTTGGTCTATTTCCCCTTTTATTAGTATGGAATGTCCTTCTTTATCTCGTTTGATCAATGTAGGTTTGAAGTCTACTTTGTCAGAGATAAGTATTGCTACTCCTGCCTGTTTTCGGGGGCCATTGGCTTGGTAAATCTTCTTCCAGCCTTTCATCCTAAGCATATGCTTATTTCTGTCAGTGAGATGAGTCTCCTGTAAGCAACAAATTGTTGGATCTTCTTTTTTAATCCATTTTGTCAAACGGTGTCTTTTGATGGGTGAATTAAGTCCATTAACATTAAGCGTTAGTACTGATAGGTATGTGGTGATTCCTGCCATTTAGTTGTCTTAGTTGTTTGAAGATTTGATTGTGTGTACCTAACTTGATGTTACTCTCTACTGTCTTGCTTTTTCTTATCCTGTGGTTTGGTGCTGCCTGTCTTTTCATGGTTAAGTTGGGTGTCACTTTCTGTGTGCAGGATCCCTTGCAGAATCTTTTGTAATGGTGGCTTTGTGGTCACATATTGTTTTAGTTTCTGCTTATCATGGAAGACTTTTATTGCTCCATCTATTTTGAATGATAGTTTTGCTGGGTAGAGTATCCTGGGGTTGAAGTTATTTTCATTCAGTGCCCGGAAGATCTCACCCCACGCTCTTCTTGCTTTTAATGTTTCTGTTGAGAAGTCTGCTGTGATTTTGATGGGTTTACCTTTGTATGTTACTTGTTTTTTCTCTCTTACAGCCTTCAATATTCTTTCCTTAGTTTCTGAATTTGTTGTTTTAATGATGATATGTCGTGGAGTAGTTCTATTTTGATCTGGTCTGTTTGGTGTCCTGGAGGCCTCTTGCATCTGTATGGTAATATCTTTCTCCAGATTTGGGAAATTTTCCGTTATTATTTTGTTGAATATATTACACATTCCCTTTGCTTGCACCTCTTCTCCTTCTTTGATGCCCATGATTCTCAAGTTTGGTCTTTTGTTGGAGTTGGTGAGTTCTTGCATTTTCTTTTCACAGGTCTTGATTTGTTTAATTAATATTTCTTTGGTTTTTCCTTTAATTACCATTTCATCTTCAAGTTCTGAGATTCTGTCTTCTGTTTGTTCTATTCTGCTGGATTGGCCTTCCATTTTGTTTTGCAGTTCTGTTTTGTTCTTTTTTCTGAGGTTTTCCATATCCTAGCAGTTTTCTTCTTTAATGTTGTCTATTTTTGTCTTGAGTTCATTTATCCGTTTATGCATTGTGTTCTCTCTTTCACTTTGATGTTTATACAGTGCTTCTATGATTTTCTTTATTTCTTCTTTTGCTTTTTCAAATTCTCTATTTTTATTGTCTTGGAATTTCTTGAGTGTCTCCTGTACATTTTGGTTGACCCTATCCAGTATCATCTCTATAAAATTCTCATTGAGTACTTGTAGTATGTCTTCTTTTAAATTATTCTTGTGGGCTTCATTGGGTCCTTTGGCATAGTTTATCTTCATTTTGTTGGAGTCTGGATCTGAGTTTCTGTTCTCTTCATTCCCCTCTGGTTCCTGTACTAATTTTTTGCTGTGGGGAAACTGGTTTCCCTGTTTTTTCTGTCTTCCCGTCATTGTCCTTGGTGTTGTTACTGTCCCTGTACTGTGTGCAATTAAGTATTTTCTAGCTTGTAATAATAACAATGGTAATATTTAGAATGGAAGGGTGAGCTGAGATGGAAAGCAAGAAGTTAAAGAAAAGGGGAAAACAAATATACAGACAAGAGGGAGAAAGCAGAACAAGGTATCAGACAAGAGAGTTCAAAGGTATAAACAGGGAGTGTTAGTGTACTAATTGACAGTAAGCTGGTCCGAGTCTTCCCAAGCCGTATGGGCGCCGGCCACTGGCGGCCCCGGGGGCCCTCCTCGTTTCTCTGTTTAACGTGAAGTGGAGATTCTCTGCGCCAGCTGGAGATGTGGAGGGGTCAAAGTTATGCCTTTTCTCAGTGATTATGCCTGCAAAGTGTGTCTCCGGCGTCTCTCCAAGATTTCACTATAGGAGGCTCGCTTTCTGCTTCCTCCCTCTAGCTGCCATCTTGGAATCCTCTGAGTTTGCTATTATTTTATTGAGGATTTTTGCATCGATGTTCATTAAGGAAATTGGCCTATAGTTCTTTTTTGGAGGTGTCTTTGTCTGGTTTTGGAATGAGTGCAATACTGGCTTCATAAAATGAGTTAGGCGGTGTTTCTTCCCTTTGTATTTCATGGAACAGTTTAAGGGTGGTTGGTATTAGTACTTCTTTAAAGGTCTGATAGAATTCAGCAGAGAATCCATCAGGTCCTGGACTTTTCTTTTTTGGGAGACTCTTGATTGCTGCTTCAATTTCATTTTGTGTTATAGATCTATTCAGGTGATTAATATCTTCTTGGTTCAGTTTTAGGTCATTGTAAGTTTGTAGAAATCTGTGCATTTCATCAAGATTTTCAAATTTATTAGAGTATAGGCTCTCAAAGTAGTCTCTGATGATTTCCTGGATTTCTGTGGTGTTTGTTATTATCTCCCCTTTTGCATTTCTGATTTTACTGATTTGGATTTTTTCTCTCCTCATTTTAGTCAGGTTTGCCAGGGGTCTGTCAGTTTTATTTATTTTTTCAAAGAATCAGCTTTTTGTTTCATTGATTCTTTGTATTTTTTTTTAATTTCTATTTCATTGATTTCAGCCCTTATTTTAATTATTTCTTTCCTTCAGCTTGTTTTGGGATTTGCTTGTTCTTGTTTTTCTAGGAGTTTGGGCTATAGTATTAGGTCACTGATTTGAGATCTTTCTGACCTTTTAATATATGCACTCATGGCTATAAACTTTCCTCTTAGGACTGCCTTTGTTGTGTCCCATAGGTTCTGGTAGGTTGTGTTTTCATTTTCATTAATGTCCAGAAACCTTTTAATTTCCTCTTTTATTTCATCAATGACCCATTGATCATTGAGCAATGTGTTGTTCAGCTTCCAATTGTTTGCCTTTTTTTACTGTTGTTGATTTCTAGTTTTAATGCATT